>NC_141092.1:37305076-37440076 GCF_041138505.1 Cibotium barometz
AGGGCCAAGATTAAGCAAGGCAGATATGATTTCAAAGTCTCTAGAGGATTACATGGAAGGCTCATAAAACAAAGAAAGAGTTGATGTGGGCATGTGAGATGATGAGTTTATAGAGAACAACAAAGAAGAGAAGTTGAATGAGCAAGAGGTAAGATTGCAAATCGTGCCTTATGTCTTGCGTACGAAGGTGTTGAAAAAAGATACAATCGGGGATGAGAGTAGCTATTATCAAGAAACGGTAAAAAAGAACGCAAAAGACAACACTTCAAAATGGGTAGAAGAACATGCCTTAAAGTAGAAACGAAAAGAGAAAACAAAACCTTCTAAACCCAAGAAAAACAAGGGACAATAAACTATCGAAACCAAGGTTAAAAGAGAGGATAGGGAGAAGAAACATGTGGAAAACATAAACCCAAAAGAGCCAAAAACTACACATGATGCAAAAGCATCCACCTCAAAGGCCACCACTCAAACCACAACACCCACATGTGTGACACAGGATACAAAAACCTGAATTTGATCTCGTCGCATAGGCAAACATAATGAAAACCTGCCGATCCAAAGAAAGTTAGAAGATGAAATAAGTTCTAGTCACTTAGTGGGGATGAAACAAGTTCTGATTCGTCACACAGTGTACTTAATAGACAAATCATAAAACTAAAACCCACCCAACCACCCCAAATTAAAAATCATGATCACATGACATATGTAGAACGTAAAAAGCAAGCTCAGGAGAGCATGCTTAGCATTCTTGAGTTTTATTATTACAAGATCACTGGTTGTGATTGAACCTTATAATGCCTATACGTTCTACATATGTCATGATCACATGACATATGTAGAACGTAAAAAGCAAGCTCTCAGGAGAGCATGCTTAGCATTGTTGAGTTTTATACAAGACCACTGGTTGTGATTGAACCTCATAATGCCAATTCTAAAAAACCAACCAAAATACAAGAACTTGAGGAGTATCGCTTTTCCTGTCAAGGAGAAAGATGTACTCTCTATGAAAGAGTCATTAGAGGCAGATTGCACAAATTATGCGGTTGAAAAATCACGTGAGAAATTTGATGGACCACCAGCGCCCTCGGAGGGGGCATCACGGAGGGAGTGGGGGTCTCACAAACAGTGTGTGGGTCTGGATGAGGGGACTATGGTGGGCGAAATCCTGGTCAATAGTACAACTAATCGCCTGGAACTTTTCTTTAAATCGCAAACCTCTCCAAATCAAGATACAATCTTCACAACACAATGATATCTAATCTTTCATAAAGATATCTAAGTCTTACAAAAGTCGACGTAATTCTTTCAAGTTTCACTATAATGAGTGGCTGCTTCAACAAAAGTAGCAGCTTAATAAGAGTCTATTTGACTCAATTCTTATACTTCATATATATCTGCTTCATTAGGGCACCTAAATATATATAAAAGCATAAAAGGCGCATGGGAAGTAGCATGCAGGAACAGGTCCTACTCAACAACATTTGACAAGAATGCTGCCACATAAAGAGACATCATCGAAGGTCAATTTCTTCAAATGATGAATGTCGCTTCAATGAATCAAATGAGGAACTGAGAAACACAATCTCATTCTGATGATTATATATCTACGTTCCTCGAGATTCTTCCTCTCTTTTCTCCCATTCTTAATATATCTTAGTTTCTCCACTAACACAAATCACATGTAACCTTGTTTATGATTGCCAAAAACAAAGTTAATAAAAAAATCTCAAAAAAATCCTCATACAAATATAAAACTGCAATCATTCGTAAAAAAACCCTACCTACCTACTTATTAGGAATTCCCAAAAATCTACTAAACTTTTTATTTACTAACTAGCACTTTTCATTCCTTCCGGAGGAATAACGACCATTGAACGTCACTCAACATCAAAAGCTATCAACAAAGCTTATCAATTCCTCCTATACGAAAGTCTTCAACGTGATCACGAGGACACGATCGACATTAGGAAGAGGGGACTGTTAAACCATTCCTAGGGTTAACAAGAACTACTACCACTATCTTAGATCAAGGAGTCAAAGTAGATACACCAAAAGGGCATACATTCAAGATATGAAGCAATAATATCCAAATCTACAACTTGGACGGGCTCCCGTAATAGTTTGACGGAATACTTATAACGATTCTCGCTTCAAGATGATGTGGTAGCAAGTTAGGATGAAATCCCAAGTAATTTACTTCATGGATATATTATGAGAGTAGTCATTGTAATAGCATTAGGCCTCTTATAAGCCTAAAGTTCCTAGTCGGCCACAATAGTTTAAGTGAGTGTCAACACTTACGACCATGTATATAAGTGAGTTTCTCTCATAATACAAGGATATTTTCCCATGTTTGTTTGGAAATGCAATCCCCAAGGAGCTATACCACAGAAGCAATGATAGAGGCCTACATCATGTTGAGCTATCAAATTTCTTGGGAGCAGTCTTGCTTTTTGTTAGAGAAAAAGAGTTTGTAAACTCCTAAATGAAGCCAAGAGTGAAAAATAGAGGTCTGTAGAGTGAGGAAAGTTCAGATGTATATGACTTAAAAGTGCACTTGTCTTTTTTCAGCACTTATATATAAATATATACTATTGATCAAAAAAAAAAAGGAGTCGTCCTCAACATGGCCTTTTCCCAAATTTACATGTTCATAACTAATAATCAAGAACGACAAACTCTTGGTGCTATTGGCAGGTATTTTCAGAATGTGGCCACTGTGCTGACCATCCAAATTAAGGACAGATGCCAGACGTACTCACAAAATGTATTGGGCCATCATCCAAATAAGAGCTGAGCCTCGAGGGTAGTAGAACCGGACTCTGGGTGTGAACTCAATTCAACACCAGCATTGGTCGGTCTCCCAACTTCTCCCTTTCCTGGCACCTACGGAGAAATGGTTGCTGCTCGAAGAGAAGCAGGCTTGCGATGATCGGCTGCAGTCCTGCGCTTGAGAAAACGATCTCCTTCTGCAACCGGCTGCTTGTTGAAGAGCTTGCATGGAAAGCTGGAGATCGTATCTAGCCCGGCTCTTGGCGTCGGATAAGGCAGCGTAGGCTGCGTGGATCTGCAGGAAAAGCTTAGTGCTGGTCTCTTTATCTTCCATGGCCACCACGTCTGGGTGATAGAGGCGGGCCAGTCGTCTGTAGGAGGCCTTGATTTCTGCCTCGGTGGCCGATTGGGGAATCTCCAGCACCTGGTACAGTGTAGCTCTTCTCCCGGTTTGCGTGTCCGGACAAGAGGAGGTAGTGTGGAAAGCGGCCACGTGCAGAGTTGGGCACCGTTTTCGTCTGCGTTCAGCTAGGCTGGGAGGCTGGAAGGCTGCCCGTTTGACGGAAGGGAAATTGGGGGTTGAAAACGGGGGAGATGGTGGTGTTGCAGACCTGCTAGTGGAAGGACACAGAGACGAGAGAGCCATTGGAAGCGCGCGGATACAAACTCTAGGCAAAGTGCTCTTCTGTGTCTTTATATGTGAATGAAAATTTGGAAGATCAATGTTTAGGGTTTTCCAACCGAAACCAGCAGCCGCCTTCGGTTGGGGCGGAAAACCATAGGCTCTAATCTTTTACCTTGTCCCTTAAAAGATAGAATAACTATGGGCTAACTCGTGAGTTCAAAATTCAATACACTCAAGAAACGGTTGGGAAAAGAGCTCGAGCGCAGGCACGGGAAAGATCCAAGAAATGTACAACACACCCTAGTTAGCCCTAGGGTTTTCGGCCACAGGCCTCGACTATCGCACTGCCCACCCCTCTCAGGCCGTACACACCACTGCAAGTGCCGGTGCATGCCGGCAGCAGAGAGGATCGGATTCTCCCCTTATGGCAAGCACGCCCACGTCGCCTCAGGACTAACACTGGCTCAAGCAGATGGACACTTGGCTGGTCAGCATGTAGCATATTTCATTCAGTCAGATCTTGCTCAGACTAACCCAAAGAAAGTCTTCGTCTCGCGCGCGTCTCGCTCCCCATGAACCGTATCTGCCTTGAGTTCAAAGGAGCCACGGAGTGCGGGGCCTATTTGTACTTCATAGGGTGCATCTCGTCGGAGAATGAGTTCAAGTGGTGGTTCGCTGTTGTGTTCCAAGGTAAAAAGGCTACCTTGGCCCGCTTTCAGTTTGCTTGGTGAAGGTTTTTTTCAAGTCTTGGTGGAGTCAAGGGTGCAGAGAGATAGCATCTGTGCGGTGGTCCCCTGCTACAACAGTAGTCTGGTGCACATTATTTCTTGGTATCTCGCATTCAAGCCCGAGCATGTTCTGCGAAATGAATGCCCGGTCTAGTTTCCCTCAATCAGCCTATGTGACTGAAGCTGAGATTATTGCTTGGTCATCACTGCCGTCCAACCTCCACCCTCCCCCCAGACTCCTTACTGGGATAAGAATACATCTTTGTCTTTTATAGCATCAAGGCATTATAACAACTCTAAAAAGCATCCAATTTTTTTAGATTTTGAAAGACAACCTGGGTAGAGAACTCTTGACTCACATGTATTGAAACCACTAGGATCATGGGGAGACACACCGTCCAACCAAATACCAGGTGGGTCATCACTTCAATCAAATTACCATAATCAAAAAATTAATAAATATCATAAAAACATAACATAGCATAAAAACACAAGAGAGAATCATTGGGTGCAATCTGTCCCCCCACCAAGAAGTGTCAGCTTCCTTCCACTTCTTGACTATTTATGCTTTATTAATCAGAAATAGCCCATAAGCCAAAAATATTGTGCGTGGGCTTGCTCTTTACAAAAATGGGGGTTACTTTTAACACAAGCTTAGCTAAAGTGTTCCTATCTAAACACTAAAGGATAATTACAAAAAGAATCCCAAGGGCTAATTCACGTGCAAATAAATAAATCTATTCCCAATATAATAAAAGTGGGCGGCTCAATAGGTCCACGCCTAAATACATCAAAATGGGTGACCAAATACAAAATCTCGTAGTAGACACTATGGCAAAAATATCAAAATGAGAACCATCCCGCTAATAGCTCGCACCATATCACCGTCATCACGTTAATCTCACCAACCTACAAGGCTATCCATTCAAACACACTACGAGTTAGCAAGATATGCTACAAGTCCACGATAGTACATAAGTAATAAATCCACACTTAGTTCCAGCTATCCCTAATTTCATATGTCCTACACATGGAATATTTGGAATCACCCAAGTGCCATGCTTTGAACATAGTGGTAATTAGGTGTTCCCAACTAAGCACAGAAGGATGGATGGACAAACCGTGACATCTCTCCTGCCCGGGATAACAATTGTCCTTAGTTGCATCATATCAACTGGCCCATGTTTGAAAGTAAGATTGGATGATGTCGAGATAGGCACGAAAAAACCGCTCAGGCATCCATTTAGCATTTTCGCCAACAACGAGGATGATTTTTGAAGGTCAAAAGATATCTATTATATACAGTACCTGTGCGAGTAGTAGTGGTCTCATGGTCAATAATAGCCTCAAGTTGAAGTTCTTCTACTTGGTTAGCAAGACTAGATGCTTCCTCATATACAGGATGTGTAGGAATTGGTCCCCTATAAGGCCTCAAAAGACTAATATAAAAGGAATTATGAATTCTCCAATGAGAAGGAAGTGAAAGCCTATATGCTAGGTCATTAATCTTATGGAGTAATTTTAAAAGGACCATAAAAATGAGGAGCTAACTAACAACAAGGTTAGTCTCAACACTTTTAAGACGTCTCTTTTCAATACGAAGCAAAACATATTGACCTTCTTGAAAAACCATGTGTTTCCTTTTCTTATTAGCTTGTTTAGTGTATTTCTCTTATGCATTAGAAATAGCTTTATGAACATGATCATGAATGGAAGTGAAATCAATGGTGAATTGATCTCCAGCTTCAATAGTGTGTGACAAACAAGTGATAGGAGTAGGTAAAGCTTTTCCATACACACATTAGGGGGCATTTAAACATATTTTGGGCCTTTTACTAATGAAAGTAATTAGTAATGGACCAATAAGAATAGAGAAGTGTGCACATTTGGTCCCCTTTGTATATAGGGAGAGAGACTAGGCAGTAGGGAGGGAGACTAGGCTTTCGGCGCTTATAATTACATTTGTCTCCTCCTACAAAAGTAGGGGGTAAGAGTAGGTAGGTGTGGTCCCACAATTTTCGTGGCTCATTATTCCAAAAGAGTCACTTTTCTCCCCAAAAACTCATCTCAAACTTGATTGTAGACTAAAATCTCATTTTTAAGTCCGCTTAGCTTCTTGAACATCCAAACTATACTCTCGTTAATCTCCTCCCTTCTTTCATCTCTTCATTCTCCAAGGCCAAAACTCTAATCTATAGATCTCATTCTAGAATATTCACCCAATCCTAACGCAGAACAAGCTTCACCTTTGTTGAAATATACAAGTGAATAGGGTGTGTGCGGGAACACGCTCTTGGATAGAGGCTGTAAAAGAGGAGATGTAATTGTGAAAGAACCTGTGAAAAGGTGAGAAGAATCTACTGGGAGAGAATAATGGGTAGCATGAGGGAATTTAGGAGTGTGGAGATATTCTGGGAGATATTCAGGGAAAAGAGAAGAGGTGGAGAGAATCGGGCAAAAGGTGGAGATATTCAGGGAAAAGAGAAGAGGTGGAGAGAATCAGGCAAAAGGTGGAGATATTCTAGGAGTGAATCATGGAGAAATCAATGGGATTTGATGCTTGATGTAAACTCTATAAATTGAGACATAGCCCTAATGAGAATTTGCTGGTTTTTGAGTATCCATGCCTACATTAATCTATTTGTTAATTATTCACTAATTTCATCTTAATCATTTGCTAATCACTTTGTTAATCATGTTGATTCTAGTGTTTGATCCACCATAGCTCATCATTATGCTCAAATTTCAACATGGTATCAGAGCCATGCCTAGAATCAATTAGGTTTATGAGTCCATTAGTTAATTAATTAGGATTAGTAGGTAATTAGCAAAAAATCAAATTTTTAGTGAGTTTTCACTTCTCCCCTTCACCCCCAGCCAGTGGAGGACTCCATTCTCCTTGCACAGTCAAAATTAGGTCTTGTGCTTCTAACACAAGCTAGTCAACATCCCTAGCTTCAAGCCCATCAACTCCACGCATCAAACCGCCAACGGATGCACCCAGATGTACGAATTTCGCAGGCACCGTTTTTCTGAAGGAGAATTGAGATTCCTACTTGCTCAGCTCAAATGTCTTCAATTTCTCTTAGCCCAAGGTGTAATCAAGCATGCTCTACAAGCTGGTGAAGACAGAATTGAGTTTTATCAAGTCTACATTGAGATCCAAGCTCTTCGTCAAATCTGCAGGTGACTTTGGTAAAACAGAGATTAAGCTTTCAATATTTGGTCAAATCTTGTGTTTCTTGGCTTAATCCTCTACTAGACTCATTGCTATTGATGCCTTTGAAAGCATTTGAGCTCATTTGAAGTGGAAGGCACCAGATCTGGACTCCCCGCATACTCTGTTTTCTGCACACAAAACAGAGCATTAATTTGCTAATCAGTGATTAATCAGTGCTAATCACTGTATTTTGGTGCAATTGAGGGTTCAAATTAACCATTAGGTATCTAATACAGATCCCTAAAGCTTCAGATTGCAAATCGGAGTTGGTTTGATACTCCAACCATCCCGTACAAATTGGTTACCCTTAATTTAATGTAATTTCTGATAATTTTATGGTGATAAAATTGTGAAAATCATCATTTTGCATTTAACCCTTGGTTAATGCCTGTAAATCTCACTCAAATTCAAGATTATTCATAGCCAAAGTTGCATTTGGAATGTGCATGAGAATGAATGCTTTACGCATTATGTATTGAGCACATTACATCAGTGTAAAAATGGGAACAGACACTGCCCTTGTCCAGAATAAGGCAAGTGGTAAGACCTCCCGCATAATTTTGGGTTTGCATTGCATAATGACAAAAGATAAACATAAAAAGCCCAAAGGAACTGTCAGCAAAACATTGAACCATGTTGCTCACATGGAGCAAAAAGACTTGACGGACGAGCTCATGGCCCCAGCCATGAAAGAAGAAGAATATCTCTTCCCAAGAAGAGGATCCACACCAAGAAGAAAAGCTGAAGGAAGACATGGACACGAGAAGAGAAGCTGCCATGAGAAGAGAAGCTGCCCCAAGAAGACTAAAAGAAGAGACGGACGCGTGGAGAGAAGCTGCCACGACAAGAAGACTGAAGACAAGAGAAGATGTCAGGCTCCAAAGAGTGAGGAGCCATGTGAAAATCTATGAGAGAGAGAGAGAGAGAGAGACCCCACAACCCAATGTAACCTGCCCCAACAAAGTAAAACCACCTCTGAGCCACCGCCGATGATGTAGGCCATGTGGTAGATGTATGTGTGAGCACTTTAGTCAAGGTCGCGGGCACTTATAGTAGCCTTGGACACATAGAGAGAGAGAGTGTCAAGGACTATGGAGTTTAGGGACTTGAGGCACTGGTCGCGGACTGTCAAGTAAGAGAGAAACTTGATACAGGGTCCAGGTGTGCTGAGATAACTTAAGGGGAGTAGACACTGGTCGCGGACTATCAAGTAAGGGGAGGCAAACTTGGTATAGGGTCTAGGTGTACTAGGAGTATTCACTTGAGGGGAGGTGTTGAAATATACAAGTGAATAGGGTGTGTGCGGGAACAAGCTCTTGGATAGAGGCTGTAAAAGAGGAGATGGAATTGTGAAAGAACCTGTGAAAAAGTGAGAAGAATCTACTGGGAGAGAATAATGGGTAGCATGAGGGAATTTAGGAGTGTGGAGATATTCTAGGAGATATTCAAGGAAAAGAGAAGAGGTGGAGAGAATCAGGAAAAAGTGGAGATATTCTGGGAATGAATCATGGAGAAATCAATGGGATTTGATGCTTGATGTAAACTCTATAAATTGAGGCATAGCCCTAATGAGAATTTGCTGGTTTTTGAGTATCCATGCCTACATTAATCTATTTGTTAATTATTCACTAATTACGTCTTAATAATTTACTAATCACTTTGTTAATCATGTTGATTCTAGTGTTTGATCCACCATAGCTCATCATTATGCTCAAATTTCAACAACCTTTAGCTTCAAGTTGATATGGCCGCACCAAGAAGACCAAAAGATGAGATTGAGGAGATATGACTGCATAATAGGAAGGACAACGATGGTGCTTGGGTGTGGGAGAGGCATTTTGCAAGGGTTCTTGGGTTTTATCTACAACCTACTGCAAACTGGTCCCCATCCAGTCGGCAAGATGAGATTGAGGAGATATGACTGCATAACAGGAAGGCCAACGATGGTGCTTGTGGGAGAGGCATTTTTCAAGGGTTCTTAGGTTTATCTACAGCCTACTGCAATTGGTCCCCATCCAGTCCAATGGCAAGATGTGATGGAGCGTCATTGGAAAGGTCGTTTATAGGGTTTCAAAAAGGCAAGAAATGGAGAACTAGTGGTCATGGTACAACACATTTACATAACACGAGATATCCATCTTCACCAACAACAAAACTAAGTTTCCATGCAACTGTAAGTATCATGATTTTGAAAGGAGCATATGATTTCGTGCCAGAAGTTTCTTTTTTTCTAACTCATCTTATTTCTTGTTTGTAGACATTTTCCCCTCAAACTTGGTAGAGGAGCAGCCATTACACAGTCTTACTGGAACATTTCAAGCATTACATGGAGATATCGGTGAAGCAATAATTTCTTGTAGAAATAGTGCAGAACTTCTCAAAGAAAAAGTTTTCTTTTACCGGCACTCCTATGTGGTTCTAAGGCATGATGGTGGTTTTGGTAAGTTACAGATGATAACATCTCCTCCCCTCTCTTCTATTGAATGGCCAGTCCCACATGCTTGGACTGTAATGGTCATGAAATCAAAGATGCTTTTTGTGATATACAAGGGTCTTTAAAGTTTGCAAAGCCCTCTTGATCTGTGGGTCTTAGTTTAGAAACATCTACCATGTTTGTGTGCAAGAAAGTACTATAGATGATGACATGGTTGCCTTGCTTGGAGAGCACTAGAGTATTATAGAGGGGGTGCATAAAAATGACACATTCAAGTGTAATATAGTAGACTCTAGTGTTTCATTTCGGTATCTCAAAGCTCATTCCATGTTGTACATACGCTTTTATTATGAGCGGTGGATGAAAAAGAACAGTTATTCGGTTCCAATTTAGGCAGATGAACAAGTTGTTTTACCTGTTGACATATGTGTTCGGTTGCCAAGTGGTGTGGTGGAAGTTGTAAGTGCAAGTAGACATTGGAGCCTCCTAAATGTTAGGGAGAACCTTCAAATCGTAGGAGGTGAGGATATTAGCAAGGCACAATTCAAGGTGAATAATAGGAAGATTCATAAGCGAATGGAGCCAATGGCCTTGGTAGATACCAACTGGGAGGTTGAGGGTATATCGATGAGTTAATGAACTTCTCTAGAACAATACCTTCCAAGCTTCCTTTTCAAATCATTTTTGTAAAATCTTTTATTTTACCAATCAAAAGTGCAATGTGTATTTTAATATATTTTCTTGCATTATAGAAAGCTGTCTCATGGATGCGAATTCTTATAACACATGAATGGTCAATTCATTGTAGGCTAGAAAAATGGTTTTATGGCACATAGGATTAGAGATGACAGTTGTTCAAAACTAGGGTGGTCTTATGGCACACAGGATTCTAGAACATGGTTTTCAGCAGCAATATATAAAGATATCCTACATATGAAAGTTGTAACATTATTTCTTAACAAAAGCCAGCCTCCCATGGATGCGAATTCTTCTTGCGACAATAAGGATACTCCTAGTAAGGTTGCTATGCCCCCTCCAATCTCACAAGATGACTCAGTGTATTCCTCTATTGTGGGGATACAGATGATAAATCTGTCGTGTACTCTGAAAACAGACAGAAAGACCTTGAAGATGATGCAGAAAAACTGATTAGCTAAAGCCAAAGCCTTCAGAAGACCCAAAACAAGCCAACTGAAGAAAAGCCTACTTAGCAGGATGATTAGGATTTTTAGGAATGTTTTGTATTGAGAACTTGGGCTCAAAACAATTTGTATCTCAATGTTACTTTAATGGAAAATATCTTGCGACATTTCAATTTATCTGTGTAGTATTATACTTCTCTCTCTCTCTCTCTCTCTCTCTCTCTCTCTCTCTCTCTCTCTCTCTCTCTCTCTCTCTCTCTCTCTCTTAGTTTTTTCATAAATTGTTTTTAAAGCTATCTTAAATTGCTAAAATAATGAGGGATTCAATAAGAATTCTGGATATTTAAAAAAACAACGATACGAGAAAAAGGCTTGTATCTAGAAGAATCTTTACAAAATGAAATGTACTAATAAAGCTCTGTAGGCTAGGGCTGCTGGGGCTCCATGCCCTCAGGATTCTCTTTCTCTGGCCCTGCATCCACATCCTTTGCTTGGGTCTCTTCTCTAGAAGCCTTCTTGCCTACGAATCGAAGCTTCTTCTTTGGAGTACCCTTTTTGCCAACCTTCTCAAGGATTCCTTGTAACATAACTTACATTGCTATTAATTTCAGTGTACTTGGAAAGAATGAATTTCCATACATTGGTAATAACATGCCACCCACAGGAGTGTGAATCCTTTTGAAGAGGAATGGGTTGATTTAAAAACTTATACTATGTCAGGAAAAAATGAGGTGCTTGAGAGGGAGGAGAGAGTCCTTTTTTATAGAGAAACTCTCATCGTGTTACATTTCTAGCTAGTAAATTCCTTTACCCTTGGTGACATAAGGACATGGGTCACCATCAATTGTCCTTTTGGGCACATTTTGACAAGTGTCCCATCTAAATATGCTCATGAATCTTTTAAAATTGAAGAAGTCAAGAGTCCTCTCACACGGAGCCCATAGGGACCTTCTCTTTTCCACATGTCAACATATTCCACTTAGGATTTCTAGAAGGATTCCTCTTGATCCCACTCCACACTCCTCCACATGCCCTTCATGTGCTTGGCATGTGGTCTCCATATTATTTAAGTATCATATTGAGTCCATGTAGACATTTGGCCCACCCTAAATACACGACTCATTTCTATCTTCCCAATACAATCCAATAATATTTCACTCTCAAACCACTCTATTCCCATATAATAAAAAAATTTCTTTTATGCATAAAAATCAATATTGGTGAAAGTAACACTTTTATAATTAAAAAATTTCTTTTATGCATAAAAATCAATATTGGTGAAAGTAACACTTTTATAATAAAAAATATCCAATATGCATCTTTCTATGCATAGGATTTAAATCTAATGAAAATCACTCTTTTATAATAAAAATAATAATCAATATGCATCTTTCTATGCATAGAATTTAAATCTAATGAAAATCACTCTTTTATAATTAAAAAATAATCAATATGCATCTTTCTATGCATAGAACTTAATTTTAATGTAAATAATACTTTTATAATAAAAATATTTTCACTATACATTTTTCTATGCCTAGAATGAAAATAACACTTTTAGAATACACAAACGATGGGGATTACTCTTTTTGAATAATAAAAGGTAATACCTATTTCACAAAATTTAAGAAAATTTTACCATAACCTTCTTTGTATGGCTGACCATTTTTTAATTTTTCCTATTCTTAATTTACTTAAAAATTATCCCTAATTTATTTAAAGCATTCTAAACTAATCAAATTCCACTTTTAAAAGAGAAACAATATGAAAAGGTCAATTCAAACAATTTGATTACTTAACTAGGATAAAGAAGGGCTGAATTTAAGAATGAGAGAGGGGGAAAGCCTTTCCAGCAAGGCATAGCATCAAATTATCATTTTAAAGATTAAAAAAAACCATTAAAAGAATAAGAAAAAGTAGGATTTCTAACTTACATGAAATTCTGAGAGCTTTCCTTTGGCTTGATGGTTTGAGGGATCTACTCTTGTTTGCAACAAGAGTGGCCACCAGTTCTTTAGAAGAGGGAAAGTTCAAAAACTCATGAATTATTAAGAAATTCACAGTTTTTGGCTCTTGGGAGGAGTAGAGTAACAGTGCATAAAACACTATTAAGCTTCAACAAAGGGAGAGGCTTCTATTTATAGGAAAAAGTGAGCTTCTAACTAAGCAAACTGATTCTAGAATTTTCCAGATCAGTTTGGTCAATTTTTGACCATTTTTTGGTCAGTTTAGCTTACTTTTTGGAACTAGACTTGAATTAGGAGAGAGGAGAGATGAAATATCTCAATTTTTGGGAATTTAAAACTCCACCACACATGTGAAATAGGTGCCTCCTTCATGAGGGGGAATCCCCACATCTGAGGTGTCAAAATTTCATTTTTTTAGTATTTCCTTTGGTCCTTAGTCCACTCTTCATCTTATGTGAGTATTTACTCATTTTTTTTGGGGGGGGGTTTTCTTTATTTCTTCTATTTATCTCCTCCACACATTTGGATGAATTTGATTGGTCCCTCAAAACCTTAATTTCAAATTTTTAAAAAATCTGGACTCCTAGGATAAGGCCTTTTGAACAAATTATAATTGATTTCTAATGCACCTTCTGAAAATCTTTTTGAACTTCTATTTTTGAGGAATTTATTTTAATAAGAAGAGATATTTTTCCATCCAAAAATATCTAAAATCTGAATAACCTCTCTCTAGAATATTTTCTCTCTCTAAGCCAAAATAGGTAGAAACAAGATCTTTTATATATTTGAAGAGGGATTTGATTACAGGGGAAGATACTGAACATCTTAAGAGGCTGGGGAGGAATCTTACACAGCCTTTCACCGCCAGTTCCATTCACGAAACAATTCCCACGGACTATCGACACAGAACTTTGCGCGCGCGGAGTACTTGAAGACATATGACAAGCAAACCAAAAGAGGGAGAATCACCAAGGCAGATGGCACTATTGATGAAGAGCTCCTCATCACAGAGGACTTAATAAGAGAAGCTCTACAACTTCCAGTTGCAATCAGGGCCCACATACACAACATGGACAAGATGCCTTTGAAGGACATGCTGAAGAAGAATTCCTAGAATTCGAATGGTGCATAATATGAAAATATCCAAGATGAAGCTACAGAGAAGGCATGCAGGGCAATGTTCTAAATGATGTAGATAAAGCCTGTAGACACATACAACAAAGTGGGTCTCAACAGAATAGCCAAAGTACATGAAGAAAAGGAAGAAGATTGGGCATTCTATCTACATAAGGAGATGGAAAACTATTTGAAGGCCCGCCAATCTAAGATATTGTCACGTAGGCTGTAATGCCTGTGACCGACGGCAAACCGGATGGCCATGTCCGGGGTTCAGTGGGAGAGGACGCCCATGCGGAGTCATGGGCGGCTAGGCTAGTGTGGACGGCAGGCCACACACTATATAGCCTGGGGGATGAGGGGCAATCCTCATTCTTCCTCTATGGCCGGGTGGTGAGCTAGCGGCGTTACGGGTATCTAACACTGGTATCAGAGCGTGGTTCGAGGGGATCGTGAGAGTCCGCGCGTGAACGGGGGACCGAGCCCACTCGATGGTTTTCATCCACAATCTTCTCACCCTTATCTCCACAAGGGAATGTGTGGAGGGAGGAGGGCCAAGATTTTTGAAGGGAAGAACTCTTTCTCTCTCTCTCTCACTCTCTCTCCCTGTCACACACAGCAAGCAGCATCGCAGGTAAGCAAAATTTTTGTTTGTTTTTTTGTTTTCTGCGTTGAATAACTGCGAAAAACTCTGCGTTGAATGGCTGCGAAAGGATTTGAAACCTGTGTGTAGAGGTGGGGGGCGCAGACCAACCCCACGAAATAAACTGAAACGCGTGTGTGTGGGGGTGGGGTGGCGAAAACCCCACGAAAGAAGAGTTGAAGCTCGTGTGTGTGGGGCAAAGTAAATTCCCCACGACCTGTGTAGAAAGCGGGGGAGGAGCTTCCTCTGGTTCGCATCCAACCACACGTCAACCCCAAGAACCCATGTGTGTAGAGGGGGGGGAGGCGCAGGAGACCACAGCGAAGAGTATGAGGCAAAAAAACACGTCTGCTCTTTGCACCGTCTGAGCATCCTTGAGCTATTGTACAGCCTTGCGGAGAGGAGGAGGAGGCACCCAGGCGGCGGGTGGCCAGGGCCACGGCCAGCCAGGCTAACCGGCGGAGGCCAGCCAGCCAGGCTAGCCGGCGGAGGCCAGCCAGCCAGGCCAGCCATGGGCGGCCAGCACAGGCGGCGGCGCCAGCCAGCCCCAGCGACGGCGGCCAAGGGCCACAACAGCCAACAAACGCCAGCCAACCCACCAGCGGCGGCGGCCAGAAAAAAAAACATTTATTTTTTTAAAATTAATTTTCATTATTCATTTCTATGAAATTAAAAATGAGAAAATTCAAGGAAACCCTCTCTCTCGGCTGGGGAGGAGAAGAATCCCCGCAAGAAATAATCCCGGCAAGACACCTCTCGATCATTTAAATTTTTGTTATGAGTTGCAGGCATTTTTCTCGTGGATCGGAGCATCCCGGAAGCGTCCTTGTAGAGGCTCGCAACGCAACACAAATCGACAGGCGACCGTAAAGAGGGGTGACTATTCTCTCTCTACCACTGCTCATTTTTATTAGCGTTTTTTTAAAGTAATTTTCGAGTTCTCACATTATTTTTTGCAAGAATTAAAATTTCTGCTAGGCATAGTGTGTCCCCACCGCCTTCTACTTCTCTAGGTTTTTCCAGTCTCTTGTCCTCGGTCGCGGGTTTGACCCCGACCGAATTGTCAGGCCGTACACGCCCGCCGACCGTTGTTCGGTCCGGAGTGCGCTCGTCGATCACTCGTGATCCGCCAGCGCTCTCCTCGTCTATTGACCCCGTCTTAGGACCCAGCGAGCCCGCAGCGGCCGCATTGGCTGATGACCCCTTTCTGGCCGATGAGCCAGAGGACATGAACACTGACGTCGCCGAGGGGACCGAGGAGGACCTCTTGGATTATGACGACGACGACTATGACCTATTGGACCCTGCTGATGTCCTGACAGAGACGGAGCTCTCTAGTGGACTGTTTAAATATCTTAATGCCAAATTGAACACTATGGGTAAAGTCCAGGCTGATTTAGTGACGATGCTACAGAGCATCTCCACACGGTTAGATGCACTGACAGCCGCTCGGCTAGTACTCCGGCTCCTCGTGGTAGCCGAGCTCCTGCGGCACGGGTGAGCGTAGCCTCGCCAGTAATTGCAGGAGTACAGGCCGATGCGCCTGCGGGGCCGTCCGTAGACAGCTTCGTCGTTGTTAAAAGACTTAAAGCCGCCTAGTTTTGGTGGTGAGGAAAAGGAGAGAAACAAGGACTCAGTCAATATGTTTCTAGCAAAGTGGTCAGATTTGCACCCGCTGCGACAGCAACCTAGCCGTATACAGCCCGTAGGCTAGCCTCTCATTAACCGGCAAAGTGTACAAGTGGTGGATGAGTTTGACAACTCGCCCTGCCACTTGGACGAAATTTGAAACAATGTTTCGAAAAGAATTTTTGCCTGTTAATGAGGCAGAGAGAAGCTGGGAGTTATGGGACAAGTGCTCGATGGAGAACAAATCCCTAACTCAGTACATCTCAAACTACAGGGAGATAGTACTCAAGCTAAAGGGAATCGATGCATTCCAGACATTACGAGGCTTTAAGAGAGGCCTCAAAGATGATTACCTTGAGTACGTAGAGCCCCTATAGTCTAAAGACTTTTAGCAGAGGCAATTCAATATGCACAGATATTCGATGACATCAAGCGCCATAGTGCGCGTGGTGGTTCTAGCAGGGCCGAGGGTAGTGAAAAGAGGAGGTCAGGCCTCAAAAGAAAAGGGTTTCGCAGTGAGAAACAAGGGGATAGGACGGACCAGGAAGGACAGGGTGGTCATTGGTCTAAAAAACCGCGACCATCCAGGAAAAAAAGAGACACCGAAATCCAAAAGAAAGAGCAGTATATTAAAGCGCGAAAGGAAAATCGTGTCGCTGCTTTAATTGCAATGAAGTAGGACACACGAAGGCTGAGTGTCCAAAGCCTAAAGCTAGCACGAGTGGCAACGAGCCCAAAAAAGATGGTAAATCTTCTAGGCAGTTGCATACAGTGCAGAGACTCCCTCTCAGTTCCGCAGAGTTCAGAGAGGTGACAGTGTGTCATTGTGATGAGCATCACGCTTGTTCAGTGACACCAGCGATGTGGCAGCCTACTGTAGGTCCGCATGACATGGTGCACATGTATGGCACCATAGGTGGCCGTAGAGTCACAGTTTTTATTGATGATGGAGCTAGCCACAACTTCTTGAACTACTCGTTAGTCAAGAAGTTGGGATTGACTGAGACCCAGAGTGATCATGAGTATACTGTTGGCCTAGCCAATGGATATGACAAAACGGTATGGAATACCGTAGTATTGGGGGTCCCATTATCTATGCAGGACTACGAGGCTTCGCTTGACTTTCAGGTCATGCACTTAGCCAGAGCAGACGTATATCTAGGCAGGGAGTGGCTGTATGGCTTGGGCCCTAGTCTAGCTCGGAATTACTTACATAATACGCTATGTTTTGAGCACGGAGGTAGAGTCATCACCCTGCAGGGCGACCGTACTGCCCCTACCACACCACTTATTTCCTCCATGGAACTGTGTACAGCGGTCCCTAGAGACCAGATAGCAGAGGTATATGCTTGTTACCCTCTTTTGAATTCTGTTTCCGTAGATGAAAGGATAAAACTTCTGGGTATAGTTTGGAGCCGGAGAGTTCTGACGTAGGCCCTTCATCACCTTTGACTGCCACGGCTTCAAAGGGGAGTGATAAACTTTGTCGGGGGGAGAAATATGCTAATTACTCCATTGACGACGGGTACTTACTCTACAAGGGTAGAACATGTGTACCAACTATTGGTGACTTTCGGGCCCAAATTCTTAAAGAAAGTCATGATAGTCCAAGTGCAGGACATCCTGGGATTCAGAAGACCTATGCACTAGTAGAAAGACAGTTTTATTGGCCTAGTTTGTTTAAGGACGTCCAGACTTATGTATTGAAATGCAATAAGTGCCAGATCAATAAACATGAACGTCTTAAGGTTGGAGGACTACTCCATGCGCTGGAGATTCCTCAAGGGAAATGGGAAAGCATTTCCATGGATTTCATTACCGGTTTACCCAAGATGAGTCGAGGGAATGACTCGGTGTGAGTGGTAGTGGACAGGTTAACTAAAATGGCAAAGTTTATTACCACGAAGAAAATTGTTAAAACGCCAGAGTTGGCAAAACTCTTCAGTGAACATCTCTACAAGCTATATGGCCTGCCCGCAGATATAGTGTCGGATAGAGATAGAAAGTTCAACAGTCATTTTTGGAGGGAAGTCTTCAAAAAGTTGGATACTACTCTGAGTATGAGTACGGCAGATCATCCAGAGTCTGATGGTCAAACTGAAAGAGTTAACCAAATTCTAGAGGATATGTTGCGTTCTTATGTTAGTAAGAAGCAATCTAATTGGGAAGAGTACTTGCCCTTATTGGAGTTTGCCTATAACAGCTCCAAACACTCAGCGACTAGATTTACACCATTCATGTTAATGTATGGATTCCAGCCGAGATCTCCGATGGCTGTAGGCCTAGAAAAGGAGAAGATTCAATCTGTCAAGGATTTCCTTGAAGATATGAATGATATGCTCAGAGCCGCACGTGAGAGCATTCGTAGCGCTCAGGATCGCGCTAAAACTTATGTGGATAAAGGACGAAGAAAGGTGACCTTTGCAGAAGGGACTTTGTATTCCTCAAGGTTCCTGCGCAGTCTCAGAAACCATGAAAACGGGAAAGTGTGATAAACTTTCTCCGAGATATTGTGGTCCTTTTAAAATCCTTAAGAAGATTGGGGACGTAGCATATAAACTTGAGTTACTGGAGAGTTCTCAAGTCCATCCTGTCTTCCATGTCAGTGTGCGCTTTTGTCGCACAGGTCGTAGCTGGGGACTTGCCAGACACCGTATGCGAGCCACGAATGGCTGCAAGCATACAACCAGGGAAGGAAGCTCAAACAGAATGCCAAAGGGTGTGTCACTCACCGCTCAACCGCCGCCTTGAAGGATTCCCGCGTCGTAGCCATGAAGGAGGAGCCGTCGTCGCCGCTCTACCGCCTCTCCGCCGCCGCCGTGCCGCTACACAGTGCTCGATCGCTCTCTCACTCACTCTCTCTCTCTCTCACAAACGCAGGAGAAGGAAACCAAAGAGATAAGGCAAGAGAACTCTTGTATTCACAACACATGAGAATGAGGATTTTAGGGTTACATTTGACTCTTATAGGTGACTTGGCCGTTCACACTTGGGCGCCCATACATGGCCGGCCGACCCTAACCCTTATCCTACTGATATCCAAGGTGCGCCTCTCATCGGCGATCACCCAATCCCTTTATCCTTAACATATGGTGCCGACAAGCCCGGCCCATGACTCAGAATATTTAAATTAATGACGTAAAACATAGTGCGTCCGCCATGGGTTAACATGCCCCCCTTCCTGATGTAGATTCGTCCTCGGAAGCTATGGTATGGTAAGCTCGAGAGGGTTGTTGTGGTAGACCGTCTGCAAAATAGGGAAGTAGAGTGAAAGTATGCTAGAATTCAAAAGATATAAAGTGTAGAAATTCAAGCATGCTAGACCACAATGGATGATGAGAACTTAGTTTAAGGGTTACATGAATGAGCTAGTGTAGTAAATTAACAGGAGTTTAAAATTATTGAAAGTAAATCAAGAGTTAGCAAGGTGTCAAAGGTTAATCAAGGTTTATAACTGGCCTAAGTCAAGGAAAAGAACCAAGCTTAATAAATAAACAGATGACCACACTGTGTTTACTCTAAGAACAAGTTTATACCACGAGCCTAGGGACACAAGAAACATTAGAGTTACAGGAGCCTTTTGCCTTTATTTCTTCACGCACGTGACAATTTTTATACACAATGGCGACCTTCCTAAGGCAAAACTAACATCGATCCTGGTACCATGTGTAACACAAGGCATTATCCAGGAATCTATTAGCTCACTTTAGGCAAGGCTACCCCCTACCAACCAAGGCATCGGTCTGGAGTAGAATACTCCTCGCCTACCAAGTATCAATAAGGCGATAGGCCAACATTAAAGCACATCATAGACTTGTATTGCCATTTATTGTAGGCTTGTTTTTTTTTAATTTATAAAGTTTTTTTTGATCTTCGCTCCTGAACTAAAATGTGTTCTTATATCCTTTCGACAAGGGGTAAAAGCTATGTCCTAGAGGTCAACACACACACAGCCAGGTGTTCAAACATTAAGATGGTTTGACCTTAGACCTAAGACAATCGTATTCCAAGGTTAACTAAAGACGTCACGCTGCCTAGGAATATTTCCAATAAAGTTAAGCTCATTAATGATTTACACTAGCATGCAAGCAACTTCAAAAACTAAGTAGTACATTGACAATTTCCATGTGGTCATGCCTTATAGTTTAAACGAAAGAGAGTGGGTATAGAAGAATTACACCTGTTATTGGAGATCTCCTTGATTTGACGAGACAGCTTGCAATTTGATGTAGATATATTTTGATGAACGTTGCGGCAGTCTCAGGACTTGAAAGCGAACCCACCTCAAACCTTTTAACCTGTACAATCAACTAACAAGCACTATACCTCGAGAGGCACATCAGTGTGGAAAATTTCAAGACTCGTTTAAGGAATCTAAACTAGAAAAAACTTGAAAACACTAACCTACCTACCAGTCACCACACTACTACTGAGGATACGGTAAGAGGATGTTGTAGAGTCCTGGCTCTAGCCCTAAGGCTAAGCCTCTATCCGCATCATCCAAATAAATAAAATCAACCTCAGTAGTGCCATGAGTTTCATCCGTCCATTCATCATTGTCAGATATTTCCTTTTCATTTTCCCATCCACATAGACTCATCAAGAATGTAACCATGCGAGGATAGTCGTCTTGTGGAAAAGGAAAGCATTGGGCTATCGGGAATATGTCTTCTACGGAGTAGGGGTCAATCATGGTCAATAGGCGAATTAGCCATTCTAATTCCTCAACATTTTCCTCATTGGCTAGTACATCTATATGATCCCATTCAGTTTCAATTACAGGATAGCACATGTGGAATATCTGAGAAAGGTACAGATGATACCTCTCACCAAAGGTAGGAGTGGATGAAGTGTATGATGATCGTGCATCTGCCATATCTGCAAACACAGATATAGCATCAGTAGGTTTGTGACAGGTCAATCTAGTTCTTGATTGTATACGGATATCTCTGCTCTTAATGTGCTCTTGCTCTTTTTACTATTTTTTTAATTTTGTTTTCTTTGTTTTGTTTATGTATGAAGCTATATATATACATCCCCTTGAATTTGGCAATTACATGGTCAGGGGAGAAGGTTAAGGAGGAAGCCTTAGAATGTCGAGCGTGAGTACATGCTCCCCCTTTCCTTGGGTAGATCATATTATTTGCAATGATGTTGCAGCCTCTTGGAACCAATTTGTCCAGCGGGTCATAGGTTGTGATCTAGGCAGATAGCTTTTTATGACCCTTGTGGCCACATCCAATTGTAGAGATGGTAGTGTACGCTCCCATTGACGAATGGAGGAAATGGTTTCCGACGATACTATTACAAGGGGAGACGTAGACTCATCGGTTTTTTGTTGGGTGTTGACAAGAGTAGGTGTAGAGCATGTAGAAACTTCTATATGATTGTGTGCCTGGCATGAGGAGCTAGAAGCTTCATGTGGCTCCCCCCTTCCTGAGCTAGGTGGTAATGATCGATATCGTTTGGGAATCCAAACTAACTCTGGAAGTGGTGCGGAGCACTCTGTTACCTTTCCCTTACCACGGTCTTGAATTGTCATTGGGGTGGCAACAATTGGTTTGCAAGGTTTTATAGGTGATGTAGAGGGATTCACCTTATGTTTAGGGACCCAAATCTGGTCATTCCCCTCGTAGTACCCTTGGGCTACTAATAATTTTTTAGGGATCCATCGCGATGTTACATTGCCCTTTCTCGGGTGGGTATCTACTTTCCTTTTACGAGGCTTCTTGGTGGTTGAACGAGATTGAGCAGGGGAAGTAGCTGTTAACGAAGCTTTGGGGACCCATTTGTATGTACTCTTTGGCATAGTAAGCGAAGCTTTAGGGACCACCTTGCCTGTTTCCACTCTTGGCGTTGAAGCGTTAGAGGGGTGGCCAACAATCGAAGATGGTTTTGCCACTGGACTTTGTGATTTTTTGTTATCTAATATTTGAGTGGATGACTTAGGTGCGGGATTTTGAGCGGTCAGACCTAGTGTTGGTTCTTGCGTTGTGACTTGTCTGGTTGCCCAATCGATATGGCACTTGGTGGCCATCATCCATTTGCGCCCTAAGATTACAGTCCCTTCCATGGTACCAGCAGGCATAACCAAAAAGCTTTGAATTATGGTTCCCTTGTCATAAGCAACCGAAGTGTGCAGAATTCCTGAGACAGGGGTTTTCTTCTTGTTGATTCCTTGAACTTGGATAGAACTCTTGGATAAAGGTGGTTTTCCCAGTTGACACCACACGCCATATGATAGCAAATTGTGTTGAGCTCCTGTATCCAATAATGCATTATACAGCACCTCCCCGTAAGGACTCTGTAACTCAATTGGGTATCTTAGAGGTGGGTCAGATTCCAATGCATCCTCCTCTGCTTCCTCGAAAAATACTTGCGTAATTTTCAAGTTGGCTTCTCGTTGTCTCATAGCACGCTGTTGACGTTCTTTGGCTTCGACTCTTGCTTGTATCTTTTTAAGCTCAGCCTGTTCTTTAGCTGCCTTCTTTTGATGGATTGCGTGTAACTCCTCCTGGCTCAGGGGGTCATAGTATCTTTTGAATTTACTCCCATTAAGGAATCCAATGGTTTCAACTCCGTCGAGAGTCTCCACTCTGATGGTACCTTGCGGTGTAATTTCACATACTCTATACGGTCCCTTACCAGCATATTTGAGCTTCTTCTTTTTGTTTCGCACTCCATACATCAAGACTTTATCCCCAACCTTGATGTCCTTGTCCTTTAGATGGCGATCAAACCATTTTTTCCTTCTATCCTTCTCCACAAGGGCATTGTATACAGCCAGTTGTCTTTCTTCGTTTAGCCGCTCAAGGATATATAGACGCTCTACTAAGGGATTACCATCCCAACCCACTTGAGTAGCAACACGAAGACTAGGAATGACAAATTCCCATGGCATGACTGCTTCTTGGCCATATACCATTTTGAATGGTGTGCAATTAATAGCCACTTTGTACGCAGTACGATAGGCCCATAAAGCTGTCGTGAGCTTTAGATCCCAATCCGTGCGATGACCTTCAACTGTCTTTGTCAAAACAGAGATTAATGTCTTGTTTGTACTCTCGGCTTGGCCATTCGCTTGCGGATAATAAGGAGTAGATTTATGATGGGATATCATGAAATTTGTTGTGAGCTCCTTAATCACTTCATTTATAAAATGCGTACCATTGTCGCTCACAAGTTCAAAAGGACAACCGAAGCGTGTGATTATATTTTCAAAGAGGAACTTGGTTGTTGTCCTCGCATCTGCCTTACGTGTCGCTTTCGCTTCAGCCCATTTGGTCATATAGTCAGTGGCCACAATAATATAGCGAGATTGTGTGTTTCGGGCCGCTGGGCTAATTGGACCTACAAAGTCTAAACCCCACTTTTCAAATGGTTGGTTTACTTTGATTGGATGTAGGGGCATCTGATCTTTCCTCTGGGGTTTCTTATATCGTTGGCATTCATCGCAACCCTTCACAAAGAGTGATGCATCTTGGAACATAGTGGGCCACCAATACCCTGATTGTAAGATCTTTCGCGCAGTTAAGTCTCCTGAGAAGTGACCACCGGCTACGCCCATATGTGCCTCTTGCAAAATGTATAGATACTCATCCTCTCGGGCACAACGCCTAAGAACGTCATCCTTTCCTCTTTTATAAAGAGTCCCGGCTATCAGGCAATAGGGTTCGCATTCTTTGATCAGCTTCCGAGCTAGATCTTTACGAAGCTCCTTGGGTGGAAAGCCATTAACCAAAAAGTTAACAATTTTCTCACTCCATTCAGGCATTGTCTCCACCATGAACAGGGAAGTGTCAGGTAAGTCATCATCAACCCCCGTAGGAGCCTCACCATTAGGTATGCGAGACAAATGATCAGCCATAACATGTTTCTTGCCAGGTCTCACAACAACCGTGAAATCAAACTCAAGGAGAATCAATAGCCATCGTGTGATTCTTCCTGTGGAGCATGGTTTGTTTACCAGATACAATAATGCTTGATGATCCACATAGAAAACAAACTTGGTGGCAAGGAGGTAATAACGAAATTTCCTTACTGCATATATCATTGCCAACCCTTCTCGCTCCGTAGTGGTGTAGTTCATCTCAGCATCGTTCAACTGGCGACTGGCAAAGCTAATGGGGTAGTCTAGCTTATGTTCTCCAGGTTGAGTTAACACACACCCAATAGCAAAGTTTGATGCATCAATATGCACATGGAAGAGTAAATCCCAGTTAGGCATTCTCAAGATTGGAGCACTCGCCAAGGCCTTCTTTAATAGCTCATAGGCACGGTCACATTCTTCGGTCCAAATAAACTCAATGAGAAGCTTATACAATGGTCGAGCTATCTCGGCGAAGAATAGAATAAACCTTCGATAATAACCAACGTGGCCCATAAAGCGTTGGACTTCCTTGTAGTTGGTGGGTGGGGGTAATTCCAAAATGACCTTGATTTTACTCTCGTCCGTGGAAATCCCATTTTTGGACACTATATGCCCTAAGATAACTCCGTGTTTAACCCAGAATTGGCATTTGAAAGGATTCAAGGAGATGCGATATAATCTACACCTTTCAAATATTTTTCGTAAACACATCAAGTGCTCGTCCCAAGAGGAATGAACACAAAGATCATCTAAGAAAGCTTCACAGAAGTCCCTTAGATATTCCTTAAAGGCCGTGTTTATCAATCGTTGGAATGTTGCAGGTGCATTGGTCAAACCAAAAGCCATGACGCGGAAGGCAAACACTCCAAACTCCGTGATAAATGCTGTTTTAGCTTGGTCCTCGACTGCAATTGTGATCTGATTGTAACCCGAGTACCCATCTAAAAAGCTATATGCCTCCTTGAGTGCCACTCTTTCAAGCACATGTTCAGAATACGGCAAGGGGTAATGATCCCTTCTGGTGGCTGCATTAACCTTTTTGAGATCAACGCACACTCTGAGTTTCCCATTCTTCTTTGGTACGATGACTATCGGAGAAACCCATTCTGAGTGCTCAATAGGGTATATGAATCCACATTTTACAAGCTTTTCAATTTCCTCTTGTACAATCTTTGCGTACTTAGGATTCATTGGGTAGGGACGTTGCTGGACTGGTTTAGCAGTGCTAATCATTGGAATCGTGTGTTGCACCACCGAGGGTGGAACACCCTTCATATCATGATATGTCCAAGCAAATATGTCCTTGAATTCTTTAAGAAGCTTCGTAAGTGCAGCTTCTTCCGCCTTGGTGAGGTCTTGAGCAATATAAACTGGTTTAGACTCCTCACCCGGATCTGCTAAGTCTATCTCCTTAACTACCGCAGGGCCATCATAGACACCGCTACTCCCATTGGTAGGCGTTCGTTGGGCTTTAGTGTAGACTACTTTACGTTCCCCTGTGGTGAATGATTTGAAATGCTCGGGTGCGGGGTGTAAGTCTACTGGTTCCTGTTGTGCCAGAATTTTTTCTTTTAATTCCGCTTCCTTTTGTTGTTGAGCCAACTCTTGGTTTTGCCGCCTTCTTGCAGTACGACTTAGTTTCGGCTTCTCTTCGATTTCTAATTGGGCGACGTCATGAGGTTGCGGAATACACCACATGACACTTTGGAGGTATTGTCCCCAATTATCCGCTATCTTCCGATGAGCATCAATGGCTCCTACATAACTAAGCCATTCTGCAGTGGATCTTTCCTTGTTTATTGTAGTTCGTACATTAGCTCGATAGCGTTGGCGCTTATGTCTCGTTTTCTTCTTACCAAGTTTTTGATTTTTGTTTCTATCTGATTCGGACTCACTTGGTCGATCTTCACTTTCGGATGAACTGCAGGAGGCCACTGTCCTAGGCCTTGAGCACCTTGCTTCCACATTTGGGTGAATATTTGATTCATTTTTCCCATCAAGCTCAGGGTCAGTTTCTTCTTGAGATTCATACTCAGAGTTGCATTGGTCAGAGTCTTCACTACTTTCAGTGTCGGTGGAGTTTGCCACGTTCTCGCCATCAGGAGTCAAGTGCATAACACCTATCATGTTTATTGGCACTAACGGTGGCATATCTTGCCCCTCAGGTGTTACCCAACTTGTGCCTCTATTTCCCCATGTGTCTATGGTTGCCGCTAGGTGTACCCAATCCACGTTATCCGACTCAGTCATACCCGGTAGGACATCCATATAAGGAGAATCTTTCCCATCATCAGTCTCTTTTTTGCATGTATAGCAATACCTTAATGGGGCAGAGTGAACAGTGGTATCCGATCGATTATCAATGATAAACTTGCTTCCTAAGGGATGCACACGACCATTCTCAAGATCAACTCGAATGACAGAGTCCTGGAATTGTAGATAGACATGGTTTTTCGA
Organism: Cibotium barometz; assembly: GCF_041138505.1. Taxonomy (NCBI): domain Eukaryota; kingdom Viridiplantae; phylum Streptophyta; class Polypodiopsida; order Cyatheales; family Cibotiaceae; genus Cibotium; species Cibotium barometz. The sequence continues at coordinate 37,331,683 of NC_141092.1, forward strand.
CCAGTCATGCACCATTTGTGCTTCCCTCATGAAAGGACGTCCTAAGATCATTTGATATGACATAGGATGCTTGGAGAAATCCATTACAATGAAGGTATGTCGTACCTTGTATCCCAGGACCTTGATCTTAAGGTCCCTTAACATTCCAATAGGTTTAGCTATGGTTCCGTTTGCCATCTTAACCACTATGTTTATGACTTCGAGGTGAGGCCTTCCCATAGATTCCCAACAGTTTTTAGTCACAATGCTCACTCCAGCACCACCATCAAGGATTCCCTTTAGAGTTAATCCCTTGGTAGTAATGGGGAGGGTGGCATTAGATTCGTCACCTTCAAAGTACTGTCCCAACTTGTTCACAGGTATTTCCACGACCGAATCTTCATCAAAGTTGGGTTGTAGATCCCAATGTTCCCCTTCATCTTGAAGCGTGTCGGGTCTATCCATATTTGCAAATTGTGGTAACCCCGCCTTTAGTTCTCCATTGAGAAATGCCCGAAGAGCTAAGAATAGCTCAGGATCTCCGTATAATTTGGATATGATCGTGGTTCTGATCTCAGAGGACATGAAATCCATTAGCTTGGACACATTCAATGGTACTTTTCGAGACATCGCCCCTTGACTAGGGACTAGTGAAGATGGAATCACTTCCTCCTCGATGGGGTCAGGCATTCCCTCACTAAACATTCGTTCAAGCAAAAAGGGTGTTTGCCCACTTCCTGATGTCCTATCCTCACTTTTTTCCCGAATGATACTAGGTATCGCTAACGGTTTATGGTTCCTGTGAGGTTGAACTTGCGTAGGAAACACTGTGTCTGGAATTTTGATTTTTCTCGGGTTTGGCTCCAGTTCTCTTTGTGTTTCTTCCACCAAACCCCTTAAGTGTTGCACTTGTTCAATCTCCTCAACTGGATTTGGGTAAGTTCCAATCTTTTTCTTGAGGGTTTTTGGCCCACGTGGCTTGTCTTGGGGAGTCTCACTCAGGTTGGGTGGACGAGAGGGCATTAACTGACTTGGTTGTGGGGCCGAGGAAGTTTCCTTCTGTTTCCCCTTATTTATGTACTCGCTTGATTCTCCGTCATTGAGCTCCCGAGTGGGTTCCTCCCTTAAGGTAGTGGCTTTGGTCCCGATGGTTTCTATTGAATCGAAATCATCTTCAGGATCATTCATATACACGGGGTCGTCTCCCGTCCCTATGTTAGTCTTTGAATTGGGCTTGGGGCTCGTGGCATTAAGCGATCTCTTTCGCCGTGTTTTCTTTTTCTTTGCCTGAGCGATTGATGCAGTATCCCTCTCTTCAAGAATGTAGTTTTGATTTTGAAGCATTGATCGTGTAACTACATTCACGGGTACAATGGGTGTGGTTCCTCGTGCTTGGTTGGTGACCTCAACCAAATTCAATGGCGTAATCTTGGGTGCATTAGGATTATGTGGACATTGAGCGATCAAATGATCTATGCCACAACGATTACATGTAAGTACCGGCATTCCCGATGTGCTCGGTTGATTTGGTTACATCTGAGTAGAGATCTTTTGTAGCCTATTAGGGCACTCTGCTACACGATGTGGTCCACCACACTCGTAGCATTGAAGAGGTGGTCTCCTCGCCAAGGTATTAAGGTTTTGCCCCCTTGTGGTGAGAGCAGCCGCTTGATATACAGGCTTAACTTGCCCAAAATGATCCTCCATGTAGTACTGGGGAATCATTTCAAACGTATCAATCCCGTATGGAGTAGTAGGGTCTATCTCCTCTTCATAATCCCCACATGCACTATGTGACTCACAACCCATCTGGTTTACAGGGGTAATCCTTGGATGTGGAGGTTGTGGTCCTAGTACTGGCGGTGGTAACGGCACAGACTGGACTACATTCGGATTCCTTGGAACTATGTGCTGTGACGGTTGCTCGATAGGTTGTGCAGGCATTAGCGCGGGTACTTGAGGTGTGTTTGACCAAGCTAGTGGTGCTTGGTTTGCCAACATTCGCTTAAGTGTTAGGCAATCTTTAGATTGATGGCCATACTTACCACATGCATTGCAATTCCCATTGAATTTGACTCTAAATGTGGGACATTCACTCGTGCTATGTGGTCCTAAGCACACCGAACACCATTGTTGCTCTCTCCTTGGGTACATATGGCTATTATGAGGAGCTCGATTACCCCTAAAGTATTCTTGGAGAGCCTTAGTAAGGTCGGTCACAGACATTTCAGATATCTTGGGATCCTTGGAAATAGGTTTTACCGTCATTGGCTCGTGCCCAGATACTTGCGAACTAACGGATTTTGTTTCTGAAGACACCTTTTTACCTGCAATCATCAAGTTGTCTTCTAACTGGATTGCATTGGCAGTGACTGCTTCCCACGTTGTAAGACCTCTAATGACTAGGCCATTGTAAATGTCCTCGTGGCGCAATCCTCGGATGAATCTATCGAGGAGTTGGTTGTTATTGAAGCATTCATCGGGAGTGCAGCGAGAATTTAGATGCTTCAATCGACTTATAAAGTCTCTCACTGACTCCCCTTCCTCGCGTTCAGCTTTTTGGAGTTGAGATGCTACTCCCCAAAGCACACCCTCACGTATGTATTCTTTCAAGAACAATCTCTTGAGAGTGGGGTAGTGAGTGCGCTCTTCAACCCTTAAGGTTCGATACCAATCTCCGGCCTTCCCACTCAAGGTTAAGCCTAAGGCTTTACACTTATGCAGCTCATTGTGCTCTTCCAAGGAATCACACACGTGTTCAAAGACTTCAATGTGCTTGCTCATTGTGCTCTTCCAAGGAATCACACACGTGTTCAAAGACTTCAATGTGCTTCCTAACATCCTCGTTACCACTGAAGTTTTGAGTGAGCTTAGCCACTTGTACTGCCTTGCTTCTAGGTTCTCTCTCAGGCATACCCCGCATGTTTTCTACAATGGACCGTCCGATCGTCTGAGCAAATGCTGCGAGATCACCTAAGTGAGCAGGCATAGTTGGTGGAGGCACTTCTGGGATAGCCTGGCTGATAGGAGTTGGCGTTGGTCTGAGTAGGTTGGCAAATGACGTAGGATATGATATGTGACTAGGCCTAGCTCCCCTTGGATAATGGTTATGATAAGGCGGTCGTGGAGCATACGCCATTGGCATACTAAGAGGCGTAGGAGCTACCTGAGCATGAGTAGCGATAGGTACATAGGGTCGATAGGCACTGGCACGCACTGTTGTAGGTACTGTTCCACTAGGTAGCGGTGTTGTACTAACTACAGCGGTAACAGGTGCATTTTCTGCTATGCTCATCATTGGGGTAGGCATTGCGGATTCCCTAATGGAAAGTTGAGCCAAGGTTGGAAAGCTAAAGCTACTACTTGTGGGCTCAACCTGCATTGAGACTCCAGGCGAAACAACATATGAAGGGTCTATGGGACTCACTGAGGGAGTCTCCAATTGTGATAGGGTTGGTTGTTTGGCCTTGCCTGTATCCAAAAATCTCATAGGGCCAGTGGAACCTACGTTCACTCCCCTATTCTGCCTCTCAATTTGGATAATTCTATGAATCACCTCACATATCATGTGTTGTTGCTCCTCTAGATTAGTGGCACTAGATGTAGATTGTAGGACTTCTAACCAACCTACATGGTATGTGTAACCTGTGTATAGGTCAGTTAGAGTCTCTGTGTGTAGATCATATTCCCAATTTTCATTGAGAAATATCCCATCTAGACTTGGTGTGCCAAATGGTTCTCTTGAAGTGGACGCAATGTCACTTCTTATGGATTGGCTTCTAGGGACCTCTACTTTAGGAAGAGCATCGGAATGTGGTAGCTCAGTAGGGCCCTCATTAAACGAAGTGGGTAGAATATCCACATGGACACTCTTTGGGAGGGTAGGGTCTACATAAGATGTGAATGGCGAATCTACTGCCCCTCCTTCTTCATTTACTTCACTTGTCGCATGCTCAGAGCGTGTAGCTCTACTAAAGGTCTCTATTAGACGACTAAACATGCTAGATCCAGGTTGTGGGGCCCACACTGGCATGTTTTGGCTTGTCTCCTCAGGGTTCTTGGTAGGGTGTCCTTCCATGGCTTCTGAGTCAGAAGATGAGTCACTATCCTCTATTCGTGGATCTTGGGTTGCACTCCCTTGGGTTCTAGCCGAAGGCCAAGATGCTAACGTGGAGGGATGGTGTGAGCCTGCGTAGACTGAAACGCTTTCTAGTGGCTCAGACTCCAGCACCCGACCAGAGCGTAGATGCATGTGACGTGGGTACCCTACGTGCGTTGGTAACTACCCTTGAAGCCCACACAAGTGGTTTCTTGGGTATTTTGCACCTCGTTTTTACTTGTTTTTAAATTGTTTTTAACTCGTTTTTGACCCCCTTACTTACGGTCGAACTTGGACTAGGGCGTGTGATAGCTCGAAACGAGCGTATCGTTTAAAGGGTCTGGCAAAAGCCTATTTGCTTGTGGAGGAAAGGGTGAGGGCTTTATCCCACATGCTCACTTTACTCCTTGGGGAGTGGGCTACATATAGGGCACGACTTCCCATAAGCTCTCACTTGAGAGAAAGCTATGGAGGCTCACTCTCCTATATATATATATCAAAAGACCGAGACCGAGACCGAGGCCGGGGCGTGGGTCATGGGTCAATTGGGGTTCTTTCTTTTCAAATTTTTTTTCTCCAATTAGAAAATCTTTCCTCTCCACATGTTTGGTTCTTTCTTTGAAAATAAAATTTAATTTTTTATTTTTTATTTTTTATAATTTTTTATTTTTTATTTTCTGTTTTTTTTTGTGAGATAAGTTCTCTAGGGTTTCCTTAGGGTTCAACCTTGGCCGCGGCGCAGTTCGCACACACAGCGCGGATTTGGGGATTCAGAAATCCCTCTCACGCAGAAACCAGATAACAGAACGCACGCCCACACGCGGAGCGAAAATATAACAAAAGAAACAGAAATGCAACACAGAAACACCTTAACAACAAACACACAGTCGCTTTCCTACAGTGTAGATTAAACTTCACGCAGCAGCCGAGCTGCAAACTGGAGCTTGGTGCAGGGCAACTCCCCGACAGCGGCGCCAAAAATGTGCGCTTTTGTCGCACAAGTCATAGCTGGGGACTTGCCAGACACCGTATGCGAGCCACGAATGGCTGCAAGCATACAACCAGGGAAGGAAGCTCAAACAGAATGCCAAAGGGTGTGTCACTCACCGCTCAACCGCCGCCTTGAAGGATTCCCGCGTCGTAGCCGTGAAGGAGGAGCCGCCGTCGCCGCTCTACCGCCTCTCCGCCGCCGCCGTGCCGCTACACAGTGCTCGATCGCTCTCTCACTCACTCTCTCTCTCTCTCACAAACGCAGGAGAAGGAAACCAAAGAGATAAGGCAAGAGCACTCTTGTATTCACAACACATGAGAATGAGGATTTTAGGGTTACATTTGACTCTTATAGGTGACTTGGCCGTTCACACTTGGGCGCCCATACATGGCCGGCCGACTCTAACCCTTATCCTACTGATATCCAAGGTGCGCCTCTCATCGACGATCACCCAATCCCTTTATCCTTAACATATGGTGCCGACAAGCCCGGCCCATGACTCAGAATATTTAAATTAATGACGTAAAACATAGTGCGTCCGCCATGGGTTAACAGTCAGTAAACTAAAGAAATCAGTTCACGGGTTAGAGAACACAGTTTCTCCAGAGATTTTGGTGGACTTGATAGAGCCACCAAAGATACCACATGAACCTGAAAAGATTCTACAGTATCATGATAGACAAACCCGACATAAAGTGTACCAGGAGGTACATGTTAAACGGACAGATAGGGATGAGGAGGTAGCAACCTGGGAATGCCGTAGTGCAATTTCCAAAAGGTTTCCCTAGTTTGTTTTCAAGGACAAAAACTCTTCTTAAGGGGGGGGTAATGTCACGTAGGCTGTAATGCCTGTGACCGACGGCAGACCGGATGGCCATGTCGGGGGTTCAGTGGGAGAGGACACCCATGCGGAGTCATGGGCGGCCAGGCTAGTGTGGACGGCAGGCCACACACTATATAGCCTGGGGGATGAGGGGCAATCCTCATTCTTCCTCTATGGCTGGGTGGTGAGCCAGAGGCCGTCCCCTCTCGTGGTAACGCCTGTAGCGGCGTTACGGGTATCTAACAGATATCTAACCCTTACCTTCTCATAGAGGTGCTCAATCATGTCCCCAAAAGACCTCTCAAGGAGCCTGAACCAAAGGAACACATGCAATTATTGGCACTGCTACCAGACCAGCCCACATTAACAACCGAAGATGTACAAGAAGGGCAAGCCATCTTAATGGAATCCAAGGATATAATCAAGCAAATGAAGAAAGATCGAAAGAAGAAAATAGATAAAGGAATGAGGGGGGTAATCACCGATGTTGCAGAGCAGAGTCACAGAGACTAGAGGAAGAAGTGGCCACCGAAATCCGTACATACCATGAGGCACTAAAGGAAAGTCAGATAACATAGGAACCCCAGCAACAGCTTACTCCTCCAACAAGGCCAGCCCAACTTATATTTACTGACTTATCTCCTCTCAAGGATTCCAATGTGGAAGACACACCAGTAGAAACAGCTCCAGAACTAGCAACACTCATACAAACTGAAGAAACAAGATATGAAGAGGCAACCATAGCCCAAGTACTAGAACTTGAGGCAACCACGGAAGCAAGTAAGCTCCAAAGAACTCTACAGCCGTCAAGTCCGAGCAAGAGGAGGAGATTAGAAGACAAAGAAAGACTACCACATCTTGTCTCCTTCCAAAACATCGATTACAATTACAATTCTTGCAAGAGACTGTAGAGGGACTTGACGAGCTGCTCAACCAACCACCAACTGGGCTCTGGAGACAGAATTAGGCACTAATGTAGTGTGGGAGCAAGAGCAAAAAGTTTGGCGATGCCATCTCCTAACAACACATATGCTCCATGACCACAACAATGCACTGTGGAAGCAAGTCAAAGATACATCAGCACAAGTGCAAAAGTTAAAGGCAAAGCAGCTGAGTCAACCCATAACGAAGTCATTATGAAGAGTTTGAAGGCTACAGAAGAGCAGGAGAAAAGGTACAACTCGTGGAGAATAATAACCTTGTGTTAAGCCAAACAATAGTACAAAAGATCAAAGAGAATGCTGATCTCAACGCCAAGCTAGAACAAGTAAAAGAACAACTCCAGAAAGAAGTAAACTACACAAAAGCAATCACGACACTCCATGCACAGAAAGTACAAGTCTTCCAGGACAATACCAAGGCCAAAGAAGCAGCATTGCAAGACCAGATTACACAACTAACAGCATTGCATAAAGTAGAGGAGGAGAAGACACTACATTTGCAACAAGAAAGAGAACATACCAACAAGGCCCATGCTGAGAAGATCAGAGGTCTCAATGAAATAATAACTGCAAGCCAGGCTGAAACACATATAGAAGTGAGTTCGCACACACAAGGAAACAGTGAAACAGCTCACGAAACAACTTCAAGACACTAAGAGGTTAGCAGCACAAAGATTACAACAGATCATCGACGCTTAGGCAAGAGAAGTAATAGCTCAGCGAACCCAAGAAGAAGCCACCCGAATATTTGAAGAATTGGATGCTGCGTGAATGGTCAGAGAAACAGCAATATCAAATCTCATTAGCAACACAGAGTCCCGCATGTAAGAATTAGAGTGCCAGCTCGCCATACAAGAAAGAAGTCAGCAACCAAAACCCAATGAAGATCTTTGTCTACTCCTTGAGTGGGCCTCCGAGTTGGGACAGTTGACTCCTCGGGCCCCTCCTCACACTCTCTCTTTGTTTTTGTCTACACTAACCCTCTCTTTACTTCAATATGACATAAATTTATCTGAGGCCTAGGAGAACTAACCTTAATAAAACAAAATACAAAAAGAGACGTTGATCCCACCATAATCATGGGAATTTAGCGGGGTGAATTAGTATATTGACTAACCCTCAGGATATCTTTTTCTATCCCCTACATCCTATCGTCTTAAACCTTTGTAGTTGGTGTCGCATGCTCCAAAACTCAGAAATTCTGGATAACAGTATCGAAAAATTAGACTTGTTTGTCCCAGATGACATTCGAGAGACGCTCGCCAACTATGAAGTCATAGCACATAGTTACTAGTGGGTCATAAGTCACGGCTGGTTAGAGGTCTATAACACTCACCAACATCTAAACCTCTATGAGTCCACTCTTCTATCACCCTTATGGCATTCTAAAGTTCTACAGTAATATATATAAACATTTAGAAGCCATGCTGACAACTGTACAATACAATTTTGATGCTACGCATATAGAGTATCCAAATATGAACGAAGAGAAATTCCAGACTTAAGCCTAGTCACCCACCACCTAGCACAAGACAGGGTCAAGAAGAACTTCTTCTTCATTTTCAAAATCCACTTACCCTGTCTACGCTAATATCTCTAGTAGTAAACTACTTAACCCATATCCTAACTCGCAACCTACTAACACCTCTCAGGCAAAATGCATTTTCTCATCTTTTTATCCTTCTGAGATATATTTTCCCACTAACACTCTCGCCCCCTGATGGGGTACAGGCACCTACCCCATCTCCAACGTGGCACGCTCAAGAGGTAAGACAAACTGTCCCGCAAGATAATCTTGAACCGCTTACAGTGATGAAACAATCTTGGATTCTTTGTTAGAGCTGCAGAATATGAGGGACTCATAAGAGTAGGCAATCCTCTTTTGAAGCCCAAATTAATGTTCAAGGTACTAATGCAGATTCTTCCCTTTGAGCCTACATGACGGATCATACCTGAAGCATACTCAGAGGTCACTCCAACAAAGCAACATAATGTACCATACCCTCTCCACACACCACGACCTAATTTAGAAGAACTTCTTCCATTAGCGGGAGAGGGCACATTATGGGAAAATGTGGCCAAGCACCCCGTGCACACAAGAGGTGGCTACCCCAGAATCGTAACTATTGAAGAGCACTCCCGCTTGGAGGATTTCAGAATTCAACCCAATTGGAGGAAAGGGTACCTGGCGATTCCAGAATACAGCCAAGTGTACATGACCGCGCCACCAACATTGCAGGTCAATCCATTGTACATGCCAATTAAAAGAAGATGGACGCCGCTGGAGTTTCAAGAAGCCAAAAGGTATGACTCTCATGTGTGCTACAACTTCCCAATCTTTGTACCAACAACCCTTGGCCACATTCAGGAACAAAGACAGCAGATATTAACATGGATCCGGGCATGGCGCAACATTCCCAACCCCGCCATTGTATCCAATGTCAAATTTTTGAAGTTAGTGGTGGTACTCATAGACCAACCAAAGGAGCATTATGATGGCTATGAGGCAGAAAGTTCGCCCCATGAACCAAGGCCCATCAGATAGAGAGATCATGCTCTATTACCACCGTCTTCAATGTCTTCCAGGATACATGCACATCACTTTGGAGACATGGTAGATACTAGATTTTGGAGATCCCATTTGGCTTTCCGATGTACACTTAAGAAGCTCCAATCCAGGAGAAATTTTTGCAGACATGAGTTCGGTGACCAGGTCCTCTGACCTAGGTAACAGGTTTTGAGGACAGAACCTACATCAAGAAAGGGGGGATGTTAATCCCATTTTGGATTAACAAACATAATCCTCAACTGTGGATATTAATAAGTGTCATGAAATGGTACTATAAAAGTTATACATTATGAGATATTGGCCACCCAAGGACTAGTAAGTGAGTTTTGGATGCCCAAGTGTGAATAAGGGTCCAATGTATATAAGGCATTTTCTCATAATGAAAAGACACAATCCACTTTTTGCTATTAAGAGATCTCCCTTTGTGTCTTGAGAGAGATTGAAGGAGAGCTTAACAAGCGAGCTTGGAGGCCTCAAGGGACTCAAGATTGAAGCATTGGTAAGTACCCTACGACAGTTATGATCTATTGCTCATCCATTAGGTGAATGTGTAGAGTTCCCTCTTGGAGGTTGATGAAAAACAGGTAGAGGGAGAGGAGACACACACACAGGAGCAAACCCTAACCATAGAGGGAAGCCATCTTCCTTCTCACACAACGCATAAAGCCATAATCCATAATACACAAGACACTCTATGAGTTAATGTCCACACACTATGACCAGCTCTGCTGGACGTGGTCATTTATGTCTCACTGATGCTGCTACCTAACTTGCCATCAATAGGCTCACCCAAATCAGCCAAGAGACTCTTTAACCATACTCCTTCACATGTAGCAATGGCTGCACCCTCTATTCAGCCTTTGTACTAGATAAAGCAACAGTATTCAGCCTTTGTACTAGATAAAGCAACATGTAGCAATGGCTGCACCCCTGTATTCAGCCGTCAATAAAGCAACAGTAGGTTGCTTCTTGCTACTCCAACTCACCATTGCACTTCCAAATGTAAAGGCATAACCACTAGTAGACCTCCTGTCATACGAGCTACGTGCCCAATCTGCATCTTTGTAGCCATGTATATCCAAGCCTTTACCATGCTTATAAAGAAGACCATAATGTGCAATGGTCTTTACATATCGCATAATGCATCTCACTGCATCAAAATGAGGTTTTCTGGGGCTCTACATAAATTGGCTTACTAGCCCCATAGCATAACTGAGATCTGGGCATGTGATAGTCATATAAATAAGACTACCAACCATCTTTCTATACATAGATGGATCATCCAACTCTTCACCAAAATCAGCCTGCAACTTCACATTCTGCTCCAAAGGTGTACTCATTGGCTTACACCCTGTCATCCCATATTTTGCCAACATATCCAATGCATATTGGCGTTGCACTAACCATGTACCTGCATGGTCTTGTCTTTGATCACTTCAATTCCAAGAAAGTATCTCAGTTCACCCAAGTCTTTCATGTCAAACTGCCCACTCATGCCTTCTTGACATGCATAACATCTGTAGCATGATCTCCTATGACGATCAAGTCATCCACATAGATGACAAGTAAGAAATCCCATGATCTGTTTTCTTCACATAGAGTGAAGAATCTGCTGTAGAAACCTGAAATCCAAGGGAGATCAGATATTTGCTCATCTTATCACTCCAAGCACGAGGTGCTTGCTTCAAACCATATAATGCCTTTTTTAAATCTGCATACATGAGTGGGATATCTTGGATGTACATATCCTTCTGGCTGTGCCATATACACTTCTTCTTGTAGATCACCATTTAGAAATGCATTTTTCACATCCATTTGATGCATTTTCCTACAGCCATAGCAATGACTGCTCTCACTGTTCCCATCTTTGCAACTGGACTAAATGTTTCATCATAGTCCAAGCCTTGGGTTTGTGCATAACCCTTAGCTACCAATCTCACTTTATGTCGCTCAATGGAACCATCTGACTTGCATTTCACTTTGTAAACCCATTTACAACTAATGACATTTTTGTTTTGTGGTAAGGCAACCAAATCCCATGTTTCATTATGAACCAATGTTCCATCTCAACATCCATTGCCTTTTCCCATACATGTAGGTTCCACATGCTTCACCAACGAGGTCATATATGTGTAATGCATAGCAAAATCACGATATGTCAACCTGTCAACTGGATACCTGACCCTTTGGGATCTCCACAATGCATGCGGATCACTCTGAACACCTGTCACTCTAGCATGTGGAGGCACATATCTATCTTGCCTTGCACCAGGTGTGCGTAAAACGGGTATGCCAAGTTCCTCATCCAAACTCTCTGAACTTGACGACTCATAACCTGTAATTCCAATTCCTTCAACTTTCTTTTTTCCTTTATCCACAGCACTACTCCCAGTGCTGCTCACACTCTCATGCCTCAAACATCCTGACCATGGACATACAGTGCTACTCTCAGCCTCTGTTGGCCCAAACATAGAAATAGAACTTTCTTGTGGCAAGTTCACATGCACATCAGCATCAAGAGAATCAATGACACCCTCATCCTTTGCTTTGTACCAACTAGAAAGTTCATCAAACACCACATCTCGTGAGATAACCACTTGCCTAGTTTGTGGATTGTAACATTTATATGCCTTGCGATCCTGTGTATATCCAACAAACACACTCTTTTCTGCCTTAGGATCCAACTTCCTCCTTCTCTCATCAGGCACATGTACATGAGCTATGCAACCAAACACTTTGAGGTGTCCAATGTCTGGCCTAAAACCTGTAAGCCGCATCTCTGGCGAACTTCCATGTATGGCTGATGTGGGTGTCTTATTAAGTATATACACTGCAGTGGCACATGCTTCTGCCCAATAATAGTCTAGCATGCTCTTTTCATTGAGCATCGCCTTGGCCACTTCACAAATGACTCTATTCTTCCTCTCAGCAACACCATTTTGCTGAGGTGTATACCTGCAAGTTAACTGCCTTCTTATGCCATGCTTTCTTAAGAAATGCTCAAAAGCATAGGAGGTGTATTCACCACCTCCATTTGTCCTCAAACATTTTATCCAAGAGCCATATTGCTTCTCTGCAAAAGCTTTAAAGTACATAAGCTTTAAAGCATAGGAGGTGTATTCACCACCTCCATTTGTCCTCAAACATTTTATCCAAGAGCCATATTGCTTCTTTGCAAAAGCTTTAAAGTCCATAAACTTTCCCAACACTTCACTTTTCTCTCTGAGAAAGTAGAGTCCAAGTCATTCTGCTGAAATCATCAATGAATGTCACATAACATAAGCTACCTTTAATGGATGGGTTTTGTGCAGGACCCCATACATCGCTATGAACTATCTCAAGTGGCCTGCTACTCATGTTGCCTTCTCTAGGAAATGGCAACCTTGCCTACTTTTCAAACTGATAGGCATCACAAACAAAACATTCATATTCCCATCATACTTGAATCTAGGCAGCCCACTAACAATGCCTCTTGCCTGCATGTTCTTTAACCTTTGTATGTTCACATGTCCAATCCTCTTATGCCACATGTCAATGTCAAGTACCACACTTTGGCTTTTAGAGAATATGGCTGATTTCAACTTAGGAATCCCAACATCCAGCTTAAATAACCTGCCTTCTTTCTTGCCACATGTCCAATCCTCTTATGCCACATGTCAATGTCCTGTACCACATTTTGGCTTTTAGAGAACATGGCTGATTTCAACTTAGGAATCCCAGCATCCAGCTTAAATAACCTGCCTTCTTTCTTGCCTTTGGCAATGACTCTACATCCATTTTTGAAATCCTCAACAAAGCAACCATGCTCGTTGAAACGAACCTGTAAACCATGTTCCACCATTTGACCAACTGAGGCCAAACTTTTTGTAATAGAAGGCACATACAAGACATCTGCCCCCCATAGACTTTGTTTCACCATTGTGCATAACCAATGGTACACTTCCAACATGTGTAATGGCATGTTGAGTATCATTTCCTGTCTCCACATAGCCTTTCACATCCATAGGCTTCATATGCTCAAACCATTCGCCATGACAAGTCATATGGTTTGATGGTCCAAAGTCTATATACCAAGTGTCATCATTTTCAGCATTTGTCATCATAGATCCCACAACATGTTACATGAAAAACAAGTGATTTGCGCTGCCATCATTACTGCTTGATGCATAATTTCCACCATGTTGTGCATAATGTCCACCATGTTGTGCTCTATCCCCTCTCAAAACATTTTGTTTGCGGAAACAATCACGTGCCATATGACCAAATTTGCCACAGTAATGGCATTCCACATTTTGCATAGATGTTTGTTGGCCTTACCAACATCCTCTACCACGAAGATTACCTCTGCCTCTCTCTGAGGGGGGTATATCCACGACCACCTCTAGCACCATATGTAGGCTGAAAATTCTGTTGTGGTGACTTGTCCTGCCATCCACGACCATTACCATGGCCACGTGATGCGAATCTCTCCCTACCTCTAAATCCTCTTTGTGAATAGAAAGCGTGATTTCCGCCATTATCACCATGGCTAGTAGATGCATCATGAAAAGAATCAATGAGTTTGATTTCCTCAACAAGCAAAGAGTGAAACCAACTCATCAAAATCTAGTAAACCTGTACTTCAAACCGAGATGGATGTATCAAAAGCCTACTTATACTCCTTGCCAAGACCATGCACAAGGTAATGTCTACCAAATCATCATCAGGCATGGGGGCATTGATTGTTGCCAATGCATCTACATACTTCTTTATCTCTTGTACATAATCATGGATGCTCCTTCCTTTCCATTTCACATTAACGACATGAATGCATACATTGTCAATACATGATTCAAGAAGACAGACATGAATGCAATACTATCGATTCACAATTCAATATTACTATCAAAATTTTATGTGTACACATAAGGGAGTCCATATGTCGAAGTAGCCCATGGCTTCAGTTAACAAAAATATATATACAACCACATCCTCAATATGGAATGTGATACTATAAGTCTGAGTACTACTCAGACCCAGATGATGACTCGCTGCTCCCTCCATGATCAGATGAGCTCACATCGGTCGGAATGTCCGATGAGTAGTGCTCACGTCCACCCTCCGTAGTAGCGGCGGGTGGATTATCAGCAGCTTGTGCCTGTTCAAGTAATATATAGTATATAAGTATATATATATGTCATTCGTTTAGAGTTTTCAAGTACCTGTCGACCGTATGGTCTCATGGCCATCTCAAACTACGTGTCCGTAATACGTCCCTCGGCTCTGAAGAGGGCCCACGTGTCACGTCTGCTATGCCGGGCAAGCATACCCAGTATCGTGGCTTGTGGGCTTCCTCCCCGTAACCCGTTTGTTGTATCATAATCAACACAATTTGTAAGATTAAAACAATCATAGAATCAATGAATTAAGTAAACAATCAAATAAATATACTTATTACGAACTCTGCCTCCCATGACTCGACGCCGCCAGATCCGAAATGCGAAGATCCAATGGTAACATGCAAACAAGAGGCATTGTCAATGGTTTGCCTAGGTTCAAATATGATGGACATATGCATGTTTGTGAAGCCTGTCAGTTTGGGAAGCAGGCAAGATTGAGATTTCCTAGAGAAGGAAATATGAGTAACAGGCCACTTGAGATCGTGCACAGTGATGTATGGGGTCCTGCACAAAACCCATCTATCAAAGGCAGCTTATACTATGTTACATTCATTGATGACTTTAGCAGGATGACATGGATATATTTTCTCAGGGAGAAGAGTGAAGTATTGGAAAAATTCATGGATTTCAAAGCTTTTGCAGAAAAGCAGTATGGCTGTTGGATTAAATGTCTGAGGACAGATGGAGGTGGTGAATACACCTCAAAGGCCTTTGAGCATTTCTTGAGGAAGCATGGAATAAGGAGACAATTGACATGCAGGTATACACCTCAGCAGAATGGTGTGGCTGAGAGAAAGAATAGAGTTATATGTGAAGTGGCAAGGGCAATGCTTAATGAAAAGAGCATGCCAGATTACTATTGGGCAGAAGCATGTGCTACTGCAGTATACATATTGAACAAAACACCTACAGCAGCCATTCATGGAAGCACGCCAGAGATGCGGCTCACAGGTTACAGGCCAGACATTGGACATCTTAAAGTTTTTGGATGCATAGCCTATGTGCATGTGCCTGATGAAAGAAGAAGGAAATTGGATCCTAAAGCAGAGAAATGTGTATTTGTGGGATATGCACAGGATCGAAAAGCCTACGAGTGTTATAATCCACAAACTAGACAAGTGGTCATCTCACGTGATGTGGTGTTTGATGAGCTTGCTAGTTGGTATAAAGCAAAAGATGAAGGTGTTATTGAGTCACTGGAAGCAGATGTGCCTGTGAACTTGCCATCACAAGCAAGTTCTAGTTCAACTACTATGTCTGGGCCAGCAGCAGCAGAAGCTGAGAGCAGCAGTGTACGTCCATGGTCAGGACGTTTGAGGCATGAAAGTGTAAGCACTGGGAGTAGTGCTATGGACAAAGGCAAAAAGAAAGTCGAAGGAATTGGAATCACAGGATATGAGTCATCCAGTTCTGAAAGTTTGGATGAGGAGCTTGGCATACCTGTTTTACGCACACCTGGTGCTAGACAGGACAGATATGTGCCACCACATGCTAGAGTCACAGGTGTACAGAGTGACCCGCATGCATTGCGGAGATCCCAGAGGGTCAGATATCCTGTTGACAGGTTGACATACAGAGATTTTGTGCTATGCACTATGCATACATGACATCTATGGTGAAGCATGTGGAACCTACATGCTATACAGAGGCTGTTGGAGAGCATGTATGGGAGAAAGCAATGGACATAGAGATGGACGCATTGGTCCATAATGATACATGGGATTTGGTTGCCCTACCAAAGGACAAGAATATTATTGGATGTAAATGGGTCTACAAAGTGAAGTGCAAATCTGATGGTTCTATTGAAAGACATAAGGCAAGATTGGTAGCAAAGGGTTATGCACAGACCCATGGATTGGATTATGATGAGACGTTTAGCCCAGTGGCTAAGATGGGCACAGTGAGAGCAGTCATTGCTATGGCTGCAGCTAATGGCTAGGAAATGCATTAGATGGATGTTAAGAATGCATTTCTGAATGGAGATCTACAAGAGGAAGTATACATGGCACAGCCAGAAGGGTATGTACACCCTAGATATCCCACTCACGTATGCAGGTTGAAAAAGGCATTGTATGGTCTGAAGCAAGCACCACGTGCTTGGAGTGATAAGATGAGCAGATATCTTATCTCACTTGGTTTTCAGACTTCTACAGCAGATTCTTCACTCTATGTGAAGAAGACACAGCATGGGATTGTTTTACTAGTCATCTATGTGGATGACTTGATTATTACAGGTGATCATAGTGCAGATGTGATGCATGTCAAGAAAGCTTTGAGTGGGCAATTTGACATGAAAGATCTTGGTGAGTTGAGATACTTCCTTGGCATTGAAGTGGTGAAAGATCATGCAGGTACTTGGTTAGTACAGCGCCAATATGCCTTGGATATGTTGGCAAAGTATGGCATGACAGGGTGTAAGCCTATGAGTACACCATTGGAGCAAAATGTGAAGTTGCGGGCTGATTATGGCGAGGAATTGGATGATCCTTCCATGTACAGGAAGATGGTTGGTAGTCTCATATATATGACTATCACACGCCCAGATTTGAGTTATGCGGTGGGGCTAGTCAGCCAGTTTATGCAGAGCCCCAGGAAACCACATTTGGATGCAGTGAGACGCATCATGAGATATGTGAAGACCACAACACATTATGGTCTATTCTATGAGAGTGGTAAAAGCTTGGACATACATGGCTACACAGATGCTGATTGGGCAGGTAGCGCATATGACAGGAGGTCTACTAGTGGATATGCTTTTACACTTGGAAGTGCTGTGGTGAGTTGGAGTAGCAAAAAGCAACCTACAGTTGCTTTATCCAGTACAGAGGCTGAGTACAGAGGTGCAGCCATTGCTACTTGTGAGGCTATATGGTTAAAGAGTCTCTTGGCAGATTTATGTGAGCCTCTTGATGGGAAAGTTGTCATACATTGTGACAACATGAGCAGTATGCAGTTGGCCAAGAATCCAGTATTTCATGCGAGGACCAAACACATAGAGGTCCATTATCACTTTGTCAGAGAAAAGGTGCTGGATGGTACAGTTGATCTTCACTATGTGAAGACTGATGAGCAGGTGGCTGATATCTTCACAAAGCAACTTAGCAGGGAGAAGTTTGAGTACTGCCGGACTATGTTGGGAGTACATGGGATGAGCTTGAGGGGGAGTGTTGAGAGTCTTGATATCCCAAGCTCATCTACATCTTCATCGGCAGTACATCATGAGCTTGAGAGGGGCTGTTGAGATTCAAGCTCGATGTCAGTGTGAGCCAGCTATGCTATGTGCTGGCAGATTAGGTAGGAACATGTGTGAGACATAAATGACCGCGTGTCCAGCTGGTCATAGTGTGTGGACATTAGCTAGGGTTAGTAGAGTGTGGACACAACTCATTGTGTGTTGTGTGGATTATGGATTAGTGCATTATGCTTTGTGTGAGAGTGGACATGGCTTCCCTCTATGGTTAGGGTTTGCAATATACATTAGGGTTTGCTCCTGTGTGTGTGTCTCCTCCTCCTCTACCGATCTTTTAACAGAAATAGCCTCAGCCCAATAGCTATGCAGCATATTCTTCTCTTCCATCAATGCTCGTGCAATCTCAGCAATGTGCCTGTTTTTCCGCTCAGCAACTCCATTTTGCTGCAGAGTGTATCTGCATGTAAACTATCTCCGAATACCATTCTTCTTTAAAAATTCAGAGAACTCATTGGAGAAGTACTCTCCCCCTCCATCTGACCTTAGGCACTTTACATATTTCCCTGTTTGCTTTTCAACCAAAACTCTGAAATTATGAAAGTGAGTGAGTACCTCACTCTTCTTCATGAAATATATCCACACTTTCCTCACACTTTCCTTGTGTGGTCATCAATGAAAGTCACATAATACCTATAGCCTCCCATAGACATGGTCTTCGTAGGACCCGATACATCTGAATGCACAACATCTAGTGCATTTCTACTCACATATCTGTTACGTGGAAATACATGCTTTGTTTGCTTTTCAAATTGGCATGCTTCACATATTCTCTGCATACCTTCCACTTTAAACTTTGGCAGCCCTGTCACAATTCCTTCAGTCTGCATAGACTTCATTCTCTACACATTCACATGTCTAATTCTTTTATGCCAAATGTCTGTGTCCGCAACGATTCCTAAACCATTTGCAAACATTGCAGCACTCATTTCAGGCATGTCTACATTCAACGTAAACATTATGCCCACTCTGTTGCCTTTTGCCAACCAACTTGCACTTGTCTTTAAAGTCTTCAACATAACAACCATCAGGGTTAAACTGAACCTGCAAACCCTACTCAATCATCTGGCCAATTGAAACCAGATTCTTTGTTATGTTCGGAACGTGAAGTACATCTGCAAGATACTTCACTTTACCATCCTGCATAGACAATGGCACATCTCCAACATGGGCAATTGGATGAGCAGTGTCATCCCCTGTTTCCACAAAACCTGGTCTTTCAAGGTTTTTCATCTCCTTGAACCACTCCCCATGACTTGTCATGTGGTTCGAAGCACCTGAATCCACATACCATATATCATCTTTTTGTGCTGCTTCAACATTTTTAGACATGGCATCCACGACATGCTGTATAACAAACAACCTTTCATTATCCTCATTGTTTCTGCTTGAGGATGCATAGTTGTTCTGCTGCACTTTCCCATTTTGCATGTCAGCCTGCTTCTTATAACATTCTGCCTGCACATGTCTAGGCTTACCACAATAATAGCATTCACGTGCGTCATTATATTGCCTTTGCTAATTTCCACGGCCTCTTTGACTCCCCCTGCCTCTGAATTTGCCTCTTCCACCTGCGTGTTTTTGTTGTTGTTGTTGTTGTTGTGTATTTTGGGACTGTTGTTGTTGCTGCTGCTGTTGGCCATAATTCTGATTACCTATTTAGCCACCTCCTTGACCGCGTCCACGGCCTCCTCTACCTCGTCCTCTTCCTGAACTTGTGTAGAAGGCCTGTTGCTCTAAATTGTTTTTGTTTTGTGAAGACTGTTGGTCTTCACCCAAGCTCTTCTCTTCTATAATCAGCATGGACACCAAATCTGTAAAGTTGGGAATGTTTTCCCGAGTCTGAATAAACGTCTTGAATACCTTGGATTGTGGCCCGAGACCATGTAGACAGACCTCCACCTTATCATTATCATCTACTGACACACCAATAGATGCAAGGGATTCCACAATACCCTTTATCTTCAATGCATAGTCATTCACATACATGCTCTTTTTCTCCACATTATGAAGTTCATTCTTCAACTGTATCTTACGTGCCTTGGTATTTGTTTCATAGAGCTTTACCAAGGTGTCCCACGCCTCCTTGGGGGACTTGGCATCCTGAATGTGCCCAATCATGCCAGTGTCCAGTATACTAATTGAGAGCCAATACATAACCTTCCTGGCTCCTTGGTTCCAGTCTTTAAACTCTTTCACATCTGTAGGCAGTCGGATTTATATCTGGTATCTCCGGTGCCTCTTCATGCTCACCTTCTATGTAGTCCCTTCTATGTAGTCCCAATAGCCCTTTCCCTCTTCATGCTCACCTTCTATGTAGTCCCAATAGCCCTTTTCCATCAGGAAATTTGTCAACCTAAACCTCTAAGAATGGAAGTTATTCTTATCAAGCTTCTCAGCCACAATCTGTGTTATGCCATCATTTGACATCTTGCTAGACACACAATTTTACTAGAAATAGCACTCTGGTTTGTCCTACACAAACTGCTGTATTTTCTGCAGCAGTACACCCAATGGCAACTATTGACCTCTTTGCAGCACACAATGTGTCTGCACAGTCAATCTGTCTTCCTGCAGTTCTTAAAACAGAGTTCTGCAGAGAATCGATGACTTACTCGCAGTGCTCGAAATCGCCTGCTTTCTGAAAAACGAAGGTCCAGACGTGCCCGAAACGCATTTTCGACCTAGAAAACTTTGTCCGATAGGACTTTATAGTTGTCCTATAGCTTTACTCCCGCGAAGAAAGCTCCTCAATCAGAGATTGTTTGTCGGTGCCTCCTGTAGAGCTCCCGACAAGGGTATAGTCACCAACACAAATAGGGAAGAGTAGTTGAAGCTCTTACCCTCGTACCGCTTCCTGTGGTTCTCTTGCTTGCAGCTCAGTCCTTAGCACGAACCAGGCTCTGATACCATGAAAAGATGCAGGGGGGAAGAGAGCTTGAGTTCTTGCAAGCACACACACACACACTCACAAAACCCTAACAGAGAACACATAAGGTGAGAGGCTGAAAATCTTCTTCTTCTTCACTCAACACTCAACACACCATATACAAGATAAGAGTACACAATATGAAAGGTACTCAACCAATACATACAAGGGTTCTCTATAGTGTGAACCCAACTAAATGAGCTGGCGCTAAACTATGCCAGTCTCTAGAATGGCTGTCACACAGCCTAACATCCCACTGGCCGCATATCACCCATGATCTCACCAACCATGCCAATGGCGTAAGTGTGGTGCCTATCCCCCAGGCGGGTCATCAGTGTCCACCGCCTCACTAGACGAGCTCGATATCTCAACATCTAGCAACACTTTCGAATGATATCCATGTTGATTGGTTGCATGAGGAAATGGAGAGAGCAGAGAGTGACGAGGGGCTGCATATCACGATGGAAGAATGGGAGTATGCACGAGGATGCATATTAAAGGTACATAGAACTAATGTTTTGCATTAGTTGTAAGTGATTTGCTTACTCTCGCATTCTTTCTCTGCATGCCTTAGCCAAAGCTTTAATGATTGGAGGATGTCCTCGCTCACTTTTACCATTGCCCTCAGGATTGTAAGCACATGTTAGGGACAGTTTGATGCCAATTCTAGAGAAGAATTCCCTTGCTTCTTCAACATCTAGCTCACCCCTATCAGCTGTTATTTTCCCAACACAACCATACCAACAAATCACATCTTCCAAGAGAAATTTGCATACTGTTTCCGTACTCTTTGTTCTAAGAGCACGCCCCTCTACCTGATTTGTCAAATCTTCTCTTGCAAGTGCTATGTACCGCATCTGCCAAATTCCCAAAGGCATTGTAACTAGATCCACTACCCATTTGTAGTGCATGGCAGGTGGGTAGGTTGGTTGCAAGCCATCACGATGTCGCACATTTGAGTACATTTGACATATCATGCATGTTTCCACATATCGGGAAATATCCTTGTACATTCCTTTCCACCAATATTTTTCCTTTATTTTGGTAAAGGTGGCCCACACACTTCGATGTCCAGCCCAGAGACTCTCATGGAATTCTTTCACAAGCTTCCCTTGAGTCTCTTTATCACATATGACTCTCTGTGGCATAGCATTCCTCTGCTTAGGATGCTTCCAGAGGTATCCATCCTTTAGAAAATAACCATATGCTTTTCTGCAGATCCTCTTAAATTCTGAGTCAAACCAACTTCCCTGTCTTGTCAGAGTACTCAAGTATTGACCAATAAGCAACCAATCTCCTTCATACATTTCCTCAGTAAAAGACTCAAGTGCATTTGATAGGCAAATATGGTCCCCCTTTGCATATGCAGTAGTGTAGAACTTTGTACCCACATCATCAATGTCACTAATCATCTCTTTTTCATCTTCATACCTGGCTTTTGATAGCATATCTGCAACTGGATTATCTTTTCCTGCAATATGCTCAAACTCAGGATTTAGTGACTTGATATAAGCAATCCACCTAAGCATAGCAATATCTGGGGTGGTACAACTTGCTATCATCCCAAGAAGTGGCAAGCAATCAGTTTCCACAAGTACAGATGCCCCAATAAGATATTCTTTTTCACATTTTAGAGCAGTGACTATTCCCCATAACTCTCTCTTGATCTGCGGATATTTTCTTTGTCGGATGCTTAATACTTTTGCTCCAAATCTGATTACATACCTGTGATCATCCTCATCATCTTGCCCTACTGCCCATCCTATCCCAGTAGGACTAGTATCAACTGTAACAATCACAGGCCTGCCACACTCATAATCTACCTTCCTCAGAGTAGGTGATGATTGGAGCAAACATTTCAGCTTTCGCATAGCCTTAATATGTATTGCACTCCACAGAAATTTTTAATTTTTCCTCAAAAGTTGATAAAGAGGATCTGCTACATGTGCATAATGTGGGATCCAAATAACATAAAAGACACATGCTCCAAGAAATCTCCTCAGCTCTGTAACATTAATGCATGTCTCTTTCATTCTTTGTATTGCATCTATCTTGGCTGGACAAGGTCGGCGTCCACTAGTACTACAAAGATGTCCCACTATTAGCACTTCACCAACTCCAAACACTAATTTCAGCCCAGATAAAGTAAGATTCACTTCTTCAAGCCTGGATAGAATCATATCACAATCCTTTATATGATTTGCCACAAACTTGCGGCACCCCTTTGAATCCAAATCCCCATCTTTGTCTTTCTCATCACAGCCCTTTATTGGCACATCATCCAAAAATGGCATAGTTATTTGTGGTATGAAGTCTCGTAAGACTTTATTCATTCCATTCATCATATGTGCCACTGAGTTGGTGGCTCCCTGTGGTAAGGTACACATCCTTACTAATCCCAAAGGAGTTCTCATTGTAGTTAAGTCCCTGCTTTGTATATCCAGCTGGAACTGATCATATCCCGAATACAGATCACCCATAGAGTATATAGCTTTCCCTGCAAATGCTTCTGCAAACTCATCCACAATCGGACCTGCTCCCACATTCCTGATTGTGACTTTGTTTACAGTTTGCATGTCTTGAATAAAGCGCAATGTTCCATTTTTCTTTGGCACAGTAAACCATCTGTTGGAATATGGAGCACATGATGGCTCCAAAATTCCCATCCTGATCTTTTCTTTTAGTAATTCCATCAGCTTTGGCAAGAGAGCCTTTGGTACTGGAATTGGCCGCAGGTTCCAGGGCACATGTGGAACAGTAAAGATCACCATTGGTGCTGTTACACTTGGATCAACACAGCCTATCTCATGCGGCTGAAAAGCAAAGGCTTTCCCATGTTTTACAAGCATCTCCTCAAAGCATTCCCTTTCAACTGGCAACAGAAAATCCTTCTCACCAATCTTCAGCTCTTTTAGAGTTTTTTGTGTAAACTTATGCCCAATTTTCTTCGGATCTCTAAGATTTGGTTGCATAGAAGCTTCATCTATCTTCTCCTTGCTTCCTGGTGGCAAGGGCAAGGCTGCAGGCAACTGGTTTCACCTTCTTTGCAACTGTTTTGTACTTTGTATCAACATGAGCATCCATCTCGCAATTCATGTTTTTACATTCCACCCCCTCAAATTCCTGGATTATATCATACATCTCCACAGATGACACCTCTATCATCTCATTTCCACCCTGTAAGCATGTTCTTCCCATATCAAAAAGCACATCCATAGTATCTACAAATGACACCTCATCAAGCACCCCTGAAATAAACTCATTCTTCTCCAAAAGACTACACTGCTCAAGACTTTTTTGTTCATTTTGTACATGTCTACGCATGCCACGCTTCAAATCCTTGCTTTTTACAAAGACCAGTGACCCATAGCTAGAGAATCCCTGAAAATCTGCTGAAAAGTTATTTACATTGATTGAGTCCTGCGAGAACTCATTTTTCCTTGTACCATTGGAATCCCGCTTAATGGCACCTGGCCAAAATCCATCATCTCCCTGTAATTCATGAATTCTCTATTTATCTTTGGGAGTGACTGCGCTCGAAGAGACTCACGATTCCTTTCATGGTTAATGCAAACTGTCAAAAACTGAACAGCTTTCACATATTTTGACAAGGTTTTCAGTGGTTGCTCTTGCCCAATGGCTCCTGGAGTAATGACTCTTTGTAAGAACTTCTTTTTCATCGTCCTCTTCCACAAAGCGCACTTGTCGTGCCCCATCAGCAGAGTGATTACATTCCACCACATTTTCTCTCTCTTCCTTTTGCTGTACCTGTACTCCATGAGTCTTAGAAGTGCTTGCCTCCCCTTGTGATGGAATAGATTCAATTATAGACTGCCTTTTCCTTCGTATAATATCAATTATCTCATCATGAAATTCTTTCTTTGCAATCCCCAAGACTTCCCCTAGTGTAAATTCCACCCTGCTGTTTAGAATCCTCTCTTCAAGCACCTTTTTGAGATCTGTTGCAGCTTCAATATCAGATTGAAGCTTGTAGAGTGGACTTTTCCCTTTACCCTTCTCCTTCTCATGCTTCATTTTTGCTGGCACTTCTTCCATTGATACTTCCTGTGGAGGTCTGCTATGCGGTGGAGGCATATGTGATGGTCCAGGATCCTTCTTTTCACTTCCACGTGTAACTCTTTTCGATGGCCCTCCTTCCTCATTTTCCCTTTTACGCTTCTCCTCTACCTGTGCCTCATTATTTTGGCATTTAGTAATGTAGGCATGAACAGATAAAGAATCCACAGGCTCCTCTCCCAGCCAGTCTCAAGATGTATACAGTCACCTGCCTCATGCAAAGCTTGCTTAGACACCTTCTTTGATGCAATTAATTCCATTGTTGATGGCCAAAAGTCTTCATTCTCATAATCTTCATCATTCTCAGATCCGTGCTTTGATTGACCAGCCTTTAATCCATAGGTTGCTGCCTCAACCATAGAGATGGCATGACTAGCAGCCATATCCTCAACCAGCTTTTTCATCCCTCCCTTCCCAAAGTTTGTACTCAATGGAAGTCCAGTCTCTGTAAGGTGGATTTTCCCATCTTTGAAAAACACAAGTTGATTTTTAAGGGCTTCTTTATAGCTAGCACAATCTTTCTTTGCATGTTCTGGGTCATCACACCATATGCATCTGTATGTAAACCCTTCTTTACTTTGAGGCCTTTGCATAGAAGCCTGCCC
Organism: Cibotium barometz; assembly: GCF_041138505.1. Classification (NCBI taxonomy): domain Eukaryota; kingdom Viridiplantae; phylum Streptophyta; class Polypodiopsida; order Cyatheales; family Cibotiaceae; genus Cibotium; species Cibotium barometz. Next base: position 37,357,102 of record NC_141092.1, read on the forward strand.
TAATGGTAGCCCCTTTTCTTCAATCCTGGACATCTTCAATTTTAAGTCCCGCATGCCCTTAATAAGTTCTTCCATCGGCCCTTCTACCTTTGGGATTGCAACAGCTGGTTTTGGTAGATTCTCAGGGGTAACAGCAGTTATAGGAGTTTCTGAGCTCATCACCATTTTATCCCTCCTTCGTTGCCGCTTTGCTAGCATAGTGACCGCATCCTCAACATCATTCCAATCACTCTTTAGTCCCTGCTCTGTATCCTTGTCCTCAAGGAGAATTTCCAGTTTTTCTTGGAGATCTTTCCCAGTTGCTTGTAAGAAGAGCTCTGTTTTTTCTTTGTCCAAAGTTGTGCGCTCTATCCTTGACAGCTGGGCATAGCGCTTCTCAAACTCTCTTAGCAGCTCTGTGTGGCAGAAATTCCCATTTTAGGTTTTGTGACCCATTCCAAGAAAGTTCGTTTGGTCACTCGCTCAGAATCCTCCATGAAATATTCGTTCTTTAAAGCAAGCTTGAACTCCTCCCAATTTCTGCCACCATGTGCTGTCTGCAATCCTCTTATGCGCTCTCTTATTTCAGGAACACATACCAGCTCAAAACTTTGAACCATATCCTCCTCAGTCACCCTGTTTAGCTCCATTTCCTTTATGTAATTGCGCAGGTACTTTGTGATATCCTTTCCATCAAATTGATCCACCTTTTTCACAATTGATTGTAGTGCTTTGGTCATGGAAATTTGTCCCCTCTCAGTAGCTTGCTGCTGTTGCATGTACATAGTAAACATCTGAAACATCTGCATAACTCCGGGATCAAAATGAACCCCCTGACCCTCAGAATTCTCAGCCATAGCTTCCCTGTATATTTCACCACACTCTCGCCCCAGCAGTTTCACGTTGGGTTCACCAAAGAGCTGTCGTGATGTGGACAGTGTCACTGGGAAAGTACGAGACTTCTAGCTGTGAGAGTAGGTACCAAATTTGACAAGGAAACTCACACACAAAATTCTCCAAGGAGCATAGGACATATCCATTTTTAATGACATATACATGTGTCAATTCACCTCAATACATCCATGATTGCACAAAATTGTGTACCAAGTGCTTGTCCCTTTCCAAGCATAGATTCACTGGCTCCTTTTTCCAAATCCTTCAAGCCAATCACATGTAGGCATAACATAACCTTCAAATATTTCCAACATACATGTGACCATTTTCATTCCATACATCCAGTGTCACCAATCCCATCATCTCATGATGTTCTTTATCACCTGAAAACCTGCCTATAAATTCCAACAACAGAATCCTTGTTGCATTTTCTGATACTTTGATTCCACGTTTTTTGATGCATTAATATCACAACTCTTCATATCAAGTCCCTCTTGATTTACAAAACCTTTAAAGGTTTATAGACTCTACGATTTTTCAAATCGTGGGTAGGTAGGATAGTGAAACAAAATTAAATTAAATTAACACTTATCTGAAAGTGGAAAGGCGGATTTCACATGATTTTTGTAAATTCCCATACGGCGCCTCGCCGCCGCAGGCCGTGAAAGGCAGAAAACATATATATATTGAAAATCGCACCACTGGATAACAGTCGATTAGCTCTTCAATTCTAACTCCTACATGACATGAACAGTCGCCGCCAGCTCGTAATTAAAGACTGCCTGATATGTTAGTGTAAATCATTAATGCATTTAACCTTATTGGATATATTCTTGAGAATGCATGCAGTCTTTAGTTAACCTTGGAATACGATTGTCTTAGGTCTATAATCAAACCATCTTAATGTTTGACACCTGGCCATGCGTGTGTTGACCTCTAAGACATAGCTTTTACCCCTTGGTCAAAAGGATGTAAGAACACATTATAGTTTAGGAGCAAAGATTTAAAAAAAAGCCTACAATAAATGGCAATGCAAGTCTATTATGTGCTCTAATGTTGGCCTATCGCTTTATTAACACTTGGAAGGCGAGGAGTATTCTACTCCAGACCGATGCCCTGGGTTGGTAGGGGGTAGCCTTGCCTAAGGTAAACTAATAGATTCCTAGACAATGCCTTGTGTTAAACATGGTACCAGGATCGATGTTAGTTTTGCCTTAGGGAGGTCGCCATTGTGTGTAAAAATTTTCACGTGCATAAGGAAATAAAGGCAAAAGGCTCCTATAACTCTGATGTTTCTTGTGTCCCTAGGCTCAGGGTATTAACTTGTTCTTAGAGTAGACACATTGTGGTCATCTGTTTATTTATTAAGCTTGGTTATTTTCTTTGACTTAGGCCAGCTATAGACCTTGATTAACCTTTGATACCTTGCTAACTCTTGATTTACTTTCAATAATTTTAAACTCCTGTTGATTTGCTACACTAGCTCATTCATGTGACCCCTTAAACTAAGTTCTCATGGCAACATCCATTGTGGTCTAACACGTTTGAATTTATTACACTTTATATCTTCTGAATTCTAGCATACTTTCACTCTACTTCCCTATTTTGTAGACGGTCTACCACAACAAACCCTATCGAGCTTACCATACCATAGCTTCGGAGGATGGAATCTACATCAAGAAAGGGGGCATGTTAACCTATGACGGACATTGAGACGTATTATGTTTTACGTCATGTAATTAATTTAAGTATTCTGAGTCATGGGCCGGGCTTGTCGGCACCATATGTAAAGGATAAAGGGATTGGGTGATCACCGATGAGAGGCGCACCTTGAATATCAGCAAGATAAGGGTTAGGATCGGCCGACCATGTATGGGCGCCCATGTGTGAACGGCTGTCACCTATAAGAGTCAAATGTAACCCTAAAACTCTTATTCTCAATGTGTTGAATACAGAGTGCGCTCTTGCCTTATCTTCTCGGTTCCCTTCTTCTACGTATGTGTGTGTGTGTGTGTGTGTGTGTGTGTGAGAGAGAGAGAGAGAGAGAGAGAGAGAGCGATCAAGCACTGTGTGGCGGCGCGGCGGTGGCAAGGCGGTAGAGCGGCGACGGCGGCTCCTTCTTCACTGCAACGCGAGAATCGTTCACGGCGGTGGTTTGAGCGGTGAGTGACACACTTTGCTTTCTGTTTGAGCTTGCTAGTTTCTGGTTGTATGCTTGTAGCCATTCGTGGCTCGCATACGGTGTTCGGCAAGTCCCCAGCTCCGACTCGTGCGGTAAAAGCGCACACCATATTTGTTATTACATAAGATAAAGTAGTCATCATTGATTAACAAGCGTCAACGAGATTAGCTGCCAAAAGCCATCTCTCGCTGCTGCTAGCTTCTCCATCACATTGTGGTCCCTACAAGATTCTCCCACAAGTTTCCAGCCTATTGTTATTCTAAAAAACAGATATCAATTTTTGTTGTCACATCTTTCCCCCCAAGCAAATCCCCTGGGGGGTTTGCTCTGGCACCATGGTATTCGAGGATAAAACATCTTTAGCCGGTATTCATTGGCACGTCCAGGAACCTCTTGACCATTTGCATCTTCCAAAAGATAGGTGTTGTTTTTTATTTTTTTTTCTTTATCCTAAAGGGGCCCTCCCAACGTCGAAGAAGCTTCTTATCTAGCTGCTTCTCTACACGACCATCAAATCTCATGACCAAATCGTTCCTTGAGTTCTGGCTTCTTCTTCTTTTTTGTAAGAGTGTCATGCCTTGCCTTGCACCGTTGTTGTGATGCCTCCAAATGTTGAAGTGCTTGAAGTTGCTTCTCATCCAAGGTCTCTAGTTGTACTAGGCGTTGGGCATGAGTTTCTTGTTCATTACTTGATCGTGCAAAAGATGTGCGAAGGCTTGTGATTTCCAATTCTATTGGCAAAATGGCCTCCACTCCATACACTAGCTGAAAAGGTGTGAAACCAAGAGAGAGCTTATGAGTGGTTCTATAAGCCCATAAGACCTCTAATACATGCACATCCCACTTTCTTTTCATGGCTCCCACTAGCTTAGACAAGGATTCCCCCAAAGCAAACCATTAGTATTTTCAACTAAACCATTGCACTGAGGATAATAGGGGGTTGACATGACATGATTTATTTTTAATTTGTGCACTAAAGATTCGATCAAGTCATTCCTAGAAGATCTCCCTCCATCTATAAGGATTTCCAATGGGCACCCAAATCGGGCACATATGTACTCTTTGAGAAATGATGAAATGGTTGTTGCCTTATTATTGACAGTGGCCTGGCTGACCGTGGCCTTTGCTTTTACCCATCTAGTTGCATAGTTGGTGGTAACCAATATATAATACTTCCCATGTGAGGAGCGAGGAAGTGGGCCTACAAAATCTAATCCCTATATTTCAAATAGACCATATGCTAGAATGGGATTTAAAGGTCTAGGAACCAATTGCTTGTGCCCATATGTCTGACACACTTGACAACTTCAATGCCATTCATGGACGTCTTTGTTGAGTCGAGGCCAATGAAAACCTATGCTAAGGATCTTTCAAGTAGTGCTCTAAAGAAAAGTGACATGAACATTCATGACATAATTCCATAATCCTTTTAGATTCTTAGAACGTCACCAAGGATTGTGTAAGGATGAGCTTTCCTTGTAATTATTTTCTTCTGTTGAGGGGTCAATCCATGAGGGAAGTGTCCTTTATCCAAGTATTGTTGAACATCTTGGAGCTCTGGCCAACCTGTATTCATCAATGCAAGAGTAGCTTCTTTGAAAGAAGCCAAAGACTTAGTAGTTAATTCATGTGCCTTTTGATTATCCTTCCTTTTGTTGAAATATACAAGTGAATAGGGTGTGTGCGGGAACAAGCCCTTGGTTAGAGGCTGTAAAAGAGGAGATGTAATTGTGAAAGAACCTGTGAAAAGGTGAGAAGAATCTACTGGGAGAGAATAAAGGGTAGCATGAGAGAATTTAGGAGTGTGGAGTTATTCTGGGAGATATTCAGAGAAAAGAGAAGAGGTGGAGAGAATCAGGCAAGAGGTGGAGATATTCTGGGAGTGAATCATGGAGAAATCAATGGGATTTGATGCTTGATGTAAACTCTATAAATTGAGGCATAGCCCTAATGAGAATTTGCTGGTTTTTGAGTATCCATGCCTACATTAATCTATTTGCTAATTATTCACTAATTACGTCTTAATCATTTGATAATCACTTTGTTAATGATGTTGATTCTAGTGTTTGATCCACCATAGCTCATCATTATGCTCAAATTTCAACATGGTATCAGAGCCATGCCTAGAATCCATCAGATTTATGAGCCCATTAGTTAATTAATCAAGATTAGTAGATAATTAATAAATAATCAAAATTTTAGTTAGTTTTTCACTTCCCCCTTCTCCCCCAGCCAATGGAGGACTCCATTGAGCTTGCACACTCACAATTAGGGCAAAAGCTTCTAACCATAGCTAGCTAACACACTTGGCTACAAGCCCATCCAAACGGCGCAGCAAACCGCGAAAGCGCTGAGGAGAAGTCGATGATTAAGTCAGCGCTGTTTTTTCTGAGTGATTTGCAGATCTTGTGCTCATCAAATCAAATTGTTTCAATTCCTCTTAGCCCCGGGGATTTTCAAGCATGCTCTACAAGCTGGTGAAGACATAATTGAGTTTCATCAAGTCTACAGTGAGATCCAAGCTCTTCATCAAATCTTCAGGTGACTTTGGTAAAACGGAGATTAAGCTTTCAATATTTGGTCAAATCTTGTGTTTCTTGGCTTAATCCTCTACTACACTCATTTCTATTGATGCCTTTGAAAGCATTTGAGCTCATTTGAAGTGGAAGGCACCAGATTTGGACTCCCCACATACTTTGTTTTCTGCACACAAAATAGAGCATTAATTTGCTAATCAATGATTAATCAGTGCTAATCACTATATTTTGGTACAATTGAGGGTTCAAATTAACCATTAGGTATCTGATACAAATCCCTATAGCCTTAGATTGCAAATCGGAGTTGGTTTGATACTCCAACCATCCCGTACAAATTGGTTACCCTTGATTTAATGTAATTTCTAGGAAAATTGTGCTCATAAAATTATGATAATCATCATTTTGCATTTAACCCTTGGTTAATGCCTGTAAATCTCACTCAAAATCAAGATTATAGCCAAAGTTGCATTTTAGAATGTGCATAAGAATGGATGCTATACACATTATGTATTGGGCACATTGCATGAGTGTAAAAATGGGAACAGACACTGCCCTTGTCCAGAATAAGGCAAGAGGTAAGACCTCCCGCATAAATTTGGGTTTCCATTGCATAATGACACAAGATGAACATCAAAAGCCCAAAGAAACTATCAGCAAAACATTGAAACATGTTGCTCACATGGAGCAAAAAGACCTTACGGACGAGCTCATGGCCCGAGCCATGAAAGAAGAAGAATATCTCTTTCCAAGAAGAGGATCCACACCAAGAAGAAAAGCTGAAGGAAGACATGGACATGAGAAGAGAAGCTGCCACGAGAAGAGAAGCTGCTCCAAGAAGACTGAAAGAAGAGACGGATACGTGGAGAGAAGCTGCCACGACAAGAAGACTGAAGAAAAGAGAAGATGTGAGGCTCCAAAGAGTGAGAGAGAGAGAAAGACCCCACAACCCAATGTAACCTGCCCCAATAAAGTAAAACCACCTCTGAGCCACGATGATGTAGGCCACGTGGTAGATGTATGTGTGAGCACTTTAGTCAAGGTCGCGGGCACTTATAGTAGCCTTGGACACATAGAGAGAGAGAGTATCAAGGACTATGGAGTTTAGGGACTTGAGGCACTAGTCGCGGACTGTCAAGTAAGAAAGAAACTTGATACAAGGTCCAGGTGTGCTAAGATAACTTGAGGGGAGGAGTATACACTGGTCGCAGACTATCAAGTAAGGGGAGGCAAACTTGGTATAGGGTCTAGGTATACTAGGAGTATTCACTTGAGGGGAGGTGTTGAAATATACAAGTGAATAGGGTGTGTGCGGGAACAAGCCCTTGGTTAGAGGCTGTAAAAGAGGAGATGTAATTGTGAAAGAACCTGTGAAAAGGTGATAAGAATCTACTGGGAGAGAATAAAGGGTAGCATGAGAGAATTTAGGAGTGTGGAGTTATTCTGGGAGATATTTAGGGAAAAGAGAAGAGGTGGAGAGAATCAGGCAAGAGGTGGAGATATTCTGGGAGAGAATCATGGAGAAATCAATGGGATTTTATGCTTGATGTAAACTCTATAAATTGAGGCATAGCCCTAAAGAGAATTTGCTGGTTTTTGAGTATCTATGCCTACATTAATCTATTTGCTAATTATTCACTAATTATATCTTAATCATTTGCTAATCACTTTGTTAATGATGTTGATTCTAGTGTTTGATCCACCATAGCTCATCATTATGCTCAAATTTCAACACCTTTGAATATGCACAAATTTGCCAAACTCAAAAACTTATTTTAACTCCATTGCTCTTTTATATAAATCTTACAATTTCAGACTCCTTGCTTTGTATTTTCCTATTATTTGCCTAGTTGAGAATCCCCTTTAACCTCTACCTCTAATCCAAAAATCAAGGCATTTTACTCAGCCGCATTATTTGATATAGCTTTTGGAAATTCCCTACCCTTGGCCCATACCTTTTTTCCTTTTGGAGATCAAATAAGACTATCCCCCCAGCCCCACATTGCTTGGAAGGGCTAAAGGCTCCATCAAAATGCAAAGTGAAAGCCGTTTGGTGGAGTCTCCAAATCATCACATACTTCTTCCTTTGTCCTGGTGCCTTCTTCTTCTTCTTTCCTACCAGTAAAGCAAATCTGCAAGAGAGGCTCTAGTGGTGCTTTCTGTAATAAAAGTGAAAGAGAATTCTTGAAGCTCACAAAGCCACTTTGCAAACTTTCCTACAGGATTGGGTTTATGAATAAGGAATTGTGAAGAAGGCTGAGATGTAAGGAAGAAAAAAGGGCGAGGCAACAAGTATGACGTGAACTTCTTCACTACAAAGACCAAAGACAAACCTCCTTTCTCGGTTTCACCATATCTCTCCTCAGCATCATCCAGTGAGTTGTCGACTTGCATAATATATTGGTTTTATGCATCCTTGATCACCCTTTTGCAAGAGTATAGCACCCACTAAATGTGATGACACACTTGGATTCACATAAAAGTCATCCCCCCACCTAGGGCTGCATAATCGGACCTTGACTCATGTATTCCTTAAGCAAACAAAAGGCTTGATTTTGCTCTAGTCCCCATTGGAAGGAAACATTTTTCTTTGTCAACAAATTTATAGGATACATCTTCTCAGAAAACATGTCAACAAAGTGTTGATAATACTTTGTTTTACCCAAAATCCTTCTTACCTCCCTTACATTAGAAGGTGGTGGAAGGTCCATAATTGCTTCTACCTTCTTAGCGTCCATCTCTATGCCTTCCTCCGAGATAACATGTCCCAAAAAAAGAACCACTTTCTTTCATTTTCCAAGTGGCATTTTCCAAAATTGAGACAACCCTTTGCATCATCAACACTTTGCAAGGCTATCCTCAACTTTTCCAAGTGATCCACATGGCTTGAATAAATACAAAAATCATCCAAAAAGACTCTTATAAACTTTCCTCAACAAGTAAGGTGCAAATACCTAACTCATGAACTGTTGAAAAGTTATTGGTTGAGCCAAATGGCATCACCCTATAGGCATACACTCCCCAGGGGGTAACAAATGAGGTCTTCCTTTGATCTTCCTCACAAATCCAAATTTGAAAGTATCCATAGTATCCATCACACACACTGAATACAATTCATGGCCTGCAACTTGGTCCAAGATCTCATCTTGAAAGGGTAGAGGAAAATAATCCTTCTTTGTACATGCATTTAAAGGGCAAAAATCCACACAAACATGCCATTTTCCACCCTTTTTGGGAGTGACCACCACGAGAGAAATCCACTTTGAATTTTCTACTGAAAAAATAAAACCAGCTTGAAGTACATTAGTTACCTCCTTCTTGAGCACCTCTTCTTACACCACTCCCAATCGCCCTCAGTCGTTGCACCACCAGCTTGATTTGGGGTTTGAGATCAATTTTGTGGTCTACTAAGGTAACTTGGCATACCTGTGAGTAGCTATTTGCAAAAAGGTTAGGAAAACCATCCAACATTTTCAAGTAATTCTCCCTCTCAATACCTGTTATGGACTCATCAAGAAGAAGTTCATTTTGTTGGCGAAGAGAAGCCTCTTCTACCAAGGTTCCCTCTCCTTCAGTGTCCCCCAGACGATCGATGCCTAAGCAAAGGCCAAACACAACTCCTTCCACCTCTCCTTCTGAGATGGACGCCTCGGAGCTGCCACTTGTCTCCTCATCATCGGATGACTCTGACTCTGAACTCTCGGAAGTCTCATCAAATCATATTACATCTCATTACATCTATCCAATCAAATCAATCAAATCATATTACATCTCATCACATCTATCCTTATTACATCTATCCAATCATCCAATCAAATCATATTACATCTCATCACATCTATCCACATCTATCCTTATTACATCTATCCAATCATCCAATCAAATCATATTACATCTCATCACATTCATCCCCATTACATCTCATCCATCTATTCACATCACATCACATCCATTTATATTCATTCAGATCCACATCTCATCACATCACATCCATCCACATCACATCTCATCCATTCACATACCATCACATCACATTCACATCCATTTACATCTCATCACATACATTCACATCCATTCACATCTACCCAGATCCACAGCACATCCATTTACATCACATTCATCCATATTACATCTCATCCATCCATTCACATCACATCACATTCATTCATCTCGTCACATAGCCATTCGCATCTTATCACATCTCGTTCACATCCATCCACATCACATCACATTTATTCCATCCACATCATATCACATTCATTCACATCCATCCATTTACTCACATTCACATCTCATCACATTTATTCACATCCATCCATTCATTCACATCTCATCGCACCCATTCACATACCATCACATCTCGTCACATTCACATCCACATCCATTTACATCTCATCAAATCTCAAAACATTCACATCCACATACAATTACATCCCATCACATCCATTAACATCACATCTCATCACATTCACATCCACATCCATTTACATCCCATCACATCCATTCACATTCACATGTAGTATGGATACTCTATTTTCGATACTGATAGAACTTTTCTAAGTTTCTGCCAATCGCTTGACTTAGTTAAAGGTAAATTTTTCTCGATCCCATTAAATCTAAGTATCAGAGTGTTGTTGAAGGTTTAAAAAGAGAAAATAGACCTTATCAGAATTGAATAGTAAAAACTCGGAAAGAGCATTTACGTATTGTATTTTCATTCCTTAAGCTTCATTAATGAGAACTAATTACTTATTGGATCCTCAATCCCCCCAGGGATTCCAGAATCCAAATTCCCTTTTCTGAATAAGAATTATCCAAGTTTTCTCGATGGGTATTTTCACATTCTTTCTCAAATTTCTCAAATAAGATATATTCAATATTCTTCTTTTAAATAAAAGATTCATGGGATTTACAAAAATCAATTCTGCCCATATTTCTCAATAAAAATGATAATACTCAAAATTTTACTTTTGATAAATACTCATAATTTGAATTATGCCCAAAAATTTCTCTTTTAACATTTAATTGTTTGGATCTCCAATATCATGGGAATTCCTCTTTTTGCATAAACATAAATTTATCAAAAATTACTCTTTTCACATAATCAAATAATTAGGCATAAATACTAAAAATTTATTTTCCATGAATATGATGAAAATCATTCTTTTTGCATAAGGTGTCTAATCCTAGAATATGGTAGGAAGTCCTCTTTTAGCATTATGCATAAAAATAAAATATGTGTTATTTTCTAAAAATTTTACCATAGCTTCGTTTTGCTATTACTAATAATTATCAACTTTTCCTATAAGAATTAAAGATTGTAATGAAAATATGATAGTAGTTCTTCTTTTATGATTAAAAATAAACTATGTATTCAAATCATAATTTTAACATAACTATAAACAGAATTATGATTATTCCACTAGATTAAGTTAATTTAGAATTTCTCTTTTTCCAATTTACTAGGATAATTCTTTTCTCATTTAGAATGAATTAAAGTAATCTTTATTTACTCATAAATAATCTAATAAGGATTAACCATTATTTTTACTAATTCAAAATTATGAAAATATCAATTCTTATCCTCTAGCTCATTGAGCCTAGAGTTTAGATTTGAATTAAGAGACTATCATTGAGAAGCATCCTTTTCCAAAAGATTTAGCCATAAAGATGGCTACTCTTTTAGAGAGAGAGATTTACTTAAAGAAAGCATTATAATTAAGAAGCATAAAGATTAACTTAATGATAATCAAACATTAAGAAACTTAGGAAAAGCTTGATTTGAATAAAAACTAGCATTTTGAAAGCTTCTCAAGCTTGAGAGGGGTTGAGAAGAAGAAAGTTGTTGAGATAATTTGAAAAAACCATATAAATGAATTTTACCTCCAAGTTTGGCTTGATTCTTTATTAGCACCACTGAATCCCCCAACCAATCAATTGGTCTACCAAGAGGAGAAGAGCAATTTCAAGAGTTGTTTGAGAGAGAGAGAGAGAAGCTCCAAGCTCCCAAGAGAGGAAAATTTAAAGGATAATAGAAATATGATTATTTTAAGATAATAATGGCATGATATAGCTCCAATATGATAATACAAAGGAATGAGGGTCTATTTATAAGTGAGGGAGGTCATTAACCAAGTCCAACTAGGTTCTAAAATTTTCCAGGTTCAGTTTGACTAAATTTGGACAGGATTTGGACCAGTTTGGCTCCCTTTTCAATCTAGTTTGATCCAGAAGAGAGGAGAGATAAAATATCAATTTTTTTGAATTAAAAAACCCAACCACACATGTGAAAAAGATGCCTGCCTCAAGAGTCTCCCCCTCCTTACCAAGGTGTCAAAAATGTATCATTTCTCTAAAATATCTCATTTTTTTACTAATATCTCTTAATTTTTAACTAATAAACCTTGTGCTCAGTCAACTCTTCATCTTATGTGATCATGTGTACTCATTTTTGGGTATTTTCTTTTATTCATTGGATTTATCTCATCCCAACACTTGGATTAATCCAATTGGCTCATTGGAACCTTAATTGGATCATAATCTATGGACCCTTAGGCTAAGCTCCCTTATACCATTTTCAATTAATTCCTAATGCACATTGAAAAGTTCATTTTAAACTTCTATTTCAGGGGAATCCATTTTAGATATTAGGAGAATTTTTGTATCCAACGATATCTTAATTTTGAATTATCTCTCTCTAGATATTTTCTCTCTCTAGGTCAAAACAGGGTAAAACAAGGACCTAGAAAGAGATTGACCTTGTTGAATTCCAGGGGATTGAGTTCCGAGTTCAGAAAACAACTCTAATTCCTTGTTCCATTTTCTTCCCCGATGCACGCGTGGGTATCCTTCGGGCAAAAACCGTATGGTTAGCACCCTCTAGGCTCCTTCACAAGTCACCTAGCGCTTTACTCATTACTGATAATTCTCATTTTTCCTAAAAGAATAAAAGATTGTAATGAAAATATGATAGTGGTTCTTCTTTTATGCTTAAAAACAAACTATGTAATCAAATCATAATTTTAACCATAACTATAAACATAATTATGATTATTCCACTAGATTAAGTTAATTTAGACATTCCTCTTTTCCCAATTTACTAGGATAATCCTTTTCTCATTTAGAATGAATTAAAGTAATCTTTATTTACTCATAAATAATCTAATATGGATTAACCATTATTTTCACTAATCTAAAATCATGAAAATATCAATTCTTATCCTCTAGCTCATCGAGCCTAGAGTTTAGATTTGAATTAAGAGACTATCATTGAGAAGCATCCTTTTCCAAGAGATTTAGCCATAAAGATGGCTACTCTTTTAGAGAGAGAGATTTACTTAAAGAAATCATTACAAATAAACATAAAGATTAACTTAATGACATTAAGAAACTTAGGGAAAGCTTGACTTGAATAAAAACTAGTATTTTGAAAGCTTCTCAAGCTTGAGAGGGGTTGAGAAGAAGAAAGTCATTGAGATAATTTGAAAAAACCATATAAATGAATTTTACCTCCAAGTTTGGCTTGATTCTTTATTAGCAGTGAAACCCCCAACCAATCAATTGGTACACCAAGAGGAGAAGAGCAACTTCAAGAGTTGTTTGAGAGAGAGAGAAGCTCCAAGCTCCCAAGAGAGAGGAAAATTTAAGAGATAATAGAAATATGATTATTTTAAGATAATACTAACATGGTATAGCTCCAATATGAAATTACAAAGGAATGAGGGTCTATTTATAGGTGAGGGAGGTCACTAACCGAGTCCAATTGGGTTCTAGAATTTTCCAGGTTTAGTTTGACTCAATTTGGACAAGATTTAGACCAGTTTGGCTCCCTTTTTGATCTAGAGATGTGGATGTGAATGTGATGAGATGTGATGTTAATGGATGTGATGGGATGTAAATGGATGTGGATGTGAATGTTGTGAGATAAGATGAGATGTAAATGGATGTGGATGTGGATGTGAATGTTGTGAGATAAGATGAGATGTAAATGGATGTGGATGTGGATGTGAATGTGACGAGATGTGATGGTATGTGAATGGGTGTGATGAGATGTGAATGAATGGATGGATATGAATGAATGTGATGAGATGCGAATGGATGAGATGTGATGTGATAGATGTGAATGTGAGTAAATGGATGGATGTGAATGAATGTGATATGATGTGGATGGAATAAATGTGATGTGATGTGGATGGATGTGAACGAGATGTGATAAGATGCGAAGGCTATGACGAGATGTGAATGAATGTGATGTGATGTGAATGGATGGATGACATGTTATGTGGATGAATGTGATTTGAATGGATGTGATGTGGATCTGGGTAGATGTGAATGGATGTGAATGTGATGTGATGAGATGTAAATGAATGGGAATGTGATGTGATGAGATGTAAATGGATGTGAATGTGATGAGATGTAAATGGATGTGAATGTGATGTGATGAGATGTGAATGGATGAGATGTGATGTGGATGGATGTGATGTGATGAGATGTGGATCCGAATGAATATAAATGGATGTGATGTGATGTTAATAGATCGATGAGTTGTAATGTGGCTGAATGTGATGTGGATCTGGGTAGATATAAATGGATGTGAATGTGATGTGATGAGATGTGATGATATGTAAATGGATGGGAACGTGATGTGATGAGATGTAAATGGCTGTGAACGTGATGTGATGAGATGTGAATGGATGAGATGTGATGTGGATGGATGTGATGTGATGAGATATGGATCTGAATGAATATAAATGGATGTAATGTGATGTGAATAGATGGATGAGATGTAATGTGGATGAATGTGATGTGATGTGGATCTGAATGAATATAAATGGATGTAATGTGATGTGAATAGATGGATGAGATGTAATGTGGATGAATGTGATGTGATGTGATGTGGATCTGGGTAGATATGAATGGATGAGATAGATGTGATGTAGATAGATGTGATGTGGACCTAGATAGATGTGAATGGATGAGATGTGATGTGGATGGATGTGACATGATGTAATAAGGATGTCGTTGAAGTCTACAACTAGGAGGACTTTCCCACGGTTGGAAAACTCTAACACATCTGCCCGATAGATCCTCGAATGGGGAGACTCCGGGTCCCATGGTAGCTCTAGCATATGCTGAATCACTAGGTGGCAAGTAGACTCCCAAATGTAGCCTATCACAAGCGATAGTCCTCACTCTGGACTCTGGTGTGTGTCTCTATCAGGAACACTATATCTCTGCATGAGATGACCTCTTGGAAGTTCCCCGGAGAGGAAGTCAAGGAACCATTGTAGTTCTAGACTACAACCCGGAGTGTGTCCTGTCGTGTCTGTGTGTCTCATGGGCCTTGTCCCGTCATGCAGTCAGAGCAAGGGTGGGGGCCGTGAGTGGCCTCCTAAGGGGTATAAGACATCCATCTCGTACCACCGCCCACTTGCCATCCTTGCGGAGGGCATCTCTCTATGTTAGGAGCACCTTGCGCCGCTCGGTGACTTGTAACTGCATTAGGTCCTCATCCATGAAAACCTGTGGGTGATCCTTGAGTTTGGCCCTCATCCGTAGAGTCGTTAGTCGTGCTTGCACATCCTTGAATCAGCTGACTAGGGGCTGGTGCCTGGTGGGATCCCTGTCGGCTCTGCATGCATCAAGCACCCCGTGGTCCTTACCCCTAGAGTCTGGGATACAAATGTCACTACCTGGGCCAGTGGTGTCACTGCAGGGAGTGGCTGAATGCCACAGATCCTGATGTTGAGGGCCTTAACAGCCCTCTGCTACGTCTCTACCACTATGGCTGAGATAGTGGGGTGTTGGGTGGGGTGAACGTCTAACCATGTCCACCCACTGTGTGGTCCACTGGACCTCCGACTGGAGGGTGGTGATCTGCTCTTGTACCACGAAAACTGCTGCTATCAGGGTACAATCCAGGTGCTGGATCCTGGTCTGTACAGCCTGCATCTGATCTGTCTAGCCATGAAGCTCGGCTGACAGAGTCCTGTGTGACGAGTGTAGGACCTGGATGTCGGTGTGCGGGGGGTCCCGAACGTGTCTATAAGGGCTCTAATCTGGGGGTCCCGAACGTGTCTATAAGGGCTCTAATCTAGAGGTCCCTATGCGTCGCCTCCTCTGTCTATAAGGGCTCTAATCTGGAGGTCCCTATGCGTCGCCTCCTCTATCTATAAGGGCTCTAATCTAGAGGTCCCTATGCGTCGCCTCCTCTGTCTATAAGGGCTCTAATCTGGAGGTCCCTATGCATCGCCTCCTCTGTCAGTACCCTAATCTGTATCTCTCTGTGAGGACTTTTTCAAGTCAAATCTCGTGAAGTCCGTCGTCTCTGTAGATAGGTGGGGGAGGGAGTAGAACTGTGAGGTGGGGTTGGTGTGATGAGGATAAGCCTGTTGGTGAGGACGTGAGGATCTAGGTGGGTTGTGAGGGGCAGAGGGGGTCAATTGAGAGAGGAAGAAAGGGGGAGACGGTCTGTGAGGAGGGATTGAAGGAATGGGTGGGGAGGAGAGAGGCAGAAAGGGGGGAGACGGTGTGTGAGGAGGGAGTGAAGGAATGGGTGGGGAGGAGAGAGGCATGTGTAGAGTAAGGAGTCGGGTATGGAAAGGGGGAGGGAATGGGTGAAAAATATGAGGCAAGGGTGGGTACTATTGAGGTATTAAGAGGAGTAGGGGAGGTTGTGGGGGAAGAGAGGGGTGATGAGACAGGAAGAGGAGTGGGGGAAGAGATAACTGTGTAGGGGGAGGGGGAAGATGAGATCAATGGCAATCCTGTGGAGGGCATCAAGATTGGTATCAATGGAGAAACCATCGGTATTGACAGTGCGGATACTGTCTGTGTCGGGGGGGCCTATGTGGAGAACTGTTTGGAGCCCGCTTGTGGAGCTCCGTGGTGTATCCAACACCTCCTTTCGGGAGCATGTGTGGTATCTGATAGTGTCAGCCTCCGCATGTCTGTCCCCGCTTTGCTTGCTAGTATTCAATTTGCTGATGTTTTGTACGTTTTCTTTCTCCTTTTCTTTCTTTTTCCTTGCCATTGTTGATGGGCTGTTTGGGGGGGTAGACACATGAGGATGAAGAGGCTGTGGGTGAGAGAGAGCGAGGGGATTGCCAGAGAAGAAAGAGCAAGGGAAAGAGCAAACAGATAGAAATTGTGGGAGAGAGCCTGCTTCTTGCTTCCTCTGCTACGAAGGGTATCACGTAGGTGTGGACCTATTGTGTGCTTGCCGATGCAATCCCTTCCTTGGCCACGAGTTGTTGATGCGCACCCAAGCCTCTACTATAGTCCACGGTTGCCCAGGATCTCCATCGTTTGCTCCATGGTATAGGCGGCTGCCCTATGCATGATCCGGCTGCTTCACGATGAGAACCGGCTCCCCTAGATGAGGCACGGCTGTCCCAAGGATGAGACCTGGCCATTCTGTATGTAGGCGGCTACTCCAAAGAAGAGACCCGGCTGCCCTAAGCGTAGGCAGCCACCCCCCTAAGATGAGACCCGGCTGTTCTATTGCACAGTCGGCCCACTTCCTTGCTGCTGCAACCCGCCACCACCGAGAGAGAGTATGTGTGAACCAGCATAGCTAGAGTTTGTATCCAAGCTTCATCCAAACCATGGTAGATGCAAGCCAACTAATGAAGCTGCAGCAAGCACAACTGCGGGCTATTCTTTGTTTTATTCAGTGATTTCAAAAGACTGTTTCCATGTGCATAGTCTAATTTCCACACATTCAGAACTATAAAGAAGTTTTGTTGTTGACAATACCATTAACAGGCTACCCCAATCGTTTCTTCTTAACTTGTCTCAGGAGGACAGTGACCACAACTGTAGGCTGGTTGTTCACAGGGCTCTTTCCCCTTTGCGCTGTTCAATTTCCAATCCTTCAGAGCAAATGCACTCTCCTTCTGGTTAGAAACTATGAATTATGGCTATCTCTGTGAGAGCCGTGTTCATAAAAACCTAAACAGGCCGACCTGTCAAATCTAGTTGACTTGTACAATGGGGCAGGGCTATTGTATTGGCTAGGTAGGGTTTGATACGGATGAAGCAAATCTAGTAGAAGAAATGGTAGAAAATGTTCTCAGGAGGCACTGGAACTTACTAGGGGGGAGAGAAGAGAGAGGAGGATATAGATAGCAAGAAAGGGAAGGAGGATAAGAGGTAAGAGAAGGATAGAGAGGGAGAGGAGGATATACATAGCGAGAGAGGGAAGGAGAATAGGAGGTAAGAGAAGGATAGAGAGCAAGAGAGAGAGAGCTACAAAAGAGAGAAGGATAGAGAGATGAAGCAAAGAGAAGGATAGAGAGAGAGAGAGAGAGAGAGAGAGAGAGAGAGAGATCCAAGAGAAGGAGAGAGAGAGAGAGAGAGAGAGAGAGAGAGGTAGGAGGATAGAGAGAGAGGGTAAAGATAAGGATAGAGAGAGTGAGCAAAGATATGGATAGAGAGAGAGAGGCAGATATATAGAGTGAAAGAGGGAAGGGGGATGATAGGTAAGAGAAGGATAGAGAGAGAGATGTGGATATATAGAGTGAGAGAGGGAAGGAGGATAGGAGGTACGAGAAGGAGAGAGAGAGAGAGAGAGAGAGAGAGAGAGGAGCGTGGGAGAGTGAAAGAGAGGGAGGGAGGGAGAGGGAAATAAAGGAGAGAGGGGGAGGGGAGTATAGAGAGAGTAAAGAGAAGGATAGAGAGAGGAGAGAGGGGTGGGATAGAGAGCGTGAGTAAAGATAAGGATAGAGAGAGTGAGAGGAGGAGAGAGAAAGGGAGGGAGGGAGGGAGAGGGAAATAAAGGAGAGAGGGGAAGCGGAGTATAGAGAGAGTAAAGAGAAGGATAGAGAGAGCGAGAGAGGGGTGGGATAGAGAGCGTGAGTAAAGATAAGGATAGAGAGAGTGAGAGGAGGAGAGAGAAAGAGAGGGAGATGAAGGAGAGTGAGAGAGGGGGAGGGAAGAGGGTGGGAGACAGAGAGAGAGGGAGGGTGGGAGAGTGAAAGGGAGGGAGAGAAAGGGACGGTGGTAATAGAAGAGAGAGAGAGTGTGTTAGAGGAAAGAGACACAAATAGAGAGTGAGAGAGGGAGAGTGAAAGGGAGGGAAGAGAGAGAGGGGGGGAAGGGTGGGAGAAGAAAGAGAGGGTGGTGTGGGTTGGGGCTAGGCTGGGTGGTGCTGGGTGGAGATGGTTGTGGAAATAGCTAGAGAGAGATTGTTGAAGTAGAGAGAGAGGGCTGCCAAGAAAATCTCCCTCCAAAGCTCTCTCCACCAAGCTCCCTCGGTGACCATCCCCTGCCAACATGACCAGCGGGCAAAGGAATTCCAAGGATGGTATCCATAGTAGGGTTTACGTGATAAACATTCCCAGTAGCTACTTTGATGCCATTGAACATTAAGAACACATGTCCCTTGTTCAAGCTGAGAAGACGCCATGTAAAAAGAGGAGCTCGAAAGGTGATTGGAAGAGGAGAGAAAGAGATCAAACAAAGAAAAAGCTTAAATAGAGAGAGAGGTAAAAATAGAGAGGGAGAGGGGTGAAAGCATGGTACGGTGTATATACTATTAGCAAAATGCTTTACTACTATGCATATGTAATAAAGTGCCTTTTGCATAAGAAAAATATTAGAGATGTTTGGTGCATTTTTAAGATTTGTTATGGGTTTGGTATGAAATCCATGCATCATGCACACTGTACGATACACTCTCTCTCTCTCTCTCATTTTTTATTTTGTATTCTTGCTGTCGTTCATGTCATCCTGAAGCTTCCATCGTCTCTCTCAGAGCCCTCTTGTTCTCTCTCTCTCTCTCTCTCTCTCTCTCTCTCTCTCTCTCTCTCATTTTCTTCTAATCCTCATCATCGATCAACGATGAAGAAGGCTGTGAAGAACTCCCCTGCAAAGAGAAGCCCTGTGAAGAAATCACCTTTGAAGAAATTGCCTGTGAAGAAGTCTCCCTTGAAGAACAAAGAGAATAAGGTGTAGAGTACACCAGACAAGGGAACTCAAGAAAAGGCAAAGAGCAAGGATCCGAAGGTGCATACGAGTTCACTTGAGATTCCTAACAGAGTGCAGTCTCCATCTTGGAGAGTGAAGCAGAGAAGAAGTGCGACTCCGTACAGCCACTTCTGATTGGATTTTAAGCAAAATTCACAATTTGCAAAGCGAGGTGCTCAAAACCGAGTTGCAAAAAGAGGCAGAGATGATGCAAGGAGAGATAGATATTGCTAGAAGTGAGCTACAGTCTGCAAAGCACACTCGTATTGGTATTGAAGAGCGGATGAAGGGCAGCGATCAATTTGTACAGAACATAATGTGCCTGACTGTTGCTCTTCATGCTACTCAGGGGTTTAGTGTAGTTCATCCTGCTCTAATTGTTCATCCTTCAGCCCCTACCAGCTTGCTTTTGTTAACATTTCATGGTAATATGCATTAGGTTTAGGGTTTTATGTTGTTTATGCTTATGTACCAAGAAGCTTATATTGATCTACTTGTACATTGTCTATGCAGGTGTGTGTTTTGTGGCATGGGCTTCAACTTGGAGGCGTTGGACGTTGTGTTTACCCCTTGCATGCACACATGCCATATGTTGTGCGCGTCACATCACTTCTCCAACTCCACAGAGTGCATGGCTCAATCATGCAACGAAACCATATCCAGTGACTAGATGGCTGCAATGGGTTTTAGACCCCCTACAGGTATGTGTTCTCTTAAAACTCAGAGGTTCAATTTAATATACTACTATCTCAGTATAATTTAGTACTATTTAGTAACTCTTTTGGTACAGTTTCATAAGTGATTAGTACTGCTTACTATTTAGTACTTTGTTGTTCCTATTAGTACTACTGACTATTAGTACTACAAACTGCTTTCTAGAACTATTTAGTACTCCTTAGGTACCATTTTTGATATATTTTAGTACTCTGTTAAAACGCAGAGGTCCAATTTAATATACTAGTAGTATACATGGCAATACTTTAGTACTATACTACCATTGTCTTAGGACTCTTTAGTACTCGTATGCTAGTAGTATTTGCTTTTGAATTAGCACAGCAATAGAGGTAGTACTATACAATTTTTTACTCTTTAGTACTATGTTGCCACTATGTTAGCAATATTTATTACTATTTTGTGTAGTATCTAGTAAAGGGTTGTACACAATGTTAATTTGTAGTTGTTAGTACTAATTAGTACTCACAAAGTAAGCACTATGTTAGTACTATTCCGTCATAGTGCTTACTTAGTACTATCTTATATTAGTTCTATATATGGTTGTTATTGGTACTATATTAGTACTGTGTTAGCACTATGTTTTTTAGCTTGTCTTGAAGAGCTAGTCCAGTACTAAAACATTGTTGTGTTTGTACTGCTTGCAGGTGCGATAACACTTCTATACATGTGCTGAATATAAAAGCATTCGCACACAAAGCAGCATGAGGGAGATGCCAGTATAGGTGTGCATGGGTCTGCACAAGGCTCATCTGGAAAGCTGCTTAATGTGGCAAGCTGCACAAAGCCCATCTGGCATATTGAAGCCATCGTGAGGGAGAAGCCAATTCATATGGTGCCACCTGCCTTTGATGCCAACCACCTAGATGGTGGGGAGGAGGAGAAAGGAGGTCAAAGCAGCCTGCACTTGGAATCCTTGTTTGGGTAGCCTTCAGTATTCTACTAAGATCTTAGAAGCTCTTTTTGGTGGAAGGCTTTCCTTTTACATTCATCTTCATTGTATGAGTCCCTTTCATCCTCCGTGGATGGTGGGGAGGAGGAGAAAGGAGGTCAAAGCAGCCTGCACTTGGAATCCATGGAGGATGAAAGGGACTCATACAATGAAGATGAATGTAAAAGGAAAGCCCTCCACCAAAAAGAGCTTCTAAGTTCTTAGTAGAATATTGAAGGCTACCCAAACAAGGATTCAAGTGATGGAGCTCCTCTTCCAGAAGGGGTAGTAGATTGTGAAGGTAGGCACTTTAGATAATACGTTTTAATTGGCATGCTGGTTTAGATAATATAGGTTTAATTAGCATGCTGGTTTACATAATGCATTTTAATTGGCATGCTGCTTTACATAATACATTTGTGACTTAGGTCCAACTGACCATTGACGCTGTGGAGGGCATGTCTCGAGCGCAAGGGACTTCCATTTCTAAAAAAATAAATGCACAACAGGTGTTATACAAAGGCATAAAGTGCATCTGCAAGCAAGGTATGGCACAATTGGTTTACATATTATATTGCTGTTACAATCTTGAAGGTTAGTCTCCTTTATAGTCATAATTATTACCTGCTAGTCTCTATGTGTTTGTTTTTGCTATGTCACATTTTTAGCTCTCATCTAATTATGATGGGGCTATGTTGTGGGTGATCCAGATGATGAGAAAAAAGCTGAGGTGATCACATTGGATTCTAAAGATGCCGAGAAGCTGAACCTGGAAGAGAAAGCCAACAGTGAAGTCGAGAAAAAGGGAATGGTTGGGGGAGAAGAAGAGAGTAAAGCCAGTGAGATGAGAGCATGCTAAAGAAGGACAATGGTGCCAAAGACCTTGAGGGTGGCACATCCAGCAAGGCCATTACCTAGGAGCATGAGGAGGCTGCTACAGCCACCAAGGCCAAAGCCTAGGAGCATGAGGAGGCTGCTGCATCCACCAAGGCCATTGCCTAGGAGCTAGAGGATGCCATTGCCCAGGACCATGAGGAGGGTGGTACATCCACCAAGGTCATTGCCCAAGAGCATGAGGAGGCTATGTCTGACATTGATGGTGACAATCTGAAACTATCTCACTTAGTCGCTGAGGAAAGCTTGTAACCTTCCTACCCGTAAGGGTTGTGACCCTATACACTTGCCCAAAACCAGATTCGGATAAAAATGTGCGTACTGCGGTATTGTCCCTTTGTTTTGCCTTTTTTGGGAATGTGCTACAGTTTTTGAAATACACTTTTTGTTTCTATCTTGAGTAGAGTGCGTCAATTTGTTGTGTATTTTTTTTAAAAGTTGGTCTTCAATTCATTATTTTAGTACCTTATCATTTATCTGAGTACTTCTTCATGTTTTTTAGAAGTAGTTATTTTGTGTGTTAGGTGAATGCACAACAGCAGTTCCTCCAAAATGTCTGTTTATTTTTTATGTTAACGGAGTCATGGTCAAAAGATAGTGCCAACTCCACCCCATGTTGCAGTAAACTTCAGCTTCACAGAGTGGGCAAGCACATGGTGTCGCTAAGGCCCGAATTGATTCAGTTCCTTGCCAAATTGGGGCCCCATTCTAATGTAGGAACCTGGAGTAGCATGGCCCCCAGAAATTTGATGCCGATTGCTAATTTGATAGAAAAAGGGCTAGCTACCATGGGTTCAGACTTCAAACTCAATTTCCACTTCTTGCAAGATGAGTGTGTGCAGCAGCCAGGCATATACCATCCCAAGCGGACTAAGGATCTCCTATTCTTAAAGCCGTTCAACTCGCTTCTCAACACGGACATACAATTGGACCCCATGCCTTGCTCGCATCGCGACGACGACATGCCATATACTTGGGATGTTTGAATCCAATAGGGACAACTTGTTGTGTCTCAACATATGAAGGTGATGCCAAGGATGTTGAGGTGTTGTTGCCTTACTTGCAGAGGCTATATAGATTTAAGGGCATTGTCCCAAAGTTCTCGTATAAATTTCCTTACGAAGGATATATTTTTGAGTTGTGGGCAAGGCAGCAGAATACAAACCCCCTCCATGAGCTGCTAAAGGTAATTGAGGCTGAATATGCTGAGGTGGAAAACATCAAGTCTGCCATGAAGTTCATTGGAGTTGATCCATTACCAACAAGCTGGCTTGCCGCTCAAGATAGAATTCAGATGTTGCCACCCGATCTGGCTACAGCCATTATTGAAAAAGAACCCCTATCATGCATATGTGAATTGGTGACTGAGTAGGGTTATGTGATTGGGTCAATTTCAATGCAACAATCTGTATATATAAGGATACATGTTTTTTCTCTCAAAACCACCTTTTTGTATGAGCTCCCTAGTAACTAAAGCTCCCTAGTAACTAAATTTCTCTTTAACTTGTTATATTTATAAGAAATTACAAAACTATAGAAGCCAAGATCTTTGTAGACAAGAGAAAACATAGAGATAGGGGGATTTTTTTGCAAGCTTTTTTTGTCAAGCTTTTTGGAGCAATGAACAAGGAGTCCGAGCTTTGTAAAGGACCATGAACTTACTATGAGCTTTGTAAAGGACCAAGAACTTACTTACATATAAATAACAAGCTTTGAAAGATCAACAAGATAAATTTCAGTCTTTTGATCCACATCATACTTATTGATATAATTACATATATTCATATATGTAACTAAATTCATGCACCTCATACATATACACATAAAAAATACATACATACAAGAGCTACCTACGCTGCACTAACATATATACATACATTACATACATACTTTCTTACTTACTTAAATATATAACACAATCTTTTAAAGATCAAAAATGTATATATTGATCTTTAAACTTCCAAACCATGACAATCTCAATTACAAAGTCTTTTGATCCACAAATTATAGCATTCTTCTACGTGTCATCCCGACCTAATGAGAAATCTCCCAGACATGCTTTGGCTACCTCCATGTCATTCTCTATCCCCATATAGTGCCTTTTTAACTCTTGGCATGCACGTCCCAAGCCTCCACATCCCGCAAAAACGTCCAAGACACCATCTCCTTCACTTGAGAAGGTCTCCACTAGCCACCTACAATGAAATACAATCATAAACATGCATCTAAGTATTTTGAAAAAGTAGCTATGAAAATGAACAGAATGAAAATTGTCTCACCTAAAGAACATAGGAGATCTTTCTTCACCACCTCAAATGTAGCGCTCCAAGACCATCGTGCGTTGGAATGGATGCTTCTTATTCTTCTCAAAAATGAAATTTTGTTGAGCGTTGAATAACTTCTTTGAAACATTTTGCCCAGCCTCACGATCAATAATAGGGACATGGTAATTTACTCGATAGAACATACTAAGCGCCAATGTATCCACCTACCATAACGAGAAAACATTATGTTTGGATATCCATACCACATAACATGTATACACAAAGGGAAATATTTGAGAGATTATGACTTACCCGTTCTCCATTGTCATACAAATAACTTGATTCCACATGAACTGACATTGTTCAATGCATGACCAATCCAACTTTCTTTCCCATGGAATATATTTTAGGAAGTTGATCCATTAGACTCAAACACACAAACCAACCCTCATCAGCCACAAACAAACCAACAAAACTGAGTGTGGCACGTATCAATGATGAAGAAACTTGATTCCATGAGGGATACCCATCTGTATCTACATCAACAACCTGTAAACTTGTAGGAAAGTCAGCCACTGTATCTGAGGGAGCACCTCTATGAGATAGAGCCTTGGGAATCTTCATCAAGAATTCTTCCACACTACATAAAAGATTTATGATGTTTGGTTTTGGTAAGTATAACTTGGAAAACTAATTATATGGTGAAATTATTCTTTTTACCTATCTGAGCCCTCTGAAAGAGTGTGGATGTCTACCAGCAATATGTGTGAAAAACATCTCTCACTTGCAAGTAAACAAGACAAAAAATGAGATGCATTTCGAAAGCACACACTTCTCAAAATATATTTGCGATGGAAAGTACTCTTACTAGTCATGTCCATGATGTCACGTTGTTGTGACACCTCCCCCTCTTGAAGATGCTCTGGAGCATCTCTCTCTTGATCTTCATTTGTGGGGTCTCCCTCTTGAACATCATGCATAATGTCAAGACGTCTCTTGGTTCACCTCTCACGTTGCACTTGAGACGATGTAGATGTATGCTCTTGGTGTGATTGTGGCACTCGTGATAGTGGTGTGGATGGTTTTGGGGCCACGTGCGAGGATCCAACTACTGGAGACTGGGTCAAGATTATTGGCTGCGGGGAAGGTATTCTAGAGTCTTCTTGAGTTGGGGGCTCTCTTTCAAGCTTAGATTGGCAATTCTTAAATTCTTCAAGAAATAGATCAAGGTAATTAGTAAAAAGGTAAAAATCCCCATACCTTTTTGTATATGTATATGTATGTAGATGTATATGTATCTATGTATATGTATATGTACATGTATGTGTATGTGTATATGCATATGTATATGTATATGTATGTAGGTATGTATCTATGTATATGTATGTAGGTATGTATCTATGTATATGTATATAGGTATATGTATCTATTTATATGTATATGTATGTAGGTATGTATATATCAAAACTTAACAACGTTTCTTTAAAATTTGATATGCCAAACCTTAAATGTAACTTGAACTAGGTATGTACGTATGTATGTATGTATGTACAAATTTGTAAAAAATTTGGACAGCATCTCCTTTGCATTTGCTAAAATATCCCAAAATAAACTTCAAAACTTAACAATGTTTCTTTAAAATCTAACATGCCAAATCTTAAATGTAACATGAACTTTGTATGTATGTAGGAATTTAGTATATAATTTAGTGTATGTATGTAGGTATGTATTTATGTATGTACGTAGGTATGTATTTATGTATGCATATGTATATATACATATGCATATACATATGTATTTGTATATGTATATATCTGTATGTATATGTATCTAATATGTATATGCATATGGATAGTTTACATATGTATAGGTAGGAAGGTTTACATAAACATAAACATATACATTTACATGCATATAATTCAGTAGAAAGCAAAAAAAGTACCTTTTTTTGGAGCTCCTCACTTGGAGGCACATGATTTAGAGGATAGTCCAACCACCAAGGACATCTCTTAAATTCCCAATCAGAAACCCCTCTCTCAACCCATTCCTTCGGGTACATTATTTCCGAGGAATTTGGATCTACCCATTCTTTGATTGCTTCTGTCTCTTCGTCCATTAGACCTTGGCCAATAAGTAGCTGCACCATAAATAGAGAAAAGGAAGAAAGTGAAGCAAGAAGGAGAAAGAAAAAGAAAAGTTATTATGAAAATTTAGATATCTCACAACTTATTGCCCTAGCAAAATGAAACATCAAACATTCACTCCTCTCTATAAGAAGTGTAGAGGAGAGAGTCATTATAAACAAGATTGTTCATAATGGAGAGGGTCACGAACAAAATTGTCCATTAAAAGAACAATCATTATAAACAAGATTGTCCATAATGGAGAGGGTGATTATGAACAAGATTGTCTATAATGGAGAGTCCATTATGGACAAGATTGTCCATAATGGAGAGTCCATTATGAACAAGAGAGTCATTATGAAATAAGATTGTCCATTAAAGGATAAATTTTTTATCAATGATAAGAGTAAGAAACAAGTGGTTAGTGAGGGACCTAGTTCTTCAGCCAATCTTGTAGAAATAGAAGGTGAGGACCCCAATCAAACAATAAAATCAAAATTTATGACTCAAAAAGTGCCCTTTTCAAAAGAACTCATGATTATTGCAGTGAATCGTTCACAACTGAATCATGAAGGAGTGGCGATGGACTCACCCAAATTGGACGAGAAAGGGATACACTAAAACTAAGATAGTAAGTGTGGGGGATAATGTTAGCCACAAGGTTGAACCTATTGAGTCAAAGTCTCAAGGGAAATCTTTGGAACACCTAATTTCACCTATCCCATTAAGAAAACCACAAATTGAGAACATGTTGTTTGATTTATGGATTGAATTGGAGAATGTTTCCTTGGCCTTAAATTTTAGACAACTATTAGAGGTTTCCCCTCTACTTAAGACAACTATTAGAGGTTTAAAAATTAGTGATAAGAAGAATACATAGAGTGTCCACTAATGGATCAAAAGAAAACATGAGGGAAACAAAAGATGTGCACATGGTTATTTTTTCCTTGGATCGAAGAGATCCTATGATAGATGTGCACTTTGAGAGTCTTTGCATTATAGGAGCACACAATGAGACGGTGAAGAGACTATAAATATAATGATAGGAAGGGTTGGGATTAAAGGATTTAGAGCCAACTAATTTAGTTTTATGGTTGGTAGAAAGTCAAACCCTTAGGGGTGTTGAGAGAATCCATGAATACCATTATTACGGGATTGGAATTTAGAATCACTTATTTGTGGTACGTCCTATGCATCCTAAGAAGGTTGAGTGTGTCGAGAATTGGCCTCAGCCTATAAACACTACTCAATTGAGGGGTTTCTTGAGCTTGTCTTCATTTTATAGGAGGCTCATCAAGCGATATGCGCACAATACCACTCCTCTACTCAATTGAGGGGTTTCTTGGGCTTGTGTTCATTTTATAGAAGGTTAATCAAGAGATATGCTCATATTATCGATAAGCTTTAAGAGGGGATACTTTATTTTAGTGATAAGAGCTTTGAGGAGATCAAGGAAATGCTCAAATGCTCAGATCTCATTCATGGTACAAGCCGATGCATGTGGAAGAGGCATTGGGGTCGTTTTGTTTCAAGAACATGGAGTCATAGCATTTGAGAGTCAGAAGCTAAATTAGAAAGAGATGGCTATGCCTTCATGGGTCAAGCAAAGCGCTTCATCAGAGCCCTCAACCTGATGCCCGTGCTCACCCACGCCCGCGGCCCCATTGAAGACCATGTCCACGATGGGCCCGCCCTTGTCAAGCATCCCCTCCACCTGCATGTCGAAGGAGATCCTGGTTCTTCCATCTCCAAAGAGGATCTTGGCCAGCATGCTGGATACTTCCACTTGAAGGGCACTCATGCATCCAAGATGTTTTACATGTTTTTTGAATCACGTGGAAACAAGGCCAAGGACCCAATGGTGCTTTGGATGTCTGGAGGTCCTGGATGCAGCAGTGAGGTGGCTTTGTTCTATGAAAATGGCCCCTTCCAAATCACCGACAATCTCACTCTTACGTGGAATGAGCATGGCTGCAGAAAAGAACGCAGCATGTTGAGCTCCTCCTCCTCCACCTTAACCGTTGAAAGTTTTCCATATTGCATTTGTATAGCGTGCCATAATTGTTCCTCCACACTCCTTCTACCTAAGGCTACATTAACAGCCCTCTTTTGGTGGTTTCTACAGAGTCTATTGGTTCATATATCGGCTGCGTTTTGTGGCTGCGTTTTTGCACTATCTTTGTGCAATTTTGGAGATACTTCCTTGGTGGACAACCCATCTATTGGCTAGAGGTACGACACTTCTTCCCTTGTGTTTTCCCACCCTCCACTCCCTATGGGATCTCGGAAGTCCTCTACTCCAAAAGACAAAGGCAAACTTGAAGATACTATGGATCCTACATCTCCTACGACGGTTGGACCGGCAACTACTACAACGAAAGTTGGTGCAATTCCTTCTTCGGTAGGTGCTTCTACTTTCTCTTTTCCGTAGTATCCATTACCTTTTACAGATCCATACACTCTTTCTTCTTTGTCCTTTATGCCTTCCTATCCACATACTTCTATGCCCTCTATGGTATATCCCCCTACATCATCTATGCCTTTTATGGCAACTTCATCTACTATGATTCCTCCTTCTACTACTTCCACTACTACTCCTGTTTGGGACATCATAGCATAGCGGAGGCTACACTCCAACCCACACACTTGTCAATCCGTGAATGCAACCCGGTTAGCGCATAGAGGCTATCCCGAATGGGAGAAGAAGAGTTAACCACACACTAATGACCTCTAGTCCTACTCAATCCTTCTCAACACTCAAGCAATCAATCTTACATAATCAAAGCATCAAGATTAGGCTACACTTAAGCACACAAATGCAACTTATGCAAGGAACCTAATATGCAAAGAGCTATCACACAAGCCTCAACTACACATTATTTCAAGCACAAGCTTTATCACAAGCACTCTATAACTCACAAATCAAAACATCATTAAGAAATCTAGATTAGCAAGAGTGTAGACCAAAACCTCATATCATTGAAAATGTAAAGAATAGAAAGTATATGATTGAAACAAGAATGGAGATGGAGAGCCTTGGGAGAGCACTTGAGAAGGAGCTATGGAGCAAGCTCTCTCTATGAGCCTCTCAACCAAATGACCAAAGACCCGTGTAGCTCTCAAATGAGCTACCTTTTATACAAAAATTCTAGAACTCTCAAAAGTTCCCATGTGGGATTATTGTCAAGCCCCCTCCCACATTCATCTACAACTTTGAACTCTTTTCAAGAGCCCTAAGTGTCTTTTTTGTTGCATCCTTGTATTGATCTTCATTTGTCATGCAACACTCCCCCCTTCCTATTTTGCGCACGTCCTCGAGCGCGGTAGTAGCAAGAGCTGCAACAAAAAAAACAATGGGTACAAGTAAAGTCCTTTATTGAAAAAAAGAAAAGAAAAGAAAAACCAGCAATGATAATTTCACACGTGAGCATACAAGTGCAAGGCTGATTAAAGTTTTAATGAGTACTAAAATAGGTGAGTAAAGACTAGTCCAAATGAGACTTAAGTGGTAGATAATGCTATGCAAAGGCAAGTGTGCTTTGTACACTGCCGGTTATGACCGCAGTCTCAATGTCCTACAAGTATTTAAGTTATTCCTAAGTGGCAAACCTACTCCTAAATTTGAGCAAAGGTGATTGGAACTCTTTTTTTTTTTTTTTAATATATGTGTGTAGAAGGTGATAAAGATTAAGGTTCTATCCCAAAGAGACCCAAGCAATGGCCAAGAGACCTCCGCCAAGAGAATCTAAAGACCGCTAAGTATCTCAAGGGCGACAGACCCTTTTTCTTTCTTTTATGACCTAAGGAGTACCCCATGAAGATGAGGGCATCGGTCTCGAGGGCCCATAGTGTACCCCAGAGTCCTACCAA
The DNA here is from genome assembly GCF_041138505.1 of Cibotium barometz. Taxonomy (NCBI): domain Eukaryota; kingdom Viridiplantae; phylum Streptophyta; class Polypodiopsida; order Cyatheales; family Cibotiaceae; genus Cibotium; species Cibotium barometz. The sequence goes on from NC_141092.1 coordinate 37,387,473, forward strand.
CATCCATCAAGGCGATAGATTCCTCAAAGGTCTTTTTCTGCAGCTTCTAGACATCAGTGTTCACCCCATGGAAACCAAGGCATCGGCCCCAAGGTGCTAAGACAACCCCAGGTCCTACCAAGCATTTCACACAGCGGTAGACACTTCATGTCTCAATTTACTTTGTATATATATATATATATATATATATATTTGGGTATATTTTCGTAAATTTTTTATTCCTCCTAGCACCTAGCCCATATCTAAGAGGTAGCCACCACTAGGGATAACTAATAAACCTTGAAAGCATAAGAACTTGGCATACTCCCTTGGTATATATCCTACACTGTCTTTAGATAGAAATATCTTTTACTAAGTCTTCTAAGAGTCTAGAATTCACTCACCATATTTTAACAACTAATCAAAAACTTAAACCAGCCAACATTGTGTGAACATGCAAACCATATATTCGAAAGATAAGAGCACATAAAGAAATAAAGATTAAGATTTGAATACACCTGTTGTAGTGCCCTGTTGATGTTGTTCGTTTGCATTGATGCATTTGCTGATTTTGTGCAGATTGCTCCTCCTTGATCTTTGTAGGCGTATCATGTCTCCCCCCTTCCTAATTTGTTTGCACGATAGGTGGACTATTGGGGCGTGTTTGATGCTCTTGTTTTTTACGGAGATTTCTGTAAAATTTTTATTAACAAACACGAAAAGAAAGAAAATAAAATTTGCCATTGGTGCCAAACACCGAATATAGCCGAGGGGAAAAACCCAGTGGGAGAAAAGTGCCCTGGCTTGTCGATCTTATTGTGGAGTCGTTGAACTTACCCTTGCGCTAGTGGTGGATCCGTGTCCTCATCTGCTGGAAAGATGGTATCAATTTCCTCAGGATGCAGAGACAACCCCTCACAAAAACTTGCCGCTGGAGAAGGTGGTAGAGGAAGGAGTGCTTCCTCACTAAAGTATGGCATTGGTTCTATGGGAAGGTTAATCAGACAGTTTCGATTTTGGAACTGCGCAATGTAGGTACTCATATTGATCCAATATTGACATGTGGAGGCTTGGGAAAGGAGGGCTTGCAAGATCGGTGGTTGCAAGTCATTTAGGCTTGTATCCCTCCATTGTTGTGCTTGAACCTCCTCAGGTAATCTACGCTGATGTGGTCCTTTCTCTGGTATTCTCACATTAAGAAGATTATGGCGTTGGGGTGTAACTCCCATAATTTGCTTCATTAAGCCCGTGCCATATCGTCTAAAGTAAGAGCGGCATATCCAACAAATATGTGAAGCTTCTTCTAATACAAGCCGTGCACACTCTTGACAATGTGGAAATGGGTGATGCTGTTGATAGAATAATGTGACAAAGTGATGCCCACAGCAACTTTCACCTAAGGGAGCATAGAAGTACCTAGAATGTGTTTGAAATGGAGGAGCACTATAACCCCCGCGATGATCTGGTCGAGTACTATCGGGGTCAATGCATGGTGGACATGTATCACGCCAAATATCCATCAGGAGTTATCTGGACGTAGAACAATGAAATTTAGAACACTCATATCCATCATGACAATTCCAATCAAAAACAAGATTATCTCAAAGAAAACACATCTTCTAAAGGCATAAGGAACTACATTATTCAAACATTGACTTACCAAAGAGCTTTAATTGTAGTGTTAATGCCTTATCTTTAGGTTTTGGTATATCCTTTTTAAGAGGTGGACACTTTAGCAATTGTCTTGGAATTTGAGCAAGATAAGAGGTTTTAGGCATTGAAATGCTAGAATCTATGCTCAAATGAGACACATTTGGACTTGTCGTAGGTACACAAGTTGATGGTTGAATTGTGTTACAAGGAGAAATCGGGACAACCGGTGTTTCAATACACGTTTTAGGAAGATCAACACAAGTAGTTTTGTAGGTGCTATCACAGCCACCTTTCCTTTCTTGAAGATTTTGTGTTGACTTCTTTTGCACCCACTGATATGGACAATCAATTGTGGCTTTTGGAATCTTTCCGAAACACTCTTTTACCCCTGTCAAAGCATGGCATTTTGGAAGCCAAATTGCTGTTGCACCCTCATAATAGCCTTGTGCTTTGAGCACATTTTTTGGGACCCATCGAGTAACAATCCGAGGTTTGGGCTTGGAAATGATGTGCTTCTTAAGAGGCTTAGCAACTGGACTAGATGGTACAAGTTTGTACGCATCTTTGGGTAGCCACATTGATAATTCCTTCTTACCTGGCCTTCTTTGAGCAGCAACTAGAGTAGTTGGAACATGCCAGCCATGGCCCTCACTTGAGTACTCATCAATTATCCACATCATTTGTTTTGGAGCTTCAAGAGCAGATTTTGATTGTGGGTTGGGTAAGGTAGAAACATTACCCCTTTGACACGATAAAGCTCGTGGTGTAGCAGATCCCAAGATGCAATCAGAATCAATTTGCAACTTGTATTGTCTATTCTTCCAATCTAATGAGCAATTGGTAGCACTTAACCACGATCTACCGAGAACAACCTCTACTACTGCCTTGGACTTACGTGCCACATAAAAGGACACTGACATCTGGTGATCCTGAATGGTCATCATAATGACACATTTTCCCTCTATAGGGTTATCTTCTCCTGAGAAGCTTCGTAGGTCCGCAGGAATTTGCACAAGTGGTGGTTGACCCAAGGCTATCCAGGTGTCAAACGAGAGAACATTATAATCTGCACCAGAGTCAATTAAGGCAGAGACAAAGTAGGTAGTCTCATGAAGATGAAGGCACACTTGAATATTGAATGGTTCGACATATGGCTCATCAGTAGCCAACTGTATGGCTAACATAGAAGCTTTGCGATGCTCCTTGGCTTTTGCAACTCTGGCTTTAGCCTCCTCTTGAGCCTGACGTTTAAGTAGGTCAAGTGCTTCTTTCCGTGTTTGTGCAGCATGCATCTGTTGAAGCATGGCTTCAGTTAATGGTTCATTGTATTTCTTGAGACGACTTCCATTAATGAAGTTAGGCATTTGCTCACCGTCTAGTGTCTCTAAACGCACTGCACCACTTGGAGTAAGCTCATTAATCACAAACGGTCCTAGGCCACGTTTTTTGAGCTTTCTCTTATGCTTCTTAAGTGTGTACAAGAGAACCAGGTCTCCTTTTTTGAATCGGCCAATTGTTACATTTCTATCATACCATTGCTTTTGTCTCCTCTTCTCAGCATACATCCCCATTACTGCCAATAAGCGGGTCTCATCAAGCTTTTCCAATTCATCAACGCGTTGTGAAAGCTCATGACCAGTCCAATCCAATTGTTTAGCTACTCGTAGAGTAGGTACAAGAAATTCAATGGGAAGAATTGCGTCTAGCCCAAAAGCAAGTTCAAATGGGGTTGTGCCCACAGATGTTTTATAGGCTGTCCTATATGCCCAGAGAACTGAGTGCAACTTCTGCTCCCAATCAGTCCTATGTCCCTCAACAATCTTTGTGAGTGCTGTGCAGAGAATCTTGCTAGTACTCTCTGCTTGTCCATTGGTCTGGGGATGATAGGGTGCAGAACGCTTGTGAATTACCATAAATTCTTGAAGCAAAAATTCTATGACTTCATTTACAAAGTGTACACCTTGATCACTAACGATCTCAATAGGTAAGCCATAGCGTGTAAACACGTACTCATACAAGAACTTGGCTGCGGTTCTGGCATCATTTTTGACTGTTGCCTTTGCCTCTACCCATTTAGTCAAATAGTCGGTTGCGACTATAATATATTCTGCATGCGTGTTACGAGCTAGAGGTTTAATGGGACCGACAAAATCAATACCCCATTTTGCAAAAGCACGTGTGCTTAACATAGGCCGCAATGGCATATTGTCCTTTGTGATGGGAGGTTTGGTCCTTTGACAATCGTCACAACGTTTCACATATTCTTCGGCATCCATTTGTAAGGTTGGCCACCAAATCCCAGACCACCTAATCAACTTAGCTGTGGTATTGCCAGAAAAGTGTCCACCACCAACACCTGCATGTGCATGAGTTAAGATTTTCAGATAGTCAGCTTCACATACACACATGCGTAAGTTGCCATCCTTGCCCCTCTTGTAGAGTTGGCCCTCTATTAGCATATAGTTTGCCGCTTCAATTTTAATAGCCTGCTTTCGATGTTTAGGAATTGTTTGATCCGTATGACCATGCTGAAGGTAGTCCACAATATACTTACTCCAACTTGGTGTAGTTGAAATTTGGAATAATCGATTGAGCCAAAATACATCCAATTGCAAAGTTGGAAGCATCAATATGGACATGAAATATTTGGTTCCAATCTGGTGCCCGTAAAATGGGTGCAGTCACTAATGCTTGCTTCAACTTTTCAAAGGATTCCTCACACTCATCCGTCCAATTAAACTTTACAAGAAGAGCATATAACGGTCTGGCTAGGACAGCATACATGTAGATGAATCTACGGTAATAGCCACAATGTCCCATGAATGTTTGTACCCCTTTAGGGTTGATAGGCCGAGGTAATGAGACAATGACATCAATTTTATCCATATCTGTTGAAATCCCATTGCGAGAAACAATATGGCCCAAAATTTTCCCTTGTCTTACCATGAATTTGCACTTGTCAGGATTCAAGCATATACGATAAAGTTGACACTTTTGAAACACAAGTCTCAGGTGTTCTATATGATCATTACGCTCTTGTGAGTGAACACATAAATCATCCATGAAAATCTCAAGAAATTGCCTAAGGTACTCCTTGAATACATGACTCATTAACCGCTGAAAGGTTGCTGGTGCATTTGTTAGACCAAATGGCATAACACGATAGGCAAAGATGCCATCTTCAGTAGCAAAGGCTGTCTTGTGTTGATCCTTTGGATCAATTGACACTTGGTTGTACCCGGAGAATCCATCCAAGAAACTATATGCCTTTTTCCCTGCAACTCGTTCCAGAACATGATCCGTGATTGGAAGTGGGTAATGATCACTCACAGTAGCTGCATTTACCTTCTTGAGGTTTACACATACTCGAAGTTTTCCATTTTTCTTGGGCACCACTACAATAGGGGAGACCCATTCAGTGTGTTCAATCTCATAGATAAATTCTGCCTCTAAGAGCTTGTCTATTTCTTCCTTTATCTTCCGTGCAAAATTTTCATTGTAGGTATAAGGACGTTGCTTGGAGGGTTTTGCATCCTCTCGCAATGGAATTGTATGCTGACATATGCTTGGATCAACTCCTTTGAGGTCTTTATAACTCCAGGCAAAAACATCACGATACTCCTTTATTGTTTGTATTAATAACTTCTCCTCATTGTGCGCTTTTGCCGCACAGGTCGTAGCTGGGGCCTTGCCAGACACCGTATGCGAGCCACGAATGGCTGCAAGCATACAACCAGGGAAGGAAGCTCAAACAGAATGCCAAAGGGTGTGTCACTCACCGCTCAACCGCCGCCTTGAAGGATTCCCGCGTCGCAGTCGTGAAGGAGGAGCCGCCGTCGCCGCTCTACCGCCTCTCCGCCGCCGCCGTGCCGCTACACAGTGCTCGATCGCTCTCTCACTCACTCTCTCTCTCTCACACAAACGCAGGAGAAGGAAACCAAAGAGATAAGGCAAGAGCACTCTTGTATTCACAACACATGAGAATGAGGATTTTAGGGTTACATTTGACTCTTATAGGTGACTTGGCCGTTCACACTTGGGCGCCCATACATGGCCGGCCGACCCTAACCCTTATCCTACTGATATCCAAGGTGCGCCTCTCATCGGCGATCACCCAATCCCTTCATCCTTAACATATGGTGCCGACAAGCCCGACCCATGACTCAGAATATTTAAATTAATGACGTAAAATATAGTACGTCGCAATGTCCGCCATGGGTTAACATGCCCCCCTTCCTGATGTAGATTCCGTCCTCGGAAGCTATGGTATGGTAAGCTCGAGAGGGTTGTTGTTGTTGACCGTCTACAAAACAGGGAAGTAGAGTGAAAGTATGCTGGAATTCAAAAGATAGAAAGTGTATAAATTCAAGCATGTTAGACCACAATGGATGTTGTTATGTAAACTTAGTTTAAGGGTCACATGAATGAGCTAGTGTAGCAAATTAACAGGAGTTTAAAATTATTGAAAGTAAATCAAGAGTAAGCAAGGTGTCAAAGGTTAATCAAGGTTTATAACTGGCCTAAGTCAAGGTAAATAACCAAGCTTAATAAATAAACAGATGACCACACTGTGTCTACTCTAAGAACAAGTTAATACCACGAGTCTAGGGACACAAGAAACATTAGAGTTACAGGAGCCTTTTGCCTTCTTTTTTTTTTTAATGCACGTGACAATTTTTACACAATGGCGACCTTCCTAAGGCAAAACTAACATCGATCCTGGTACCATGTTTAACACAAGGCATTATCCAGGATTAGCTCACTTTAGGCAAGGCTACCCCCTACCAACCAAGGCATCGGTTTGGAGTAGAATACTCCTCGCCTACCAAGTATCAATAAGGCGATAGGCCAACATTAAAGCACATCATAGACTTGTATTGCCATTTATTGTAGGCTTTTTTTTTAAAATCTATTTCGTTTGATCCTCGCTCCTGAACTATAATTTGTCTTGCATCCTTTCGACAAAGGGGTAATAGCTATGTCCTAGAGGTCAACACACACATGGCCAGGTGTCAAACATTAAGATGGTTTTACCCTAGACCTAAGACAATCGTATTCCAAGGTTAACTAAAGACGTCATGCTGCCTAGGAATATTTCCAATAAAGTTAAGCTCATTAATGATTTACACTAGCATGCAAGCAACTTCAAAAACTAAGTAGTACATTGACAATTTCCATGTGGTCATGCATTGTAGTTTATGCAATTGATTGAACAGTAAAAACGAAAGAGAGTGGGTATGGAAGAATTACACCTGTAATTGGAGATCTCCTTAATTTGACGAGACAGCTTGCAATTTGATGTAGATATATTTTGATGAACGTTGCGGCAGTCTCTGGACTTGGAAGTGAACCCACCTCAAACTTTTTAACCTGTACAATCAACTAACAAGCACTATACCTCGAGAGGCACATCAGTGTGGAAAATCAAAGACTCGTTCAAAGAATCCAAACTAGAAAAAACTAGAAAACACTAACCTACCTTCCAGTTACCACACTACTACTGAGGATACGGTAAGAGGATGTTGTAGAGTCCTGGCTCTAGCCCTAAGGCTAAGCCTCTATCCGCATCATCCAAACAAATAAAGTCAACCTCAGTAGTGCCATGAGTTTCATCCGTCCATTCATCATTATCAGATATTTCCTTTTCATTTTTCCATCCACATAAACTCATCAAGAATGTAACCATGCGAGGATAGTCATCTTGTGGAAAAGGAAAGCATTGGGCTATCGGGGATATTTCCTCTACGGAGTAGGGGTCAGTCATGGTCAATAGGCGAATTAGCCATTCTAATTCCTCAACATTTTCCTCTCTGGCTAGTACATCTATATGATCCCATTCAGTTTCAATAACAGGATAGCATATGTGAAATATCTGAGAAAGGTATAGATGATACCTCTCACCAAGGGTGGGAGTGGATGAAGTGTATGATGATCGTGCATCTGCCATATCTGCAAACACAGATATAGCATCAGTAGGTTTATGACAGGTCAATCTAGTTCTTGATTGTATATACGGATATCTCTGCTCTTAACGTGCTCTTGCTCTTTTTACTATTTTTTGCTTTTCTTTTTCTTTTCTTTCTGTGTATGAAGCTATATATATACATTCCCTTGAATTTGGCAATTACATCGTCAGGGAAGAAGGTTAAGGAGGAAGCATTAGAATGTCGAGCGTGAGTACATGCTCCCCCTTTCCTTGGGTAGATCATATTATTTGCAATGATGTTGCAGGCTCTTGGAACCAATTTGTCTAGCGGGTCATAGGTTGTGATGTGGGCGGATAGCTTTTTATGACCCTTGTGGCCACATCCAATTGTAGAGATGGTAGTGTACGCTCCCATTGACGAATGGAGGAAATGGTTTCCGACGATACTATTACAAGAGGAGACGTAGACTCATCAGTTTTTTGTTGGGTGTTGACAAGAGTAGGTGTAGAGCATGTAAAAACTTCTATATGATTGTGTGCCTGGCATGAGGAGCTAGAAGCTTCATGTGGCTCCCCCCTTCCTGAGCTAGGTGGTAATGATCGATATCGTTTGGGAATCCAAACTAACTCTGGAAGAAGTGCTGCGGAGCACTCTGTTACCTTTCCCTTACCACGGTCTTGAATTGTCATTGGGGTGGCAACAATTGGTTTGCAAGGTTTTACAGGTGATGTAGAGGGATTCACCTTATGTTTAGGGACCCAAATCTGGTCATTCCCCTCATAGTACCCTTGGGCTACTAATAATTTTTTAGGGATCCATCGCGATGTTACATTGCCCTTTCTTGGGTGGGTAGCTACGTTCCTTTTACGAGGCTTCTTGGTGGCTGAACGAGATTGAGCAGGGGAAGAAGCTGTTAACGAAGCATTGGGGACCCATTTGTATGTACTCTTTGGCATAGTAAGCGAAGCTTTAGGGACCACCTTGCCTGTTTCCACTCTTGGCGTTGAAGCGTTAGAGGGGTGGCCAACAATCGAAGATGGTTTTGCCACTGGACTTTGTGATTTTTTGTTATCTAATATTTGAGTGGATGACTTAGGTGCGGGATTTTGAGCGGTCAGACCTAGTGTTGGTTCTTGCGTTGTGACTTGTCTAGTTGCCCAATCGATATTGCACTTGGTGGCCATCATCCATTTGCGCCCTAAGATTACAGTCCCTTCCATGGTTCCAGCAGGCATAACCAAAAAGCTTTGAATTATGGTTCCCTTGTCATAAGCAACCGGAGTGTGCAGAATGCCTGATACAGGGGTTTTTTTCTTGTTGATTCCTTGAACTTGGATAGAACTCTTGGATAAAGGTGGTTTTCCCAGTTGACACCACACGCCATATGATAGCAAATTGTGTTGAGCTCCTGTATCCAATAATGCATTATACAGTACCTCCCCGTAAGGACTCTGTAACTCAATTGGGTATCTTAGAGGTGGGTCAGATTCCAGTGCATCCTCTTCTGCTTCCTCGAAAAATACTTGCGTAATTCCCAAGTTGGCTTCTCGTTGTCTTCTAGCACGCTGTTGACGTTCTTTGGCTTCGACTCTCGCTTGTATCTTTTTAAGCTCAGCTTGTTCTTTAGCTGCCTTCTTTTGATGGATTGCATGTAACTCCTCCTGGCTCAGGGGGTCATAGTATCGTTTGAATTTACTCCCATTAAGGAATCCAATGGTTTCAACTCCGTCGAGAGTCTCCACTCTGATGGTACCTTGCGGGGTAATTTCACATACTCTATATGGTCCCTTGCCAGCATATTTGAGCTTCTTCTTTTCATTTCGCACTCCATACATTAGGACTTTATCCCCAACCTTGATGTCCTTGTCCTTTAGATGGCGATCAAACCATTTTTTCCTTCTATCCTTCTCCACAAGGGCATTGTATACAGCCAATTGTCTTTCTTCGTTTAGCCGCTCAAGGATATACAGACGTTCTGCTAAGGGATTACCATCCCAACCCTCTTGAGTAGCAACACGAAGACTTGGAATGACAAATTCCCACGGCATGACTGCTTCTTGGCCATATACCATTTTGAATGGTGTGCAATTAATAGCCACTTTGTACGCAGTACGATAGGCCCATAAAGCTGTCGTAAGCTTTAGATCCCAATCCGTGCGATGAGCTTCAACTGTCTTTGTCAAAATAGAGATTAAACTCTTGTTGGTACTCTCGGCTTGGCCATTCGCTTGCGGATAGTAAGGAGTAGATTTATGATGGGATATCATGAAATTTGTTGTGAGCTCCTTAATCACTTCATTTATAAAATGCGTACCATTGTCGCTCACAAGTTCAAAAGGACAACCAAAGCGTGTGATTATATTTTCAAAGAGGAACTTGGCTGTTGTCCTCACATCTGCCTTACGTGTCGCTTTCGCTTCAGCCCATTTGGTCATATAGTCAGTGGCCACAATAATATAGCGAGATTGTGTGTTTCGGGCCGCTGGGCTAATCGGACCTACAAAGTCTAAACCCCACTTTTCAAATGGTTGGTTTACTTTGATTGGATGTAGGGGCATCTGATCTTTCCTCTGGGATTTCTTATATCGTTGGCATTCATCGTAACCCTTCACAAAGAGTGATGCATCTTGGAACATAGTGGGCCACCAATACCCTGATTGTAAGATCTTTCGCACAGTTAAGTCTCCTAAGAAGTGACCACCGGCTACGCCCATATGTGCCTCTTGTAAAATGTATAGATACTCATCCTCTCGAGCACAACGCCTAAGAACGTCATCCTTTCCTCTTTTATAAAGAGTCCCGGCTATCAGGCAATACGGTTCGCATTCTTTGATTAGCTTTCAAGCTAGATCTTTACGAAGCTCCTTGGGTGGAAAGCCATTAACCAAAAAGTTAACAATCTTCTCACTCCATTCAGGCATTGTCTCCACCATGAACAGGGAAGTGTCAGGTAAGTCATCATCAACCCCCGTAGGAGCCTCACCATTAGGTATGCGAGACAAATGATCAGCCATAACATGTTTTTTGCCAGGTCTCACAACAACAGTGAAATCAAACTCAAGAAGAATCAATAGCCATCGTGTGATTCTTCCTGTGGAGCATGGTTTGTTTACCAGATACAACAATGCTTGATGATCCACATAGAAAACAAACTTGGTGGCAAGGAGGTAATAACGAAATTTCCCTACTGCATATATCATTGCCAACCCTTCTCGCTCCGTAGTGGTGTAGTTCATCTCAGCATCGTTCAACTGGCGACTGGCAAAGCTAATGGGGTAGTCTAGCTTATGTTCTCCAGGTTGAGTTAACACACACCCAATAGCAAAGTTTGATGCATCAATATGCACATGGAAGAGTAAATCCCAGTTAGGCATTCTCAAGATTGGAGCACTCGCCAAGGCCTTCTTTAATAGCTCATAGGCACGGTCACATTCTTCGGTCCAAATAAACTCGATGAGAAGCTTATACAATGGTCGAGCTATCTCGGCGAAGAAGAGAATAAACCTTCGATAATAACCAACGTGGCCCATAAAGCGTTGGACTCCCTTGTAGTTGGTGGGTGGGGGTAATTCCAAAATGACCTTGATTTTACTCTCATCAGTGGAAATCCCATTTTTGGACACTATATGCCCTAAGATAACTCCGTGTTTAACCCAGAATTGGCATTTGAAAGGATTCAAGGAGATGCGATATAATCTACACCTTTCAAATATTTTTCGTAAACACATCAAGTGCTCGTCCCAAGAGGAATGAACACAAAGATCATCTAAGAAAGCTTCACAGAAGTCCCTTAGATATTCCTTAAAGGCCGTGTTTATCAATCGTTGGAATGTTGCAGGTGCATTGGTCAAGCCAAAAGCCATGACGCGAAAGGCAAACACTCCAAACTCCGTGATAAATGTTGTTTTATCTTGGTCCTCGACTGCAATTGTGATCTGATTGTAACCCGAGTACCCATCTAAAAAGCTATATGCCTCCTTGCCTGCTACTCTTTCAAGCACATGTTCAGAATATGGCAAGGGGTAATGATCCCTTCTGGTGGCTGCATTAACCTTTTTGAGATCAACGCACACTCTAAGTTTCCCATTCTTCTTTGGCACGATGACTATCGGAGAAACCCATTCTGAGTGTTCAATAGGATATATGAATCCACATTTTACCAGCTTTTCAATTTCCTCTTGTACAATCTTTGCGTACTTAGGATTCATTGGGTAGGGACGTTGCTGGACTGGTTTAGCAGTGCTAATCATTGGAATCGTGTGTTGCACCACCGAGGGTGGAACACCCTTCATATCATGATATGTCCAAGCAAATATGTCCTTGAATTCTTTAAGAAGCTTCGTAAGTGCAGCTTCTTCCGCCTTGGTGAGGTCTTGAGCAATATAAACTGGTTTAGACTCCTCACCCGGATCTGCTAAGTCTATCTCCTTAACTACCGCAGGGCCATCGTAGACACCGCTACTCCCATTGGTAGGCGTTCGTTGGGCTTTTGTGTAGACTACTTTACGTTCCCCTGTGGTGGTGAATGATTTGAAATGCTCGGGTGCAGGGTGTAAGTCTACTGGTTCTTGTTGTGCCAGACTTTTTTCTTTCAATTCCGCTTCCTTTTGTTGTTGAGCCAACTCTTGGTTTTGCCGCCTTCTTGCAGTACGACTTAGTTTCGGCTTCTCTTCGATTTCTAATTGGGCGACGTCATGAGGCTGCGGAATACACCACATGATACTTTGGAGGTATTGTCCCCAATTATCCGCTATCTTCCGATGAGCATTAATGGCTCCTACATAACTAAGCCATTCTGCAGTGGATCTTTCCTTGTTTATTGCAGTGCGTACATTAGCTCGATAGCGTTGGCGCTTATGTCTTGTTTTCTTCTTACCAAGTTTTTGATTTTTGTTTCTATCAGATTTAGATTCACTTGGTCGATCTTCACTTTCGGATGAACTGCAGGAGGTCACTGTCCTAGGCCTTGAGAACCTTGCTTCCACATTTGGTTGAATATTTGATTCATTTCCCCCCCCATCAGGCTCAGGGTCAGTTTCTTCTTGAGATTCATACTCAGAGTTACATGGGTCAGAGTCTTCGTTACTTTCAGTGTCGGTGGAGTTTGCCACGTTCTTGCCATCAGGAGTCAAGTGCATAACACCTATCATGTTTATTGGCACTAACGGTGGCATATCTTGCCCCTCAGGTGTTACCCAGCTTATGCCTCTATTCCCCCATGTGTCTATGGTTGCCGCTAGGTGTACCTAATCCACGTTATCCGACTCAGTCATACCTGGTAGGACATCCATGTAAGGAGAGTCTTTCCCATCATCAGTCTCTTTTTTGCATGTATAGCAATACCTTAATGGGGCGAAGTGAATAGTGGTATCCGATTGATTATCAATGATAACCTTGCTTCCTAAAGGATGTGCACGACCATTCTCAAGATCAACTCGAATGACAGAGTCCTGGAATTGTAGGTAGACATGGTTTTTCGACTAGTCATGCACCATTTGTGCTTCCCTCATGAAAGGACGTCCTAAGATCATTTGATATGACATAGGATGCTTGGATAAATCCATTACAATGAAGGTATGTTTTACCTTGTATCCCAGGACCTTGATCTTAAGGTCCCTTAACATTCCAATAGGTTTAGCTATGGTTCCGTTTGCCATCTTAACCACTATGTTTGTGACTTCGAGGTGAGGCCTTCCCATAGATTCCCAACAGTTTTTAGTCACAATGCTCACTCCAGCACCACCATCAAGGATTCCCTTTAGAGTTAATCCCTTGGTAGTAATGGGGAGGGTGGCATTAGATTCGTCACCTTCAAAGTATTGTCCCAACTTGTTCACAGGTATTTCCACGACCGAATCTTCATCAAAGTTGGGTTGTAGATCCCAATGTTCCCCTTCATCTTGAAGCGTGTCGGGTCTATCCATATTTGCAAATTGTGGTAGCCCCGCCTTTAGTTCTCCATTGAGAAATGCCCGAAGAGCTAAGAATAGCTCAGGATCTCCGTATAATTTGGATATGATCGTGGTTCTGATCTCAGAGGACATGAAATCCATTAGCTTAGACACATTCAATGGTACTTTTCGAGACATCGCCCCTTGACTAGGGACTGGTGAAGATGGAATCACTTCTTCTTCAATGGGGTCAGGCAGTCCCTCACTAAACATTCTTTCCAGCAAGAAGGGTGTTTGCCCACTTCCGGATGTCCTATCCTCGCTTTCTTCCCGAATGATACTAGGTATAGCTAACGGTTTATGGGTCCGGTGAGGCTGAACTTGCGTAGGAAACACTGTGTCTGGAATTTTGATTTTTCTCGGGTTTGGCTCCAGTTCTCTTTGTGTTTCTTCCACCAAACCCCTTAAGTGTTGCACTTGTTCAATCTCCTCAACTGGGTTTGGGTAAGTACCAATCTTTTTCTTGAGGGTTTTTGGCCCACGCGGCTTGTCTTGGGGAGTCTCAGTCAGTTTGGGTGGTCGAGAGGGCATTAACTGACTTGGTTGTGGGGCCGAGGAAGTTTCCTTCTGTTTCCCCTTATTTATGTGCTCGCTTGATTCTCCTTCATTGAGCTCCCGAGTGGGTTCCTCTCTTAAGGTAGTGGCTTTGGTCCCCATGGTTTCTATTGAATCGGAATCATCTTCAGGATCATTCATATACACGGGGTCGTCTCCTGTCCCTATGTTAGTCTTTGAACTGGGCTTGGAGCTCGTGGCATTAAGCGATCTCTTTCGCCGTGTTTTCTTTTTCTTTGCCTAAGCTATTGATGTAGTATCCCTCTCTTCAAGAATGTAGTTTTGATTTTGAAGCATTGACCGTGTAACTACATTCGCAGGTACAACTGGTGTGGTTCCTCGTGCTTGGTTGGTGACCTCAACCAAATTCAATGGCGTAATCTTGGGTGCATTAGGATTATGTGGACATTGAGCGATCAAATGATCTATGCCACAACGATTACATGTAAGTACCGGCATTCCTGATGTGCTCCCTTGATTTGGTTGCATCTGAGTAGCGATCTTCTGTAGCCTATTAGGGCACTCCGCTATACGATGCGGTCCACCACACTCGTAACATTGAAGAGGTGGTCTCCTTGCCAAGGTATTAAGGTTTTGCCCTCTTGTGGCGAGAGCAGCCGCTTGATATACAGGCTTAACTTGCCCGAAATGATCCTCCATGTAGTACTGGGGAATCATTTCAAACGTATCAATCCCGTATGGAGCAGTAGGGTCTATCTCCTCTTCATAATCCCCACATGCACTATGTGACTCACAACCCATCTGGTTTATTGGGGTAATCCTTGGATGTGGAGGTTGTGGTCCTAGCACTAGCGGTGGTAACGGCACAGACTGGACTACATTCGGATTCCTTGGAATTATGTGCTATGACGGTTGCTCGACAGGTTGTGCAGGCATTAGCGCGGGTACTTGAGGTGTGTTTGACCAAGCTAGTGGTGCCTGGTTTGCCAACATTCGCTTAAGTGTTAGGCAATCTTTAGATTGATGGCCATACTTACCACATGCATTGCAATTCCCATTGAATTTGACTCTGAATGTGGGACATTCACTCGTGCTATGTGGTCCTAAGCACACTGAACACCATTGTTGCTCTCTTCTTGGGTACATATGGCTATTCTGAGGAGCTCGATTACCCCTAAAGTATTCTTGGAGAGCCTTAGTAAGGTCGGTCACAGACATTTCAGATATCTTGGGCTCCTTGGCAATTGGTTTTACCGTCATTGGCTCGTGCCCAGATACTTGCGAACTAACGGATTTTGTTTCTGAAGACACCTTTTTACCTGCAATCATCAAGTTGTCTTCTAACTGGATTGCATTGGCAGTGTCTGCTTCCCACGTTGTAAGACCTCTAATGACTAGGCCATTGTAAATGTCCTCGTGGCGCAATCCTCGGATGAATCTATCGAGGAGTTGGTTGTTATTGAAGCGTTCATCGGGAGTGCAGCGAGAATTTAGATGCTTCAATCGACTTATAAAGTCTCTCACTGACTCCCCTTCCTCGCGTTCAGCTTTTTGGAGTTGAGATGCTACCCCCCAAAGCACACCCTCACGTATGTATTCTTTCAAGAACAATCTCTTGAGAGTGGGGTAGTGAGTGCGCTCTTCAACCCTTAAGGTTCGATACCAATCTCCGGCCTTCCCACTCAAGGTTAAGCCTAAGGCTTTACACTTGTGCAGCTCATTGTGCTCTTCCAAGGAATCACACACGTGTTCAAAGACTTCAATGTGCTTCCTAACATCCTCTTTACCACTGAAGTTTTGAGTGAGCTTAGCCACTTGTACTGCCTTGCTTCTAGGTTCTCTCTCAGGAATACCCCGCATGTTTTCTGCAATGGATCGTCCGATCGTCTGAGCAAATGCTGCGAGATCACCTAAGTGAGCAGGCATAGTTGGTGGAGGCACTTCTGGGATAGCCTGGCTGATAGGAGTTGGCGTTGGTCTGAGTAGGTTGGCAAATGACGTAGGATATAATATGTGACTAGGCCTAGCTCCCCTTGGATAATGGTTATGATAAGGCAGTCTTGGAGCATACGCCATTGGCATACTAGGAGGCATAGGAGCTACATGGGCATGAGTAGCAATAGGTACATAAGGCCGATAGGCACTACCATGCACTGTTGTAGGTACTGTTCCACTAGGTAGTGGTGTCGTACTAACTACAGTGGTAACAGGTGCACTTTCTGTCATGCTCATCATTGGGGTAGGCATTGTGGATTCCCTAATGGAAAGTTGAGCCAAGGTTGGAAAGGTAAAGTTACTGCTCGTGGGCTCAACCTGCATTGAGACTCCAGGCGAAACAACATATGACGGGTCTATGGGACTCACCGAGGGAGTCTCCAATTGTGATAGGGTTGGTTGTTTGGCCTTGCCCGTATCCAAAAACCTCATAGGGCCAGTGGAAACTAGGTCCACTCCCCTATTTTGCCTCTCAATTTGGATAATTCTATGAATAACATCACATATCATTTGCTGTTGCTCCTCTAGATTAGTGGCGCTAGATGTGGATCGTAGGACTTCTAACCAACCTACATGGTATGTGTAACCCGTGTATAGGTCCGTTAGAGTCTCTGTGTGTAGATCATATTCCCAATTTTCATTGAGAAATATCCCATCTAGACTTGGTGTGCCAAATGGTTCTCTTGAAGTGGACGCAATGTCACTTCTTATGGATTGGCTTCTAGGGACCTCTACTTTAGGAAGAGCATCGGAATGTGGTAGCTCAGTAGGGCCCTCATTAAACGAAGTGGGTAGAATATCCACATGGACACTCTTTGGGAGGGTAGGGTCTACATAAGATGTGAATGGCGAATCTACTACCCCTCCTTCCTCATTTACTTCGCTTGTCGCATGTTCAGAGCGTGTAGCTCTACTAAAGGTCTCTATTAGACGACTAAACATGCTAGATCCGGGTTGTGGGGCCCACACTGGCATGTTTTGGCTTGTCTCCTCATGGTTCTTGCTAGGGTGCCCTTCCATGGCTTCTGAGTCAGAGGATGAGTCACTATCCACTATTCGTGGATCTTGGGTTGCACTCCCTTGGGTTCCAGCCGAAGGCCAAGATGCCAACGTGGAGGGATGGTGTGAGCCTGCGTAGACTGAAACGCTTTCTAGTGGTTCAGGCTCTAGCACCCGACCAGAACGTAGATGCATGTGACGTGGGTACCCTACGTGCGTTGGTAACTACCCTTGAAGCCCACACAAGTGGTTTCTTGGGTATTTTGCACCTCGTTTTTACTTGTTTTTAGATTGTTTTTAACTCGTTTTTGACCCCCTTACTTACGGTCGAACTTGGACTAGGGCGTGTGATAGCTCGAAACGAGCGTATCGTTTAAAGGGTCCTAGTGTGCTTTACAGCACCGTGTTCGCCTATCTAGAGCTCCTGTAATCCTCAAAATAGTCCGTTTCCTTTGGGGGGAAGGGGCAAAAGCCTATTTGCTTGTGGAGGAAAGGGTGAGGGCTTTATCCCACATGCTCACTTTACTCCTTGGGGAGCGGGCTACATATAGGGCACGACTTCCCATAAGCTCTCACTTGAGAGAAAGCTATGGAGGCTCACTCTCCTATATATATATATCAAAAGACCGAGACCGAGGCCGGGGCGTGGGTCGTGGGTCAATTGGGGTTCTTTCTTTTCAAAATTTTTTTCTCCAATTAGAAAATCTTTCCTCTCCACATGTTTGGTTCTTTCTTTGAAAATAAAATTTAATATTTTATTTTTTATTTTTTATAATTTTTTTATTTTTTATTTTCTGTTTTTTTTTGCGAGATAAGTTCTCTAGGGTTTCCTTAGGGTTCAGCCTTGGCCGCGGCGCAGTTCGCACACACAGCGCAGATCTGGGGATTCAAAAATCCCTCTCACACGCAGAAAACCAGATAACCGATCGTGCGCCCACACGCGGAGCGGAAAAATAACAAAAGAAACAGAAATGCAGAAGACAAATTGCAGAAACAGAGATTGCAAAACACAGAAACACCTCAACAACAAACACACAGTCGCTTTCCTACAGTGCAGATTAAACTTCACGCAGCAGCCGAGCTGCAACAACTGGAGCTTGGTGCAGGGCAACTCCCCGGCAGCGGCGCCAAAAATGTGCGCTTTTGCCGCACAGGTCGTAGCTGGGGACTTGCCAGACACCGTATGCGAGCCACGAATGGCTGCAAGTATACAACCAGGGAAGGAAACTCAAACAGAATGCCAAAGGGTGTGTCACTCACCGCTCAACCGCCGCCTTGAAGGATTCCCGCGTCGCAGCCGTGAAGGAGGAGCCGCCGTCGCCGCTCTACCGCCTCTCCGCCGCCGCCGTGCCGCTACACAGTGCTCGATCGCTCTCTCACTCACTCTCTCTCTCTCTCACAAACGCAGGAGAAGGAAACCAAAGAGATAAGGCAAGAGCACTCTTGTATTCACAACACATGAGAATGAGGATTTTAGGGTTACATTTGACTCTTATAGGTGACTTGGCCGTTCACACTTGGGCGCCCATACATGGCCGGCCAACCCTAACCCTTATCCTACTGATATCAAAGGTGCGCCTCTCATCGGCGATCACCCAATCCCTTCATCCTTAACATATGGTGCCGACAAGCCCGACCCATGACTCAGAATATTTAAATTAATGACGTAAAATATAGTACGTCGCAATGTCTGCATGGGTTAACACTCATCTAAGGACAAGTCTGTGGCAATCCACACATAGCGAGGCTCTTCTCCTGGCTTAGCAATATCAATCTTTTTTGCATCCTCTGGACCATCGTATGAAATCCCTGGCACGCTTGGTTTTTGACGCATGGGCTGTTGAAGAACAATCTTCCGATCTTGAAGAGTGTAGTGTGTGAAATTGGGAGGAACATTTAAACCTTGTTCTTGTCCACTTGAGTCTTCACTCATTGAAGACCATGCGGTTTTGAGCTCTCCTTTGCTATCTTGCATCGGATTTTTTTGTTCAACCGTTGTCTTTGCACTTCCCACACTCTTTTTTGAATCGGTTTTAGACTTGAGTTTTGGTTTTTGTTTCTTCGTCTTTTTACGATTTTTGCTAACAGTTGTTAGCTTTTCCCCTGCTTGGAATCCATCTGATCGTTTGACTTGGTCTTTGATACTGTCTTGTGCTTGGACATAGTATAGATATTCATTCTTTCCTGAGAAGTGAGGTGGTGGTCGAGAGTTTTCACTCTTAGACTCCTCCTTTTCTTTTTGTAGTCTCTCACGTTGTTCATGCTCATCTTGTCTACGGATTTTTTTATGGCTCTTACAGCATTTTTGTTTAGGTCGGCTTCTAGGGATCTCTACCTGAACCTCCCTTCCTCTCAAGAGTAGGCGTGCCTTTCCTAACTCTTCCTCAGGGACTCTCACCTCATTATTAAAATCAGAGTCCCAGCCATCTTCCTTATCAGCATCATTAGCAAATTCGAGTGTCAAATCCTCTACTGAGACTTCCTCGACATGCATAGCTGTTGTGGATGTATCTCTATAGTACAAATCAGGGCACGTGTTTGTACCATTCGTAGAGGAATAATATCATATCCATCTGAGTCACAAAATTGAATTGGCTTCGGTAAAGCACATGTCGATAATGTTGCAAGGACATGACTCCATTCTAATGGATCAATTAAGTGCTCAGGGAAGGGTTGTGGAATGTATGCCTCATCTGATACACTTCGATTACCCTTAAGTCTCTCAGTGTTGAAATCCCTACATGAGGCTCCGCACATCCATAGATCTTCTCGCCCCTCTGATAATGTAACTCTTGAGCCCTCAGATGAAGCAGAATCAAACTCATCTATTGGAGACCTTGTTACATCACGATATGAGTGATTCCTTAGGTTGACCCTTGCGATGACAGAATCATGTCGGAGGTACAAGACTGAATTGTATCCCCAATCTTGAATCATTTGAAATTGTCGCATGAATGGTCTACCCAATATCACTTCATAGTTTGGATGTTTTCCAAAATCCACTACTGCAAAGGTATGCTCATATTCAATCCCACATGTGGTGACCAATATGTTCTCAAGCAACCCAAGGGGATGTTCTAAGCTTCCATCTGCTAGCTGCAAGCGCATCCTGGTACTCCTAATAGCTGGTTTGCCCCACTTTTCCCAAATGGACCTTGTCACAATGCCCACTCCTGCGCCACTATCAAGTATTGCAGTTGAAGATACTTTTCGCACTTCTAATGGGAGGGTAGCATTTCCCTGATCGTCTTCACAAAATTTTCCTACTTTGTTGATAGGAACTGGCATTACATGCTTTGTCTCAGGGTGTATAGTACACTCATGGGGGTGGTGACCCTTTTGTAGCAATACCTGCTCTGACAAACATGTGGCAATATCATTCCACAACTCAGGTCGAATTTTTATCAAATCAAGCAAAGGTAAGGTACAAGCCACTGGTGCTGACAAAATAGCTTGCACCATACTCATATCTTTCTCCTTTATCAACCTTTTATGCATGGAGGGTATCCTCAAGGTTTGAGAACAATTCTCATATTCTCCCAGATATGATGGTAAGGTTTTCATTGTATGCTTACTTCTAGGAGAAACAATTGTTTGAACTTCCTCCTGGATGCTTGGGCGTCCAAAGTTGTTTTCCGTGCTTCTGGTAAAATCCACCTCAGAGAATGGAGGCGAGCTAATAGAAGACATGTTCTCATGAACTTTCTCATGAACTGCAGCCCACATCTCATTTGCCATGTCCTCATTAGCATCAATAACTTCATCATTGCATGGGAAGACAAGGCTAGGTGGTGGCAGATTACCCCCTGTCAATTGGGTGTCAATTGGTGCAGACCTTTCGCTATGAGCTTGTGAAATGAGCTCACTTTTCATTTCCCGACTTGATGACACTTCTGGTATGGTTTCTAATGTTGGTTTAAGAGAGGTTGGGCCCCGAGGAATAGGTAGTGGTGGTCCCTCAAGTATTGACTGAGCTTCCCTAATGAGTTGCTGATGTACAGCTAGATTGATCTTCTCCTCACGAGGGTTTGGGTATTCTTGAAGCTTCTTGGGTAGCCTAGATAAAGCTGCAATGCGACTTCTATGAGCATCAATGATGGCCTCTAGAGTCTCATTCACTTTATCCACAAAAACAGAACCCCCAGAACTATCCTCAGTCGTACTAGCCTCATTTTGTTGAGGTTCATGTTCCTCACGCACTTCTTGGGAAGTAAAAGTTTTATCCCTCATGTTTTGTTTAGAGGTTTCCTGAGAACTAGTGGATGTACTTTTAGTTTGTTTGCTTCGGTTCTTCTTCCTCCGAGTGGTTTTTTTTCTACTGGACTGTAGGGTCTTGTCCACTAGATTTGTTTTTGCATCCCTAGTTCGAGGTGTCTCATCAGTTTGTATTTCGGCATTTCGTGTCTGTGATCTAGTCATGACTCTAAGTGGCACGACATCCTCATTCTCAGATGAAGGTGGTGATGGAACTGTACCTACAAGGTTGAGTGAGACCTTTGGTTGAGAGGTGCCTTCCTCATGTGGTTTCAGCAAACAGTCTTTTGGGAAGTGTTCTACACAACACCCTAGACAATATCTTTCAATCGGTGGAAACTGTTGTATTGTTGTATTTGACCGAGATGCTTGCCTTGAGCGATGTGGACAATCACGAGCCCAATGGGGTTCTCCGCACTCATAACAGGGGCCCATTGGTTTGGCCTCTACTTTCCTTGGCTGCCATTGACCTGAGGGGCCTGGAGTCCTAGGTTGGTAGCCGCCTAGCAACATTAAAGAGTTTTGTTCCCCTGGTTGAGCGTCCAGTGCTGGGCTTGGGTATGCGGGACTTTCAAAGATATTTTCCTTGGATGAATATGATACATATTCCTCCTCCACATAGCCTGGGTTTACCAATTCTCTACACATATTTGAATTGTCGTATTCAACAACCCTCACAGGAGCAGTTCCTGGAGCAGGAGGTTGAGCACCAAGAACAGGTCGTGCTTGTTCTTGTGTCATCGGTGGCTTACGTTCAAAACTAGTATACTGTTGATACATTTGTGGAGCCACTCCACCCCTCGGCTGCTCACGTTCCTGTCTCATTCTCGCGATGCGAGTACATTCCTGTGTGGTGTGGGTAAAGTTCCAAGCACAGGCTTGGCACCACTTCTTTGTGGGTTGGTTTGTGACTAGAGGAGAAAAGGTATTACAGTCCTCTGTTTTATGGTCACCGCCACATGCTCCACAAAGATGAGGGCCTGTAGGAAGTACACTCCTCATTCTCTGCTGCTGCTGCTGTTGTGGCTGCATGGGTGGACGATAGGTCTGTCCCAATCTCCTTAGTACTAGGTTAGCTATCTGGTCTGGATTTACTAGCGCGTTGGACCCTGATCTTTGGTCATCACCCCACTGATCTCTAGGTTTCACCTCAGGGCCAGAACCATCCTGGAACTTGAAGTTATCGGTGAAATCCATAGCATCATGGCAACACTCATTGAAATTTGTATGTTTCTTCGCATAGAGATGTGTATGCAGTGTCGAATTTTTGAGTCCTTTTAAGAAGAGAGAAATTAATCGACTTTGGGCGGGCTTCTCATCCTCTGGGCAACGATTAATGTACTGCTTCATTCTATTTACACAGTCTCTAACACTCTCGTTCTCGCCTTGCTTGAAAGAGTAGATGTGTGCTACCGTGTCATGTTGAATTCCCATCAAGGAAAAAGCAGCAATGAATCTCTCTTTCAAAACTCGTAAAGAAGATTTGTCTGAAGCCTCTAATGCCTGAAACCAAGCCAGGGCTTTTCCCTCAAGAGTGAGTCCAAATCCTTCAATTTGAGTATGCTTATCAGCCACTTGCTCAGCTCGAACTGCTTGCCTAAATGCTGCTACATGATCGTATGGATCTCCCGACCCTTCATACTTCTTAACCAATTTCTGAAGAGTTGATGGCCTTACTTGTCGTGAATACTCATCGTAGGGCCTACGGCCTCTCACTCTCAGTGGAAATTGTTCCTCTCTTTGGAAAGATGGTCCACATGTTTCCAAAATTGGTGTGGGTACCCTATTACTAGCCTCACCAAACCCCTCCAAAGATCTTGTCACCCTCATTTCAGGAGGTGCATTTATAGGAGGCCGAGTTGGCTCCCCTATCCTCCGATTGTTATAATGAGAAAGATGTTGGTGTGATGTGACTTGTGGTCGCACATTTGGTGTAGGACAATATCTTGGTGCTAGAGTTGGGCTACTAGCAGTGGTCCACTTGGATGTTGAGGGTCCCTCTCTAGTGAACTCTCGTAGGGGAGGAGCAACAGTTTCTCCAAGAGAGGCTGTCTCTCCTGGTTTGGCTGTATTTGTTGAGAACACTTCCATAAATAATGGTTGTCCTTTCCACGTGAGTTCCCGAATTTCTTTCCAATCTAAGGTTCGGTATTCATTGGCCCATTTATCAACTATTCTGTTCATGTGTCCTGCAAGCTTCTCAACTACCACCGCATGAGCTAGAGGAAGATCTAGCTGTGGCAATTTAGTCGTGGCATAATATCCCTCTAACGAGTCCTTATAGACCTCTTGAAGTGGGTCATCCTGTAAGACCTTTGTCATAGGAATTTGTCGTACAAACTCCCATTGGCATTCAGCCCCCTGATCCAGTTTGCTCTTGCCTTTCCTATCCCTTTCCAAATTTAGATCTACAAGAAGTAAATCATCTATGGATGGCTTTGAGGACTGGGCATTGGATGGTCCAGGCATGTCCGGCTCAATGAGCCAGTCATCTCTAGACTCCCTTGCTCTGGAAAGTTCTGATAAGTCTAAGAACTCGGTTTTAGAGAGCTCCCCTAATTTGTCTACCTTTTCTGGATGGTAGGTGACTTCGTAGGCGATCTTAACAAGATACCGTTGTTGTGGATCCTTAAAGATCTCAGCTCCTTGAGCATTTGTGTAGACATATTGGAGTCTCACATTGAGTGTTAATCCCATGGTGTCGGCTTCAAATGGATTAAAGGATCTTGTGGGTGTTCTATTTGGGGCTACGGGATGACTATTTGTCGGCCCTAGATTGTCCATGGACAATGAACTAGTTGTTCTAGAGGAAAGGGTATCGGATTGGGATTCAGACAGGGTTTCAGCAATATCTGCCAAATTGCCTACCGATTGGGTCCCACTTTCTTGCGTAGGTACTCTAGAAGGTGCCCTAGGCCCTATGGCAGAATCTACAAGACGTCCCGACCGCAAGTGCATAAGGTCAAATTTTGTTTTGGGTTTTTTATGTGTTTTTGTTTTGTTTTGTTTTGTTTTTGAATAAAATATATATATATATATATATATATATATTTTATTTAACCTACCTAATCACTAAATGCAACTAAAAGGAGTATGTGGGCGTAACTATCTATCCTATTTTCTTATTTTTATTTAATTATGATTTTTTTAAATGATTTTATGTTTTTTTATGTTTTTTTTATTTTTTATTTTTTATTTTTAAAACATTTACACAAAAATTATGAATCACACTAAAAAATACTAATTATGCACAAAGTTACAAAAATTAAAAGAATGCAAGTTAAACTAATTATGCAAAAAATTAAAAAAATAAAGAATTACAAATTATGCAAAAAAGTAGACTCCAAAAAAATACTTAATTTATCATTTTTTTTTAATTTTCTTTTGTTGTTTTTTTTTTCTTTTGTTGGTTTTTGTTTTTTGTTTTTTTAAAATAAAACTAATAAATTTCGTACCTAATTACAAAAATTATGAATTTACTAATTATGCATTCAATTACCAAAAATTCTAAAAAATAAAAATAAAAAATGCAAGCTACTTTAATTATGCAAAAATTTAAATAATGAACAATGGTTTCAAAATACAAAAATAAAAATTATTTTTTCTTCTTTTTCTTTTTCTTTTTTTCCTTTTGTTTTGTTTTTGTTTTTGTTTTTGTCTTTGTCCTTTTTTTTCCTTTTTTTTTAATTTTTTTTTAAATCTCTTTTTTCTTCTTCTTTTTTTTAATTTCTTTTTCTAAATTTAATTATGTTTCTTTTTTTTTCTTTTTAATTTTTTTCTCTTCTTTTTTTTTCTTTTTTTTCTTTTTTTCTTTTTTTATAAAAAAAATATTATTTTTTTGTTTTTTTAATTTAAAAATACAAAAAAAAACATGAAAAATTAATAGAAATAAAAAAATAAAAAAAATGAAAAATCCACTAACCTTATCTCCACCGTTTGCAGGCTCCGGATTCGTAGCTGGGCGCGCGTGGGTAGCCTTCAACGCCTCAACGGCCACCACTGCTACAGCCAAGCTCGCCTTCACTGCAACTACCTCGCCTTCGCACTTCTTCCAGCCGCCTCTGCAGGCCACTCTACACAGTTGCTGCGTTCAGCGCCTGCCTCTTTCACCCCGCTGGCTCACGCTCCTTGGCCTTCTTTTTTTGCTAACGCTGCTCGCTGCTCTCAAGCCAGCCGCCTACTCCTTCTACAGCTACTGCCCAGCGCCTCTCGTCGATTTCTGCTTCTCCTGCAGCGCTCAGCCCCCTTCGATTCGGCTGGCCGCCCACACTTTCGCCTTCTCACTTTCCTCACTGCCTCAGAGCCGCCGTCGTCCACTCCTTCTACAGCGCTTCACACCATCGCTTCGATGCAGCGCCAACCTTTGCTTCCACAAGGCCGCCCCACCTTCTCCCCACTGTGCCTTCTGCCCACTGTCTCGCTTCCACAACGCTGCCCACTGCAGCGCTCTCTGCCGACGCTTTCCTCCAGCTGCCAACGCCGTCTTACAGCCAGCCAGCTTCGCGCTTCAATCGTATATATATATATATATATATATATATATATATATATATATATATATATATATATATATATATATATATATATATATATATATTCTCACTCTACGCCGACGCCTCCCACTCTCTGCTCCTACGCCTTTGCTTCAGTTGTTGCAGACGACTCCAGACGACGCCTTCCACGTAAATGTATAATATATGTATATATATATATATATATATATTATACATATATATTAAAGCTGCCTTCGCCTGCAGCGCTCTTGCCGCCTTGAGCCTACTGCGCCTTCGGCCACCTCTCCATTGTATATTTATATATATATATATATATATATATTAAACCGCCTTCACTGCCATCTCCAACACCGTTTTACAGCCACATGTAATAGATATATATATATATATATATATATATATATATATATCTATTTTTCTTTGCTATGCTTGATGGAAACACCTCCCCACACAATAACAACAAAACAACAAAACAATAAAGGAAAGAAAGCCGCTTCACTACTTCCTACCTATCTCTCGCCAACTTGCAACAAAAATACAAAAATAAAAAGTGCTTAAATTCTGATTAATGGCGGGATTACTCAACCGTAATGGGGTTTTAATTAATTTTGTTTTTTTTTTTTCTAATCAAAAAACTGAAAACACACAAGGCGCCCTTGAGATCACACACTCAATGCCCTTGCAAACTCTACTCTAATCTACCCTAATCCACGATTTTGCAATCAATGGAGCACTTAGTAAGAAGTAATGGTTAACACCCTTCACTAACTTAGGTGTGCGTTCCCGGCAGCGGCGCCATTGTTTGGGACATCATAGCATAGCGGAGGCTACACTCCAACCCACACACTTGTCAATCCGTGAATGCAACCCGGTTAGCGCATAGAGGCTATCCCGAATGGGAGAAGAAGAGTTAACCACACACTAATGACCTCTAGTCCTACTCAATCCTTCTCAACACTCAAGCAATCAATCTTACATAATCAAAGCATCAAGATTAGGCTACACTTAAGCACACAAATGCAACTTATGCAAGGAACCTAATATGCAAAGAGCTATCACACAAGCCTCAACTACACATTATTTCAAGCACAAGCTTCATCAAAAGCACTCTATAACTCACAAATCAAAACATCATTAAGAAATCTAGATTAGCAAGAGTGTAGACCAAAACCTCATATCATTGAAAATGTAAAGAATAGAAAGTACATGATTGAAACAAGAATGGAGATGGAGAGCCTTGGAAGAGCACTTGACAAGAAGCTATGGAGCAAGCTCTCTCTATGAGCCTCTCAACCAAATGACCAAAGACCCCTGTAGCTCTCAAATGAGCTACCTTTTATACAAAAATTCTAGAACTCTCAAAAGTTCCCATGTGGGATTATTGTCAAGCCCCCTCCCACATTCATCTACAACTTTGAACTCTTTTCAAGAGCCCTAAGTGTCTTTTTTGTTGCATCCTTGTATTGATCTTCATTTGTCATGCAACAACTCCTCTCCCCACTCAATCATAACAGCCCTTTAACCCATTCACTCAATCTTTGAGCCTTCCAAGTCTTTCCGATTCACAAAAGTTTACCCCAAACAACTACCACACTTGGTCCTTGTTTATGCAACTTCTTTTGGAAAGCGCCGGGGTGTGGTCTATAATCACTTCTCCTCATATGGTGCCTTCTCAATATCAAACCTATATGGATGCACGGGCCAAACCTTTACTTGTGCATGGCATGTCTACATCGGTTGTGTCTCAATTTCTCTCTAGAAGGAGTACGGCTCAACAATTATGGCACACTATACAAATGTAATATGGAAGACTTTCAACGATTAAGATGGCTAAGTTGGAAGAAGATTTGGATAAGCTTTCTATCTCCGAATCCGATAACATAGTGGAGAAGCTTGGAGAATTCAATCGAATCAAGCGACAACTTGAAGAGTTTGGTACATTGGTAAGCAATCCGGTCCACAAGCTACTTGGTAAATTGCCTTCTTCTTTTGAATCATTCAAAGATAACATCTTTCTTCGAGTTCCTTTCCCTTCCTTTGAAGAGACTATGGGTCTATAAGTGCCTTACTCGCAAGCAAAACAAAAAGGACTCGGCTTTTGTAAGCTAAGGCAAGGGCAAAGGCAAAGGCACGAGGAATGATCAACGCAAAGGCTCTAATTCCAATGCTAAAGATTCTTCAACCAAAGGCGACAAGGACAAATCAAAGGATTCTTCCAAGGAGAACACTTTCTGTGGTCGTAATGGCCATACGGAGGATCGTTCTTTTGCTAAGAAGGCGGCATCCAAGAAGGTAAAAGCTGCACTTGAATCCAAATCTAAGGGTTCTTCTACATCAACATCTTCTCACGACAAAAACAAAGACAAGAAGGAAGATGGTAACGCCAAGATTGCATATGTTGCTATGTCTTCTACTTCTTCATGTGACACATCACTTGTGGTAATCAAAGATCTTGATACGCATACTGCGGATGAGTGGATTGCCGATAGTGGTGCTACCTCTCACATGATGAATAGTTCTTCCTTATTGGAAAACTATAAGTCTATCTCTTCATCAGCACACATTGGTGATGCTTCGTCTCTCCTTGTGATTGGTATTGGTGATGTTTCTTTTGGAGATGCTATCTTACATGATGTTTTGCATGTGCCTAAGATGTTTACCAACTTATTTTCTATCTCTAAGGCTTCTTCTAAAGGTCTTGGGGTTTACTTCGATGATGAAGTGATTGAAATCATTGATAGACAGTCACTTTCTTGTTGTGTGGCACATGGTTATCAAAATGCTGGGATTTATCATATAAGCTCTTTTACAGCACAGTTGCCACCACATGAGTCTCATCTTCATCAATTATTTGCTTCTCCTAAAGCATTTATTTCTAATGAAGATAGTGATCTATGGCGTTTCCGCTTTGGCCATGTTCCTCTTGCTACTTTGCAACATCTTGTCTCACATGACATGGTTACAGGTCTACCAAAGCTTCAGAAACCTCGCCATCACATTTGTTCTTCTTGTGCTCAAGGAAAGCACCATCAGGCTTCTTTTCCAGAGGAGGCTACTCATAGGGCCACACGCTACTTGAGCTTATTCATGCTAATCTTGCAGGACCTATGGAAGTATAATTGCTTGGTGGATCCAAGTATTATATGCTTTATGTGGATGTCACTGGCTCTAATTTGGATCTACTCAAATGGGTTTAAACTCAACTCACAACATCATTTGCCATGACTAATCTTGGACTACTCCACTATTTTCTTGGTCTAGAAGTGTGGCAATTTGCTTCTGGCATCTTTCTTTATCAAAAGAAGTATACTTTAAGGTTTCTTGAGAAATATGGCATGCATGATTGTGCATCACTCACTTGTCCCATGGATCCTAATTCCAAATTATCCAAAGATGATGATTCTCCTGAGGTTGATTCTACAGAGTATCGCCAACTTATTGGTTCTCTACTTTATTTGGTTAACACTCGGCCAGATCTCTCCTATGCTATGAGTATTCTCAGCCAATTCTCTTCACAGCCTCGTCGATCTCATTGGCACGCAGCTTTGAGGGTTCTTCGATATCTTCATGGAACTCTTGAGTATGGCATTTCTTATGCAGGTGCAGATACACTTATTGATTTCTCAGATTCTGATTAGGCAGGGTGTATTGATACTAGGCGTTCCATGTCAAGCTATTGTTTTATGCTTGGTAAAGGACTTGTTTCTTGGAAATGTCAAAAGTAGCGACGAATTACTTCTTCTTCGTCGACCGAAGCAGAGTCATATCTTGATGCCACTTCTGGCTTCAGCAAATTCTGAATCACCTTGGATGTTCATCTACTCTGGCACTCATCTACTCAGATTCACAGAGTGCTATTGCTTTAGCCAAAAATCCAGTTATTCGAGGACGATCCAAACACATTGATGTTTATTTTCATTTTGTTCGTCGTGATTGGATTTCTGAAGGTCGCATTCAGCTTGAGTATTGTCCTACCAAAGATAATGTTGCTGATTTGTTTACTAAGCCTCTTCCTTGACCTACCTTGGATTATCTTCTTCAGCGCGTTGGCGTTGGTCCTCCCATCTGGACATGAAGAGGAGGTGTTGGATAGGTGTCATCTCCAGATGGTGTCATGCTAGTGGCACACTCTTTAGCCTCTAGGCATTTTTGGGATTTATAGCATTCATTTCCATTTTTTCCTATTTACACATTTTTTGGGTGGAGGAAAGGGTGGAGGAACTTTCCTATATATGAGGCATTGTAGTTCATTTCTAATCAAGTTAGCTAGTGGTTCATTGATGAGTTCTTGAGTACATTGTCTCTTCTCTCACAGAGTGCTCGATCTTCCCCGATTTGCATGATTCTCATTTCTCAGAAGCTCTCTCCTACTCTGCCACTACCACGCTTTTGCCCTTCCCCCCCTCTCTCTGCCTCTCCCTCTTCCTCTCCCCCCACCCCGCTTGTTCTCTCTCTAGCTATCTCATTTGTATGGAACATTCAACTGAGCCATGCGTGTCCACATTTTGACAAGGACGATTAGAAATTCTTGGTAGGATTTTATAGCATCCAGAACTACAAGAAATTGTGAAGAAGACAATGTTTCCTAACCAAATGATTTTGGAGGCGATTGTAGAGAACATAAAGACATCACTGAGCATGGTCAAAGGTGTGGAAAGTGCAGATAAGCTAACTGCAAGAGAGCAGCACTTCACATGGTTGCTAACAAGAAATTGTGAAGAAGACAATGTTTCCTAACCAGATGATTTCGGAGGCGATTGTAGAGAACATAAAGACATCACTGAGCATGGTCAAAGGTGTGGAAAGTGCAGATAAGCTAGCTGCAAGAGAGCAGCACTTCACATGGTTGCTAACAATGTGGCAACAAAACAATACAGTGATAGGAGAGTTGCTAAAGCCCTTGGTATCCAAGCAAGAAATTTGAAGAAACATCATGCTGATGTACAAGCTAAACAATTCAAATGGGTGGGAGGTCGCAAATACAGGAATGATTGTCTAAGTGAAGAGGTTGTTGACTTTGTCATTCAATTTTGGACAAGCAACACAAGGGTGTCTCCAAACAAGAAGGATGTCTGCAGGTAACGAATAAGTCGAAAAAACTACAGAGTTTATCCTAGCCATCACTTGGAGCTTGCCGAGGTATATATGATCAGTATTTTTTTCTTAGGAAAGGAAATTTAGCTCCTTAAATTACTATCCAAGTGTAGACAAAATCTTACATTACTTGGAGCTTACCGAGGTATATCTGATCAGTATTTTTTTCTTAGGAAAGGAAATTTAGCTCCTTAAATTGCTATCCAAGTGTAGACAAAATCTTACATTAGAAGAGGTACATCAATCCAAAACTCCCTTTAGCACCTAAACTAATCACTGGCCAAGTTTTGCTTTCTGCTTCTGCCAAAGGGAGTCAAGGGCACTATCTACATCATTATTATCTTCAACATGATATTACCTCTTTGATCTTCTTCTCTGAATTATTCAGATTATTAGTACTAATAGTACTAGCAATATCAACACTAAAACCACTAAAACTACAATTGTTAGTATCAGAGTTCATGTAAGGTCGCTATCCCCACCACGCAATGAATTCAGGGGTTCTAGCAGTGGAAGTAGCACTTCTTGCGTGGGGTAGGGTCTCACACTTGGGGCCTCACCCACGGATATCCGGACAAGAGACTGATCCATCGGTTCTTCTAAAACCGATCCCGGAAAAACTTCCCTTGCCTGGAAAGCACGGGCAATTCCTCCAAGATAACTTTTCTTTAACGTAGTCAAAAGCCTTAACTAACTGAACTGATCTGACCGAACTCAGAAGTCCCAAGTCAGATCACGAAAAAGATTGCACTTGGATCATAGAGACCAACGCTTTTTTCCTCATTGAGAGGCACAGCCCGTTGATTCTTTTCCATAAAACAATTTTTGTTCGGGATTTACTTCATCTATCATACCATAACAGAATTGAGTCTCAATTTAAGGATCCATCAGTCCAGCCTAACCCCATCCAGTCCCGTGGGTCCAACCACTGTAGTGATAGGATCCAATTAAGAATTTGGTTAGGTTTTGTCCTCTGGGTACCAGGGAAAAGAGTTCCCAGGTCCCCTAGCCAGATATTCATGCAAACTTAAAACTAGTCACACTACTTACACACCCAATATGAAATTGCCTTTTTCTCAGTATCAGCTATCTTTAAAACAATCATTTAATGAAACCATTGTGTCACTGATCACAATCCTCAAAATCTCCAATTGAATCCTTATTTCCAATCATTCCTTCATCGGTGTACCTATGGCATCATTGGCAAACAACCAGAATGCTCACCACCTATTCACTCAGGGGCCTTTTCGATAGTTCCTAGCTCATATTTACCGACAATATATTCACATATCAAAATGGAATCTCCGTTGAAGATCAGCAAGATCAACCAATGGATCCATATAAAAGAGCCATGAACTCATCCGTTGAGGACCAACAAGGTCAACCAACCAGATCCATGCCCGAATTAAGAAAACAACTCTTACTCCTTGTTCCAATATCTTCCCCGATGTACATGTGGGTATCTTTGCCCAGAGCCCGACACCGTATGGTCAGCACCCTCTAGGATCCTTCGTAGGTCACCTAGGGCTTCACTCATAGGCCGCTTCCTTGGTCCCTCATCCACTATACCGAAAGCTTACCATTTAAATCAAATCGAGGCTGGTCAAGTCCTCGGCCGACCTTACTACGCGAGACGTCCTCCGTTGGCTCTCTATCACAGCAATTGCAACTTTAACATATGTCTCCCACGACCTCATTCACAAGACGATCAAAATGCTTCCCTAGCATTCTTGACATAAAACAATCATTTAAAAATAGATTTCACATACAAATACAGTTCCAACAATATTTCCATTTTTTCTCATCACTCCACATTCTTTCACATTAGTCCCCATCTTTTCTCATCTTCCCACAAAATTGTTTTTTTCTTCATCGATCCCTATCACATCATATCATTCCCACATCAAATCACATCCAATCGCATCATCCATACATCAATCCACATCATCAATACATCCATTCACATCAATCCACATTATCCACACATCCATCCACATCTTCCATACATCATCCACACCAATCCACATCATCCATACATCCACCCACATCAATCCACATTATCCACACATCAATCCACATCGTCCATACATCCATTCACGTCAATCCACATTACCCACACATCAATCCATATCATCCATACATCCATCCACATCAATCCACATTATCCACTCATCCATCCACATCAATCCACATGTCAATCCACATTACCCACACATCAATCCACATCATCCATACATCCATTCACATCAATCCACATTATCCACTCATCCATCCACATTAATTCACTCATCCATCCACATTAATCCACACATCAATCCACATTACCCACACATCAATCCACATCATCCATACATCCATCCACGTCAATCCACATTACCCACACATCAATCCATATCATCCATACATCCATCCACATCATCCACATAAATCCACATTATCTACTCATTCATCCATAGCAATCCACATCTCAATCCACATTCATTTCATAAGTATTCCCATTCTCATCTAATCACATCGTTTTCTAACTCATCACTTATTTCCATATTTATCCTCATCAGATCACATCTACTTGTATCTACCCATACATCTCATCACTTCACATACATTAACATCTATCCAGTTTACATCGCATCTTATCACATCCATTTCACATCACATCTCATTCATTCACATCCCGATTCACATGCTAATAAATTCATTCACGTCCCTTATCATTCATTCATATCCCGATTCACATGTTATCACATTCATTCACGTCCCTTATCGTTTATTCACATCCCGATTCACATGTTATCACATTCATTCACATCCTATATCATTCATTTACATCCTGATTCACATGACATCACATCTCATCTATTCATTCACATTTATCTTGTGAGATCCCTGTCCCCACCGCGCAACAGATTCAAAGTGCTAGCAGCGGAAGTAGTACATCTTGCATGGGGTAGGGTCCCACACTCGGGGCCTCGCCCACGGCGGATATCCAGACAGGTCACTAATTCCTCGATTCTTCCAAACCGAACTAGGAAAAACTTCTCTTACCCGGAAAGCACGGGCGATTCCACCAGGATAACTTTTTACTCTAACGTAGTCAAGACCATTAATTTGATCAAGTTGATCCGACTGCACCTATAAAGATACTCGGTTAGATCAAGGAAGAAACTTACACTTGGATCATTTGGGATCAACGCTTTTTTCCCCATCAAGAGGCACAGCCGTTGATTCCTATCCATAGAAGAATTACTATCCGAGATTTACTTTATCTATCGTAAAACAGAAAATGAGTCTCGATTTACGGATCCATCAGTCCAGCCTAACCCCATCCACTCCCATGGGTTAGTCAACCACCCAACCACTGTAGTGATGGGATCCAATTAGGAATTTGGTTAGGTTTTGTCCCGAGTACCAGGGAAAACAGTTCCCAGGCCCCCTAGCCGGAATTTCATGCAAACATAAAACTAGTCACACCACTTACACACCCAATATGAAATTACCTTTTTCTCAGCATCAACAAACTTTAAAACAATCCTTTAATGAAACCATTGTCACGGATGACAATCCTCGAAATCTCTGGTTAAATCCATATTTCTAATCATTCATTCATCGGTGTACTTATGGCATCATTGGCAACCAGAACGCTCACCACTTGTTCACTCAGGGGCCTTTTCAATAGTTCCTAGCTCATAGTACCCGGTAATATTTTCACATATAAAAATCAAGATGGAATCCTCGTTGAAGATCAGCAAGATCAATCTCAACAGATCCATATAAGAGAGCCATGGACTCATTCGTTGAGGACCAGCAAGATCAATCTCAACAGATCCATATAAGAGAGCCATGGACTCATCCGTTGAGGACCAGCAAGGTCAATCAACCAGATCCATGCCCAGTTTCAGAAAATAACTCTTACTCCTTGTTCCAATATCTTCCACGATGCACGTGTGGGTATCTTCGACGACCCAAAGCCCGAGCACCGTATGGTCAGCACCCTCTAGGATCCTTTGCAGGTCACCTAGCGCTTCACTCATAGGACGCTTCCTTGGTCCCTCATCCACCGTACCGGAAGCTCACCATTTAAATAAAACCGAGGCTAGTCAAGACCTCGGTCGACCTTGCTACGCGAGACATCCTCCATTGACTCTCCGTCAGCAGTTGCAACTTTATCAGTTAGGTCTCCATGACCTTAATCCACAAGACGGTCAAAATGCTTCCCCAGCATTCTTGACATAAAACAGACATTTACAAACAGTTTACAAATACAATTTCTATAATGAACTCTCATCTTCCCACATTATCCCTCCCTCAGTCCACATTACTTATTCCACATTCCATTCATATGCGTACTCCTTCTCATCCATTCACTCATATCAACGACACATTATTTCACATACACATTCACATTCATTATTCTACATACACATCCATGTTCGTACATCCACTTCATACATCTAATCCCATATCTGCATTCATACAAACACATCCATATCCACATACATACATCCACATCCACATCCACATCCTCATTCATACATCCACATCTACATACATATATCCATTTTCACATCCTCATTCATACATCCACATCCACATACATACATCCACATCCACATCCACATTCCCATTCACATCCATACATCCACTTCTACATGTATACATCCACACTTCCATTTCCACATCCACACATCCACAGTCACATTCACACATCCACACATCCACAGTCACATTCATACATCCACATCCACATTCATTCATACATCCATACATCCACTTCTACATACATACATCCATTTTCACATCCTCATTCATACATCCACATCCACACATCCACAGTCACATTCATACATCCACATCCACATTCATTCATACATCCACGTCCACATTCATTCATACATCCATACATCCACTTCTACATACATACATCCATTTTCACATCCTCATTCATACATCCACATCCACATACATACATCCACATCCACATTCCCATTCACATCCATACTTCCACTTCTATATGCATACATCCATTTTCACATCCGCATTCATACATCCACATCCACATACATACATCCACATCCACATTCCCATTCACATCTATACTTCCACTTCTACATGCATACATCCATTTTCACATCCGCATTCATACATCCACATCCACATACATACATCCACATCCACATCCACATTCCCATTCACATCTATACTTCCACTCCTACATGCATACATCCATTTTCACATCCGCATTCATATATCCACATCCACATATATACATCCATATCTACATGCATACATCCATTTTCACATCCGCACATCCACATTCACCTTCATACATCCATTTCCACATTCCCATTCATATAACCACATACGCCTTCACATCTATTCTTTTACATCACATCCATTCTCGCCCTATCATAACCCATATACACCTTATCACATCTTAACTCATCTTATCACATCCTAACTCATCTCATATGCATCTTATCACATCCTAACTCATCTCATATGCATCTTATCACATCTTATCACATCTCATACACCTCTTATCACATCCTATCATATCTCATACACATCTTATCACATCCTATCACATCTCATATGCATCTTATCACATCATAGCTCATCTTATCACATCCTAACTCATCTCATATGCATCTTATCACATCTTAATATCTATTTATAGAATACAAGAGAATTCTTATATTTGATATAAGATTTCTTTACGCATCTATATATGCATAAATTCCATTTTAAGGAGAATAACCCTTTTGAATTAAAAATCAATCTTTTATGCATCTTCCTATGCATAAATTTATTTTAAATGAGAATGTCACTTTTGAATTAAAATCAATCTTTTATGCATCTTTCCATGCATAAATTCATTTTAAATGAGAATGACACTTTTGGGTTAAAATAAATTCTTTATGCATCTTTCCATGCATAAATCCAATTTAGTAGGAATTACACTTTTAGAATAAAAGAATTTCTCTTATGCATCTAATTTATGCATAAATCCATTTATGATGAAAATCACACTTTTAGTATTAAAAAATATCTTTTATGCATACCTCTATGCATGAAATTCAAATATGATAAAAGTAACACTTTTACATTAAAATAATAATCTTTTATGCATGAAATCCAAATATGATAAAAGTAACACTTTTACATTAAAATAATAATCTTTTATGTATACCTCTATGCATGAATTTCAATTATGATAAAAATAACACTTTTACATTAAAATAATAATCTTTTATGCTGCATACCTCTATGCATGAAATCCAAATATGATAAAAGTAACACTTTTATATTAAAATAATAATCTTTTATGCATACCTCTATGCATGAAATCCAAATATGATAAAAGTAACACTTTTACATTAAAATAATAATCTTTTATGCATACCTCTATGCATGAAATCCAAATATGATAAAAGTAACACTTTTATATTAAAATAATAATTTATCTTTTATGCATATAATCAAAATGCATCTTTTATGCATGAAAATGATACTTTAGAATATAGAAACCGTAAGGATTACTCTTTTAGGATAATAAAAGATGAATTTTATCTCACTAATTTCTCAAAATTTTGCCATAACCTCCTTTGTATGGCTGACCATTTTTCAAATTTTTAAGTCTTTAAGACTAATTATTAAAAGTGCACCAAGAGTATTGAAATTATCCTAAAGTAAGCATTTTTTCACTTAATTAAGACAAACATTATAAAAACTTGACTTTAATCATTAACCATTCACCTAGGATAGAGAATGGTTGGTTTTGCTAGAGAAGAGAAGGGAATGCCTTTTGGTAATGAGGCATAACATTTTTAGAGAAGACATAAAGCATAAAAACCATTTAAAACCATAAAAATAAAAAATTTAGAAGAATCACCAACTTACTAATGACTTTGATAGCTTTCCTTTGGCTTGATGGTTTGAGGGTTCAACTCTTGTTTGGACAAGAGTGGCCACCAATCTTTGGAAGAGGGAAATGTCAAAAACTAGTGAATTATTAATAAATTCACAGTTCTTGGCTTGGGAGGAGTAGAGTAACAATGCATAAAACACTATTGATTTTCAACAAAGGGGAAGGCCTCTATTAATAGGAAAAAGTGAGCTCCTAACCTAACAAACTGATTCTAGAATTTTCCAATTCAGTTTGGTTAATTTTTAACCATTTTTAGGTCAGTTGAGCTAACTTTTTGCAACTAGACTTGAAGTAGAAGAGAGGAGAGATGAAATATCTCAATTTTTGAATATTTAAAACTCAATTGCACATGTGAAGTAGGCGCCTCATTCATGAGGGAAAAATCCCCATGCAGAGGTGTCAAAAATGCATCATTACTTCTAAATATCTCCCCTTTTTAACTATTAGCCTTGTCCTTATTTAACTCTTCATCTTATGTGAGTATTTACTTCTAAATATCTCCCCTTTTTAACTATTAGCCTTGTCCTTATTCAACTCTTCATCTTATGTGAGCATTTACTCATTTTTGGGTATCTTCTTTTACAAATTGGATTTATCTCCTCCCCACACATGGATTGCTCCTATTGGCCCACAGGAATCTTAATTGGACCATAATCCAAATTTTTTTTAAAATCTAGACCCTTAGGCTAAGGTCCTTTGTACCCATTTCCAATTAATTCCAATTGCACATTGGAAAGTTCTTTTTGAATTTCTGTTTCAGGGGAATTCATTTTAATAAGATGAGATATTTTTCTAGCCAAAAATATTAAAAATCTGAATATTCTCTCTCTAGAATATTTTCTCTCTCTAGGTTAAAACAGTTAGAGACGATCTTTTTTAGTTCTGAAGAGGGATTCATTATAGGGGAAGATACTAGATATCTTGAGAGGAGGCTGGGGAGGAATCTTACATTCTCTCCCACTTGAAAAATGCGAGATGCCCTCATCTCGCAATTTGGGGATAATTCCGCAAGATGCACGAATATGAGACTAAGAGAAAATTAAATTAAGAGTAACCACCAAGAAAAGTCTCAAAGAGAGCAAGACTCAAGACAAGAACAAAGATTTCAACTTTATTCACTCTTGGAACATATACAGCAG
This sequence comes from Cibotium barometz, assembly GCF_041138505.1. Classification (NCBI taxonomy): domain Eukaryota; kingdom Viridiplantae; phylum Streptophyta; class Polypodiopsida; order Cyatheales; family Cibotiaceae; genus Cibotium; species Cibotium barometz. Next base: position 37,426,422 of record NC_141092.1, read on the forward strand.
CAAAGATAGAAGAACTTTTTACAATTCCATAAGTCCGTCCATCATATGGTCACAAAAGCAGCACTCACAAGCAGCACACATATAAGGTAACTCATCTATGGGAATAACTCGGCCGGTTATTGCAGCACCCACCTCATTGGTATGAGGTGATCTAATAAAAGGACCTCTAAGAGGCAAGCCAAAAATGGGATAAAGGCATATCTTCTGGTGAGGAAGAAAACACGTAAGTAAGAAGACCCGCTTAGAAAATCCACCATGCCTTGATCTCATCACGCAATAGTATTGGGGACCCAAACCCAAAGCTTCAATAACCATAGCCAAGCGGACATTGTTACAAAAGTGCTGCCGATCCCACGGTGTTACCCTAGTTATGTCTCGATAGGTTGTCTGGACATTTCGACCCTAATCAATGGGTCGGACCTAGTTAATGGAGTTAAGCAATCTTGTCCATACAGAGCTTTAAAAGGGCTCATCCCAATACTTCTGTGATAAGAAGCATTGTAGGCGAACTCGACTAGGTGCAGATAGCTTAGCCACTTCTTGGGTTCCCTGCCCACAGCATGACCGAAGTATATCTTCAATTACTTGGTTTACCCTGATACTCTGCTGGAGTATGGATGACTGAGAATTGTCAGTTAGGCCCTTGGTTTTTAATTGTAGCATAGATCTATCCTTTTTTCTCTTCTACTATATCTGAAATTGCGACTACTCTAGCTGCTGCAGTCTGAGGCGGAATTCTTTCTCTTTGGTTTGCCCCAGTTTTGGAAAGGAGTTCTGAGGTTATTCTGGACAGAGGCAGATGGATGAACTAGAGTTCTTCTGGGGTTACCCTGGCTTGGGCGAGACGGACCCTGATTAGACTGGTATGAAGGGATTGGTCTCTGAATTTGGGGTTCTTGACTTCCCTGTGCCCTTAACATGGCAGGAGCCAGGTAGTCCTTTAACTGATGACCAAAACCTTGGTATCCAAAACATCGGTTCTCACTTCTGAACTCATCGTTCTGAATCCTTAAAACAGGTGGGCTCCTGAGAAGTATTCTGGGAAAAGGGTCTTCTTGTTTAAACAAAATCTTTCTTTTATTTTAGAGAGGGAATAATTATAAGATCAGAAATGGAGGTTCTTACTCCTGTATACCTCGAAGGCTGGGGGAGGAATCTTACATTCTACCCCACTTAAAAAAATGTGAGATGTCCTCATCTCACAAATTAGAGGACAACTCTTTTTCTTAAGATCCTATTTATTATGGGGTTCCTTATATTCTGGTCAACCCCAACAGAATACTGGAAAAAATATCCCTTATATAGAACTCATCATTAAATAACAATTCATTCAGATCATATCATTCATATCTTTAACACGATAATGGTCCATTAGACCGAAAAATTTCTTTCTGAACATTCCTCCACGGGAATTTCAGTTAAGCAAGTTCTCAGTTTGTCATCCCTTAACTTGATCTACTGTGTCAAGTGTTAACAGTAGCAATTTGGCAGCACAATCCACTAATCTCATAGTGATTTGCTGAAATCATTATCATCATTCTAGTTATGAATATCAACACAGGGACTCGTCCCATTCATCCTCATTGTGGTTTCGCTCAGCTTATTACATTTCAACCAATTTTCAGGGATCAACATTTTTTAATTCAGAATCCAAATCAACTCATCAGTTCTCAAACAGAATTAAAAATCATATCAACCACATTCGAAATCATCATCTGGATAGCATTAATGCTTATAATTTCAAGTCTTAGTTTTACTCGTATATACTGTCGGTAAAGAGCTGCAGTTATACCCTCGGTATATACGGTAGTCATGATACTTGGAACTATAAGGTAAATACCATCATGTCTAGGTCTCAAGCAAGTCAGGGTTCCATAGACTTGCGGTACTTCCATCTGAAGACCCAATTACTAATTTACGAATTTTGAGTTTGAATATCAAATTGTATGAATTATATCACACAATTACAACCTTTTTGTGCTTCTTGATAAATTTTTGACATATCTGGCTTCTCAGTTGATCTTTATTATCCAATTCGCTCTCATGCCAACTGTGAGATCTCTGTCCCCACCGCGCAACAGATTCAGAGTGCTAGCAGCGGAAGTAGTACATCTTGCGCGGGGTAGGGTCCCACACTCGGGGCCTCGCCCACGGATATCCAGACAGGTGACTAATTTCTCGATTCTTCCAAACCGAACTGGGAAATACTTCTCTTGCCCGAAAAGCACGGGCGATTCCACCAGGATAACTTTTTACTCTAACGTAGTCAAGACCATTAATTTGATCAAGCTGATCCGACTGCACCTATAAAGATACTCGGTCAGATCAAGGAAGAAACTTGCACTTGGATCATTTGGGATCAACGCTTTTTCCCCCATCAAGAGGCACAGCTGTTGATTCCTATCCATAGAACAATTACTATTCGGGATTTACTTTATCTATCGTAAAACAGAAAATGATTCTCGATTTACGGATCCATCAGTCCAGCCTAACCCCATCCAGTCCCATGGGTTAGCCAACCACCCAACCACTATAGTGATGGGATCCAATTAGGAATTTGGTTAGGTTTTGTCCCGGGTACCAGGGAAAAGAGTTCCCAGGCCCCCTAGCCAGAATTTCATGCAAACATAAAACCAGTCACACCACTTACACACCCAATATGAAATTACCTTTTTCTAAGCATCAACTAACTTTAAAACAATCCTTTAATGAAACCATTATGTCACTGATGACAATCCTTGAAATCTCTGGTTGAATCCATATTTCTAATCATTCATTCATCGGTGTACTTATGGCATCATTGGCAACCAGAACGCTCACCACCTGTTCACTCAGGGGCCTTTTCAATAGTTCCTAGCTCATAGTATGTTAAAACCCTAAGATCTCTCTAGATAATTTAGATAATTGTTATGCATAAACATGCATGAATCAGGCATAAACTCAACCACCGAGCCCAAGGGATGCACACATGAATAATAAATGAAATACATCATACCTCTACCTTGATGTCCCATACCATCAACCACCCCCGAGCCCAAGGGATGCACACATGAATAATAAATGAAATACATCATACCTCTACCTTGATGTCCCATACCATCAAGAGGTATAACTCCAATCCAATAGCATGTAGCTATAGTGTGAAATGGTAGTTGAGTAGATATGGATCTCTACACAAGAGACCATAGCATAAGCCTCAAGCTTCCTAGCCTCCAAGCCCCCTTGAGTGTACCCCATGCCCCTATTATATAGGAGGGCCCTCAAGTGACTCTTGACTTTCCATTCCTAATGTGTGACCCTTGGATGCCTGACCCTAACCTTAAACCTTAAGGTTAGTCCTAACCCATACTCCACTAGAGCTTGTTCCCATGCTCCCATGCTCACAAGCCTAATGTGGGTTAGCCTCCTAGTATATGCACACATAATGTGTATATAACTTAGCACACATAATGTACATATAACATACTTTCCCTCTCTCAAAACATTGCACTCTTGCAATGAAAAGAAGGAGAACTGCGCTGAACAATCTCAACCGACTCCCAAGTCAAATTCTCAATTTCCCTATCTTTCCATCTTATTTTAACCTCAAGGATTAGTCAACTACAAAGTTTCCTTTCCCTGAATTCAAGTACCTTATCAGGTTCATGTGGAACATAGGATAATTCATCGACTTCAACGAGTTCTTGAGGAGTAACTGTGTCATCCTCACCTCCCAGTTTCCCTTTCAATCTATCGATATGAAAGACTGGATGAACTCTAACAATTGAAGGTAGTTTTAGTTCATACGCAACCGTGCCAATCCGATATATAACTCGAAATGGACCACAATATCTAGGAGATAAATTCGAGCATTTTCCCATTGACAAAGACTAAGAATCTTTAGGAACATTAAAATAAACCAACGCACTTGGTTCAAAAGACCGAGATGAGCGTTCCCTATCAGCATAAAACCGTGCCCTATCATGAGCACTCCTGATAGAATCCCGAGCTTCAGTCAGAATTTCCTGCATATCTCGCAAGAAATCCCTCGATGCATCAAGCTCGATGTCCTTAAGACTGACATCAATAGGTGCCCTGGGTTAATACCCATACATAAGTATGCACGGACTAAAAAATAATAGCCGTAAATTTAGAAATGTTATAGGCAAATTCCATCATTGGAAGATATTTTCCAATATGATGATTTTCTAGAGACATGCACGAAGCATATACTCTACAATCTGATTTATACACTCTGTCAGACTACTGCGGATGATCAGAGCAATTCACATTCAAAGTAACTTCCTCGTTGGTAAACCTTTCGGAATAAAGTAGGAAAGCATGGCATTATAACAGCAGAAACCAGGGATTCATCGGTGCCCCGACATACCTACATCTGCATATGGAATAATCGACGTCTCGAGTTACCCATATCAACATAGAGAGTCATCAACGTCTCGATGAGTCACATATATCCATCCGTAAACCTATCAGGTTGATTGTGTAAATCACCTAAAGTACGGAACTAGAGAAAGAAATGCCAATAAAGGAAGAATCCAAATTTCCTTATCCGAACACAACAAGATAAACTTGTTTGAACTCTAAAGAAAGAGATTTCAACAAGTGAAAATGCCGATGAGATTATCCTCATCAAAATATATGCAGGCTATAGATAAAAGAAGTTTATCTAGAGAATGCCCACACTATAACTTCTAGTGAATTTAGAAAATAAGATTATCTTTGAATGTTGAGGTCAACATGCTAAGTGATGTAAGCAAAGCAACAATCTTGAGCCCAAATTATCCCATAAGATAATATATGTGAGGGATCACTAGCGTCCCATACCACTCTGATACCACTGTTAAAACCCTAAGATCTCTCTATATAATTGTTATGCATAAACATGCATGAATCATGCATAAACTCAACCACCCAACCACCCCCGAGCCCAAGGGATGCACACATGAATAATAAATGAAATACATCATACCTCTACCTTGATGTCCCATACCATCAAGAGGTATAACTCCAATCCATAGCATGTAGCTATAGTGTGAAATGGTAGTTGAGTAGATATGGATCTCTACACAAGAGACCATAGCATAAGCCTCAAGCTTCCTAGCCTCCAAGCCCCCTTGAGTGTGCCCTATGCCCCTATTATATAGGAGGGCCCTCAAGTGACTCTTGACTTTCCATTCCTCATGTGTGACCCTTGGATGCCTGACCCTAACCTTAAACCTTAAGGTTAGTCCTAACCCATGCTCCACTAGAGCTTGTTCCCATGCTCCCATGCTCACAAGCCTAATGTGGGTTAGCCTCCTAGTATATGCACACATAATGTGTATATAACTTAGCACACATAATGTACATATAACATAGTACCCGGCAATATTTTCACATATAAAAATCAAGATGGAATCCTCGTTGAAGATCAGCAAGATCAATCTCAACAGATCCATATAAGAGAGCCATGGACTCATCCGTTGAGGACCAGCAAGGTCAATCAACCAGATCCATGCCCGGTTTCAGAAAACAACTCTTACTCCTTGTTCCAATATCTTCCACGACGCACATGTGGGTATCTTCGACGACCCAGAGCCCGAGCACCGTATGCTCAGCACCCTCTAGGATCCTTCGCAGGTCACCTAGCGCTTCACTCATAGGCCGCTTCCTTTGTCCCTCATCCACCGTACCGAAAGCTCACCATTTAAATCGAACCGAGGCTGGTCAAGACCTCGATCAACCTTGTTATGTGAGACATCCTCCATGGACTCTCCGTCAGCAGTTGCAACGTTATCAGTTAGGTCTCCATGACCTTAATCCACAAGACGGTCAAAATGCTTCCCCAACATTCTTGACATAAAAGAGTCATTTATAAACAGTTTACAAATACAATTTCTATAATGAACTCTCATCTTTCCACATTATCCCTCCTCAGTCCACATTACTTATTCCACATTCCATTCATATGTGTACTCATTCTCATCCATTCACTCATATCGACGACACATTATTTCACATACACATTCACATTCATTATTCTACATACACATCCATGTTCGTACATCCACATCATACATCCAATCCCATATCCGCATTCATACAAACACATCCATATCCACATCCACATCCACATTCACATCCATACATCCACATCTGCATATATACATCCATTTTCACATCCTCATTCATCATCCACATCCACATACATACATCCACATCCACATTCCCATTCACATCCATACATCCACTTCTACATGCATACATCCACACTTCCATTTCCACATCCACACATCCACAGTCACATTCATACATCCACATCCACATTCATTCATACATCCACATCCACATTCATTCATACATCCATACATCCACTTCTACATACATACATCCATTTTCACATCCTCATTCATACATCCACAGTCACATTCATACATCAACATCCACACATCCACATCAACATTCATTCATACATCCATACATCCACTTCCACATACATACATCCATTTTCACATCCTCATTCATACATCCACATCCACATACATACATCCACATCCACATTTCCATTCACATCCATACTTCCACTTCTACATGCATACATCCATTTTCACATCCGCATTCATACATCCACATCCACATACATACATCCACATCCACATTCCCATTCACATCTATACTTCCACTTCTACATGCATACATCCATTTTCACATCCGCATTCATACATCCACATCCACATACATACATCCACATCCACATTCTCATTCACATCTATACTTCCACTCCTACATGCATACATCCATTTTCACATCCGCATTCATATATCCACATCCACATACATACATCCACATCTACATGCATACATCCATTTTCACATCCGCACATCCACTTTCACCTTTATACATCCATTTCCACATTCCCATTCATATAACCACATACGCCTTCACATCTATTCTTTTAGATCACATCCATTCTCGCCCTATCATAACCCATATACACCTTATCACATCTTAACTCATCTTATCACATCCTAACTCATCTCATATGCATCTTATCACATCTTATCACATCTCATACACCTCTTATCACATCCTATCACATCTCATACACATCTTATCACATCCTATCACATCTCATATGCATCTTATCACATCATAACTTATCTTATCACATCTTAACTCATCTCATATGCATCTTATCACATCTCATATGCATCTTATCACATCTTAATATCTATTTATAGAATACAAGAGAATTCTTATATTTGATATAAGATTTCTTTATGCATCTATATATGCATAAATTCCATTTTAAGGAGAATAACCCTTTTGAATTAAAAATCAATCTTTTATGCATCTTCCTATGCATAAATTCATTTTAAATGAGAATGTCACTTTTGAATTAAAATCAATCTTTTATGCATCTTTCCATGCATGAATTCATTTTAAATGAGAATGACACTTTTGGATTAAAATAAATTCTTTATGCATCTTTCCATGCATAAATTCAATTTAGTAGGAATTACACTTTTAGAATAAAAGAATTTCTCTTATGCATCTAATTTATGCATAAATCCATTTATGATGAAAATCACACTTTTAGTATTAAAAAATATCTTTTATGCATACCTCTATGCATGAAATTCAAATATGATAAAAGTAACACTTTTACATTAAAATAATAATCTTTTATGCATGAAATCCAAATATGATAAAAGTAACACTTTTACATTAAAATAATAATCTTTTATGTATACCTCTATGCATGAATTTCAATTATGATAAAAATAACACTTTTACATTAAAATAATAATCTTTTATGCATACCTCTATGCATGAAATCCAAATATGATAAAAGTAACACTTTTACATTAAAATAATAATCTTTTATGCATACCTCTATGCATGAAATCCAAATATGATAAAAGTAACACTTTTACATTAAAATAATAATCTTTTATGCATACCTCTATGCATGAAATCCAAATATGATAAAAGTAACACTTTTATATTAAAATAATAATTTATCTTTTATGCATATAATCAAAATGCATCTTTTATGCATGAAAATGATACTTTAGAATATAGAAACCGTAAGGATTACTCTTTTAGGATAATAAAAGATGAATTTTATCTCACTAATTTCTAAAAATTTTGCCATAACCTCCTTTGTATGGCTGACCATTTTTTAAATTTTTAAGTCTTTAAGACTAATTAAAAGTGTACCAAGAGTATTGAAATTATCCTAAAGTAAGCATTTTTTCACTTAATTAAGATAAATATTATAAAAACTTGACTTTAATCACTAACCATTCACCTAGGATAGAGAATGGTTGGTTTTGCTAGAGAAGAGAAGGGAATGCCTTTTGGTTATGAGGCATAACATTTTTAGAGAAGACATAAAGCATAAAAACCATTTAAAACCATAAAAATAAAAAATTTAGAAGAATCACCAACTTACTAATGACTTTGATAGCTTTCCTTTGGCTTGATGGTTTGAGGGTTCAACTCTGGACAAGAGTGGCCACCAATCTTTGGAAGAGGGAAATGTCAAAAACTAGTGAATTATTAATAAATTCACACTTCTTGGCTTGGGAGAGGTAGAGTAACAATGCATAAAACACTATTGAGTTTCAACAAAGAGAAAGGCCTCTATTTATAGGAAAAAGTGAGCTCCTAACCTAACAAACTGATTCTAGAATTTTCCAATTCAGTTTGGTCAGCTTTTGACCATTTTTAGGTCAGTTGAGATAACTTTTTGCAACTAGACTTGAAGTAGGAGAGAGGAGAGATAAAATATCTCAATTTTTGAAGATTTAAAACTCAATTGCACATGTGAAGTAGGCGCCTCATTCATGAGGGGAAAATCCCCATGCAGAGGTGTCAAAAATGCATCATTACTTCTAAATATCTCCCCTTTTAACTATTAGCCTTGTCCTTATTCAACTCTTCATCTTATGTGAGTATTTACTTCTAAATATCTCCCCTTTTTAACTATTAGCCTTGTCCTTATTCAACTCTTCATCTTATGTGAGCATTTACTTATTTTTGGGTATCTTCTTTTACAAATTGGATTTATCTCCTCCCCACACATGGATTGATCCTATTGGCCCACAGGAACCTTAATTGGACCATAATCCAAAATTTTCTGAAAATCTAGAGCCTTAGGCTAAGATCCTTTATACCCATTTCCAATTAATTCCAATTGCACATTGGAAAGTTCTTTTTGAATTTCTGTTTCAGGGGAATTCATTTCAATAAGATGAGATATTTTTCTATCCAAAAATATTAAAAATCTGAATATTCTCTCTCTAGAATATTTTCTCTCTCTCAAGTTTAAAATAGTTAGAGACAAGCTCTTTTATAGTTCTGAAGAGGGATTGATTACAGGGGAAGATGCTGGATATCTTAAGAGGAGGCTGGGGAGGAATCTTACATATCTAATTCGCATCACATATCATCACATCTATTTACCTTTCATTCTCATCACTTCTATTCTCATCACATCCATCCATCTATTCTTTCCCATCTATTTGATTCGCATCCCATCTATTCATTCTTTCCCATCTATCTAATTCACATCCATCCATCCATTATTTCCCATATATCTGATTCGCATCCCATCTCATTTTTTGTTTTTATTTCTTCTTCTTGCTTCACTTTCTTCCTTTTCTCTATTTATCTCTCTTTTTTCTATAATCTTATTATATTATTACTTCTTTCTTTTTTCTCTCTTTTCACTTTTCTTAAATACTTTCTAATATCTTCACTCAATATGAATCCTTCTAAATTACTTGTTACTATCTTCACTCTCTATGCATCTTTCTTTTTAATCTAATGAACTAATATTTTAATATTTATTAAATATTTCATTAAAAAGGTTAAATGAAACTCAAAATTTTCTCTTATTTTTAATAGTTTCTCAAAATATTAATTCACTCATATTCCTTTTTTCTTTATATCTTATTTTTCACTTTGCACACAAAGCACTATTTTCAAACATTGTATCATTTCACTCATATTTTTATTAGATAATTTAAATTTTATAATTAACTTTATTACTCACTTTTTCTCCCTAATTCTTTATAAATATCCTTTAATAAATATCCCAAATAAGTCTAAAAAATCTCCTAAATATCCCAATTATCTCCTTTATAAATCTCTAAATATCCCAATATCATTAAACGTTTATTTTTTACAATTTTTGAAAACATTAATGTTATTTGATATTTTTAAAATTTTAAACAAGGTTTTATTCCTATTCTTATAATTTTTCATTAATTATTTCACTTGTTTACTATTTTTATAAAATTTCTAACCCCAAATATGAATATTTTTGCTTAAAAATTAGGTTTGGTATTTTTAAACATATGAAAGTATCTCTAAAAAATACAAGAAAAATTACATCCATTTTGATCAATATTTAGTTACTATGAAAAATATAAATACAAAATTACATAAATTAGATATAATTAATTTTTTATACTCAATCATAATTAATTATAATCAGTTAAACACAACCATAATTAATTTTTTGTAAACTCAACCATAATTAATTATAATCAGTTAAACACAACCATAATTAATTTTTTGTAAACTCAACCATATTTGGTTACTCTGAAGAATATAAAACTTGAATTTCAATAAATTTTTATCTTTAATTTTATTTTTAAAGAAATGACATAAAGTATAAATAATTAATTAGTTAAACTCAACCATAATTAATGTTTAGGGATCAATAGATCAAGTTTTTCATCTAGTTCTTTGTTATAATAGTTCTTTATTTAGATAATGCATTCTCTTAATTAATATTCCCTTATTTTTCATTTCTTTACTAATCACAGAGACACTTACCACTTAATTTGATCAATCTAATTGAAAATTTGGAAGGGAAATCTATTTACAATGGTGATGAGAGGGCATCTGTATCATCCTCCTCCACCCATTGCTCTTTTAATTTATTTAAATGGCTTTATTCCCCTTTCTTGAATTGTTAATTTTCTTAACTACACCTTAATTACCATGATTAATATTGCTAATAACTTTTCCTACATGCATTGAAATGCAGAGAATAAATGCTTCCATTGCATTTGGCATGGCCTAAAACCCTAAGATTGAATATATCCTTTCAACATATCTAGTTCAATCTACATCCCCTCAAAAATGGTACCTGGATAAAAAATAAGATGCCTCCTATATAAATCTAAAATTACAGAAAATTACATGAATATATAATTGTACGTGGGTTGGCAATTATTCCTCCTATATAAATCTAAAATTACAGAAAATGGGGCAAATGTTTTCAAAAAATGTCCTAAATTGGGCGAATATTTTCTAAAATCCTTTAAAACGGCCAAAATTTGGGTGAATGTTTTAAGATGGGTGATTTGTTTTTTGGAAAACCCCAAAAAAATAGCCAATTGACAAAGATTAGCCCTTATTTTTTTCCTTGAATGGTACTACACCACGAAATTAAAAAATATAAATTTTTTTAACCTAAAATACATCCAATTTATCGATAAATTTTTACCTAAAATACATCCAATTTATCGACAAATTGGCAGTATGCCTTAAAATTTGTCATAAATCCTAAAATTAGATCTAAATTTGAAAAACCCTAAATTGTCCCTCTAGCTTATTAAAATAAACTAATTTTCTAAATTTAGCTTTTAAAAACTGCCAAATTTAAGAAAAACTACTTCACTTAGCTAAAAAAATATACAATTTTTAGCTCAAAATTGACTATCATCATTATTATAGGCTTGAACTCCTATTTGTCTTGCCCTTGTCTATTTGACATATTGGCTGATAACCTAGTCTATTTCAGATGGTTGAGTCTTGGACTTGAGTCCATGACTTTGGCAAAGCACATATTGGTTCTTCCCATAAGCCCAAAACCATTGGCCAAGTTTGTTTCAAATTTTGATCCTTGTACTAGCCTCTCTTGCATGGCCTAGACTTGGACTTGAGTACAAGACTTTGGCAAGCACAAGTTGGTTATTATCATTGTCTTGACCCTGGGCCTTGTCTGTTTCACCTATTGATCCATAGCCTACTCTCTTGCACTTGGGTCCATAACTCATATTTGACACCATTGATAAATATGAGTCTTGGCAAGACTCATATTTGACACAATTTATAAGCAGGAGTCTTGGATTTGGACTTGAGGCTGACAAGTCTCTTTCAAATATTGATCCTTGGATTGGTCTCTCTCATGGCCTAGTCTTGAAATTAAGTCTAGGACCCTGGAAAAGCACATGTTAGTTCTTGGTCCAAAGCCTAGTTTGCTTATTTAGTTCCCCTCTATTCTCATATACATTGTTACCTAGTCTCCTTCTCCCATGGCCTAGACTAGCTCCATAGCCTAGTCTTGGCTCATCATACACTACTCTCATTCTCATGGCCTAGTTTTGGACTTGAGTCCATGACTATGGCAAGCCCATAATGGTCCCTAGCCTACTTTCAAGTCTCTTGGCTTAAACTCTTTTAAATGTTGATCCTTGAACTAGTCTCTCTCCCATTACCCAAGCTTGGAAACGGGACCAAGACCTTGACAAGCACACATTAGTTCTTGTATGTAGTCTAAAAGTCAAGTCCAAGTCCATTAGCTTGGACTAAAATCCAATACCTTTGGCCTGATCTCTTTTAAATGTTGATCCTTAAGCTAGTCTCTCTCCCATTACCTAAGCTTGGACAAGGGGCCAAGACCTTGACAAGCACATAATAGTTCTTGCCCGTAGTCTAAAAGTCAAGTCCAAGTCCATTAGCTTGGACTAAAGTCTAATACTTTTGCGTAGTCTCTTATAAATGTTTCTCCATGGACTTCCATGGCCTAGTCCCTTTTAAATGTGGATCCATGGACTATTCTCTCTCACATGTCAGAGTCTTGGACGTGAGTCTAAGACCTTGACATGCACATGTTGGTTCAAACATTGAGCCTCTTTCACATGTCCTAGTCATGGCCTTGACTTTGGCAAGACATATTAGTCTTTACTCTAGGTCCAAGACCGTTGGCCAAGTCTCTTACATGGGCTAGTCTTGGACTTGAGTCCTAGACCTTGGGAAGTTATTATATTTGACTTTCTCTATTTCACATAATGTTCCATAGCCTAGTCCAGCCTATTTATCAAGGCATAGTCTTAGATTTGAGTCCAAGACTTTCTTGCAAGCACATGTTGGTTTTTGCCAAACTCTATGACTCAAGTCCAAATACTCGGAGCTAGTCCCTTTCAAATGTTGATCTTGGGCTTGGTTCTTGCCAACCCATAATGTCGTATCTTTCGAATGTGGAGACGTGACACCAAGGAACATATATAATACAAACTAAAGTTATTGTTTAAACATCTAGTGTAGCACCAACCAAGTGTTCTATTTTTGTGGCAGGATCAATGGCATTGAACTTGCATTGGTGAGAATGTGGATATGCTTAGCATTCGAGTTCATTAAAGCAAGGTCACAATGCTTCTAGTTTCATGACATAATATTTTTGAAACATACCTCATATCTAGATCATTTTGTTGTGAGTGCATGCCATAAAGCATCGATTTTTATTAATAAAGATTTTAATAAAGATTTTTATATAGGCTTCTAATAAAGATTTTGTTAAAAGATAAGATTTGTGGGCCGCTGACCTGGACTGTCCGTGGAAGAAAATCTCGAGAATCGTATTTTCTTATTTA
>NC_141092.1:37445076-37715076 GCF_041138505.1 Cibotium barometz
TGACCTTTCGGATTCCGAAAACTTTTGACCTTTCACATTCCGATTTTTTTTTCTTTTCATTTTCCCGAAACTGTTGGCTTTACGTATTCCGGGAAAACCGTTGGGATTCCAAAATTTTTTGACTGTTCGTATTCTAAATGCGTTCGGGGTTAATTAAAAATTTTAAAAAAATCTTGAAAATTAGTGGAAAATTAGACAAAGGTTATTTTAAATTTCAGAAAAATGTGGGGTTGGTGTTTGGCATGTGGTCTATCCATTCAGGTGCCCGTGACCATTCAAATTCCTTTAAAAATATATTTTTTTGACCCAAAAAATTAGAAAATCCATTAAAATTGTAAATTTTCATTAGATTTGAGAATTGTTGGGCGGTATTGGAAATTTCATGAACGATGGGATTCTCAGAAAAAATAAGGAATATTCTAGAAATTATTTTTAGAAATCCTAAAAATGATATTTTTAAAATATCAATGGTATTTTGGCAAATCTAAATTGCTAAAAAGTTTCTGAAAAAATACAGGTTTGGAATGCCATAAGATAGGTTTGGTGGAATTCAAAATTATCGTATTTTGAGGCCTTATAAAATTAGGAAAAATTAGAAAAAAATCATGATAATTCTTTTTCTCGAGAATGTAGTATTTTCAAGGGTTATTTAATGTTGAAGTACGTTTTCTCGTGCTGACATTAGATAGATGCGGGTTATTCGCATATTATTAATACGTCTGTACCTCGTATTAGTAGTTATTTCTTTTTGGATTAATTCTAAACGATGTTTTCATGATTTTTTACCATTGTTTAGCCATTCTTTTTGGACACGTTCCTTACTTTCTTCAATGATGGCTAGAATTTGCGTTCAAAGTGTGTTTCACCTTTGACACTTTTCCATGATAATTTATTTTGCACTTGTTTAAGTGTGGTTTGTGCTTAATTTCTTAAGCCTAAGACAAATTCTATCATGGGTTAGTTGATTTGTTTGTTTTGGTGTATTTGATTGGATGTTTTCCAAGTTTTATTTGGACTCATCAGGTTCTGCCTAGATCACTTGTGTCTAGGGGTTTTTAATGAGTGCTACACACATGTGTTTTCACTTGCTTACTTTGGAGTTTTGCTTGAACGACACCACGTTCATATACTCCAGATTGATGAGTTGGCCACCACCAATTTTAAATGCTTCTTTTGGCATGATTAATGATCATTAGATGGCATGCATTGATTTTTATGATCAACTATGGTTTTCATGGATTTGAGGAGCTTCTATGCTTTTATCCATGGTTTTATAAGGATCTTTGATCTTTTGGATAATTTCATGTGCTTTGAAGATAGCATTTGTCTTCGTTTTTTGCACATAATTTTGGAGTATATTGCTTGTACTTTTGTGCATATTCCAACTCGGATACCTAGTTGTTTATGTATCTAGGTGAGTTATTTTTCTACCCTAGCTTTATTGTGTTTATTGGGTAGTTATCATTAGAAAGGCACCAATAATTTAAATTTTTTTCTAATGATGTACTCGGAAAGAGTTATTCCTTGATGTAGTCCCTCAGATATATAGAGACAGATTTTAGTATGTGAAAGTCTGGGATAAGGCCATCTTATTCCTTGATGTAGTCCCTCAGATATATAGAGACAGATTTTAGTATGTGAAAGTCTGGGATAAGGCCATCTTATTCCTTTTATATAGGATTTTATTCATATTTTCCTAGACGGCATACTAGGGAGTTTCAAATTTTTAAGGTATGTATGGGTGGTATCATGGTTAAACTTGTTAATCATAATTAACTCCTAATTATGATTAACATTAATGAAAAATGTTCTTTTTCAAGAGGTGTTTATACACGCGAGAGGAAAATAGAAGAAAATTCAGAATTGAGAGACGACGAAGAGGGTCCCATGCACACGGTTACTGCATTTCAGCAAAAAATCAACAAAAATCTGATTGCATACCCGTGGAAAAACCCGCAAAAAATGTATAAAAAATACATTTTTAATCATAAAAATGCTCAAAAAATGCTTTAAAAAATAGGAAAATTTTCTAAAAATTTTAGATATTTAGGGAATCCATTCTACCAAAAATATCCACAATAAAATATGTGGTATTTTTGTAAAAATTTCCATTAATGCTTATTTTAACCATAAAAAATAGAGAAAAATAGCATTTAACTCACAAAATTTCCCCGCAATATCGATTCGTCCACCATTGAATAGTAGTAACATGCATTCCAATCGCCATATCAATGATATACGTGCAAATCATAAACACAAATCAATAAAATAACATTTTTATTAGTAAATATTAAATTTTACTTCAAAAAAAATACTAAAAATTGCAATAAGAAGGAAAAATCAACAACAATTAACTAGAGATTGCTCTGATACCACTGTTAAAACCCTAAGATCTCTCTAGATAACTGTTATGCATAAACATGCATAAACCAGGCATAAACTCATCCACTCGACCACCTCCTCGAGGCCCAAGGGGATGCACACATATAATGAAATACATCATACCTTTATTTTGATGTCCCATACCATCAAGAGGTATAACTCCAATCCAATAGAATGTAGCTATAGTGTGAAATGGTAGGTGAGTAGATACGATCCTCTACACAAGAGACCATAGCCTAAGCCTCCAAGCCTCCCTTGAGTGTGCCCCATGCCCCTATTATATAGGAGGGCCCTCAAGTGACTCTTGACTGATCTCCATTTCCCATGTGTGACTCTTGACTCTTGACTCTCCATTTCCCATGTGTGACCCTTGGATGCCTGACCCTAACCTTAACCCTTAAGGTTAGTCCTAACCCATGCTCCACTAGAGCTTGTTCCCATGCTCCCATGCTCACAAGCCTAATGTGGGTTAGCCTCCTAGTATATGCACACATAATGTGCGTATAGATGTCAAGATCAACACGAGCTCACACTCAACGAGGCGCCTGCATGACCGTTCGATGTTTACATCACTTGCGGGTTTGGTAGCTGGCACCGACATATCTTCGTCAGAGATTCTATAGTTGGACTACACCAACTAGTCCACACCTACCCACTCCACTTAGTGTGTTCACATTATGGACCGCTTGTATATACTCTATTATGTGTGTTAGTCACTTTATATTCTTTGTAGACCACTTTTGTTGTGTGAAGAAGAAGAAGAATTTTCAAACTCTCACCTTGTGAGTTCTCTTCTATGGTTTGTGCGAGTGTGTGTGTGCTTGCAAAAACTTAAGCTCTCTTCTCCCCTACATCTTTTCATGGTATCAGAGCTTGGTTCATGCTAAGGGCTGAGCAACAAGCAACAGAAGCATAGGAAGCAGTAGGAGGGTAAGAGCTTCATCTACTCTTTCCCCTTTGTGTTGGCTACTACTACACCCTTGTGTCAGGAGCTCTTCGGGAGGCACCGGAAAACAAACTCCAATTGAGGAGTTTTCTTACGGGAGCAAAGCTATAGGGCAACTATATTGTCCAGAATGCATTTTCAAGCGCGTTTGGACCTCCATTTTTCAATTCGCAGTGTTCACAGGCACTGCGGGTGGGTAAGTTTCAATTCTCTACAGAACTCTATTTTTGGAACTATAGGAAGGATGATTGGTTGTGCAGATACTGTGTGTACTACAAAGAGGTTTCAAAGTTGCCATTGGGTGTATGTATGCAAATTGAGGTCATTGGTTGTGACAGTTCTCGTGTAGTATAGTACCGCAGTATAGTACCGCTGTAGAGAATACAACAGTTTGTGCAAGTCAAACAAGAGTGTTGTTTTTGGTAAATTTGTGTTGTAGACAAGATGTCGAATGGTGGAATAAACAAAACTATTATAGAGATACTGACAAGAACAATTTCCATGCTTGGAGGTTTAGATTGACAAATTTCTTGATGGTGGGAAAAGGTTACTAGGACTACATTGAAGGTGAACATGAGGAGGCACCAAAGATACCGGAGATTAATCCAACTGCTCTCTGCAGATGTAAAAGAATTTAAGGATTGGAATCAAGGAGCAAGAAAAGTCATGTATTGGCTTTCTATCAGTATACAAGACACTATGATTGGGCATATACAGAATGCCAAGTCACCTAAGGAGGCATGGGATACCTTGGGGTAGCTGTATGAAACCAACACCAAGGCACAAAAGATTCAATTGAAGAACGAGCTTCATAGTGTGGAGAAGAAAACTATGTCTATGAATGATTATGCCTTGAAGATTAAGGGAATTGTGGAATCCCTTGCATCAATTGGTGTTTTTGTTGATGATGATAAGGTGAAAGTGTGTCTACATGGTCTCGGGCCACAATACAAGGTGCTCAAGATGTCTATTCAGACTCGGGAGAACATTCCCAACTTCACAAATTTGGTGTCAATAATGCTGATTACTAACGAGAAGAATTTGGGTGAAGATTAACAATCTTCACACAAAACAAAAATAGTTCAGAGTAGTAGGCCTTCTACACAAGTTCAGGTAGAGGACGAGGTGGAGGTCGTGGATGTGACCAAGGTGGTGGCCGAACACGTAATCAGAATTATGGTGAGCAGTGTAGCAATAGTCCCAGGATTCGCAACAACAACACACAGGTGGAAGAGGCCAGTTTAGAGGCAGAGGGAGTCAAAGAGGTCATGGTAATTGGCAAAGGCAGCATAATGATACACGAGGTTGTTTTTATTATGGTAAGCCTGGACATGTGCAGGCAAATTGTTATAAGAAGTAGAGTGACAGGCGAAATGGACAAGTGTAGCAAAACAACGATGCATCCTCTAGTAGAAATAATGAGGATAATGAGAGGTTGTTTGTTATGCAACATGTGGTTAATGCTGTGTCTGGAAATGATGTAGCAACATGTAAGGATGATGTATAGTATGTTGATTCAGGTCCTCCGAAGCACATGACAAGTCATTTTGAGTGGTTCAAGGAAATCAAGAGTCTTGAAAGACCAGGTTTTGTTGAAACAGGGGGATGACACTGCTCATCCGATTGTCCATGTTTTGGAGATGTGCCATTACCTATGCACGATGGTAAGGTGAAGTACCTTGCAGATGTACTTCATGTTTTGAATATTACAAAGAATCTGGTTTTTGTTGGCCAGTTGATTGAGCACGGTTTGCAGGTCTCATTTAATCGTGATGGGTGTTATGTAGAAGACTTTAAATATAAGTGCAGGTTGGTTGCAAAAAGCAATAGAGTGGGCAGAATGTTTACATTGAATGTAAATATGCCTGAAGTGAGTGTTGCAATGTTTGTAAATGGTTCAGAAGTTGTATACTAAGATGGATCCAAAGGTAGAAAAATGTGTGTTTATTGGGTATTCCCTTGAGCAAAAGGGATATAGATGCTATAATCCTACTACACGTCGTGCTGTGAACGTCCATGTAGGGAAAATCTTCTCTGTGATCAATTCACATGAATTCAGAGACAAGGACATGCAAACAGTGATGTATAAACTGTACATGGGCTTGATATGCTAGTACTCTGTAAATAGGAGTTCAAATATAGTATGATTTCAGGTATAAAGTGATACACTTGCATGGTTGATTTCTTTTGGGGTATACAGGGCATTTAGAGAAGGGGCAGCGTATGTTTTGATGGTGAATACATGTGTAGCAGCTGGTATGTCAGAAATGGGCAGATGTCAATGGTGGAAAGCATGGGCAATAAAAGATAAAGAGGCCAGGTCGTTTGGAGCATTGGTGTGAAAAAGGCGTGAGTGTGGCCATCATTTAGGTTGTGAAGGGAAATAAAATAAAAAATATATATATATATCTATTATGTGGCCACCCTATAATAGTCCACGTGGAGGTTCTGGAGCCGGCCAGCGTGATGTTCTAGAGGGTGGCGAGCTAGCGCAGGGAAGAAAAGGGCCGCTGGGCACGTGAAAATAGCCGGGGGGGAGGGACGTCGACTGTGCAGAGGTTCTGGGGGTGGTATGAGCCGCTGCTTAGAGGGGATACAGAGAAAGGAAGCAGCCAGGTGGACAGAGCTACGTCAGTGGCAGCAGGGAGGAGGACCCTCTGGCGGAGTGGCAGAACAGAAAAGAGGAGGTGGGCAGTGGCAAAAACGGGGAAAAAGAAAGAAGGCGGGGGCTGCTGTGCAGGGCTATTGGGTATTGTCGCCAATAAGATTTTTTAGGTTTTCCATGGTGCAGACAGTGACAGCCTTTGGTTGCAGAGGGATTTTCATATCTACGTTGTCAACTTATTTGATACCTCAAGAGCTTGTGACATCCTTAGAAGCCTCAACGGTCACTTGCATATTGTGCTAGAGGGAGGCTCGGGTCATACAGCGGCAAGTGTGAAGGGAGCTGCCGCCTTCGAGGTGATCTGCAGGCATAGAGACAGGTGGTCAGCGAAGGGAGTGTGAGTGCCGCCTTGTACGAAAGGGATGCCGCTCTGATGAACATGCAGAGAACAGAGCAGAGGCGTGGAGCCGCTTGGTAAGAGGAGGCTTCGTTTCTTTTTTATGTACAGAGGTGGGTGCAGAAAGCATTCGGGGAAGAGAGAACTAGAAGCAGCGCAGTCTTGCAGGCTGGGAAAATGGAAATCGCTTCTCTGTAAAAAGACCTGCTCAACCAGTGTAATAACCGATAAAAGTGCTGCAGCACCTTCTACTGTGGGTTCTTAACTGAATTTTGTTGGCTCTGAGCTATAAACCTTGATATGATATCAAAAAAGAGGAGACTGCTCAAATTAGGACAGTCCAGTCCTTTATGGGCGAGGAAAGAGCTTGCAAATCTTACTCAGATGCCCTCTTATTGAACAAGAAGCTTGGAAAACAAATCGGGTTGGTAAGTGAGGGGTGTGCGCTTTGAATTAGTAGGAAGGAGGAGGGTGTACTCTCTGCAGAATGTACATAGAATGTGTATAATGATATTTTGCAAATAAACAGAGCTTTCAGAAGGCAGCGCTCTGTTTGACAGGAAAAAGGGTGTGTATACATCAATATATTCTTAGTAATGTGTGATGCTGGGCTAAAAGTAAGAAGATCCTCATGGTTTTGTTGGTTTTCTTTATGTAAAGTTGTTTGTGAATGGTGCCTATGCTGGCTTTTGGTGAAATCTATGTGTAACTGGTATTGGATATTGTGAAAGTTCCAGCTTCTGCTGGAGAAGTCTCTTGAAGTTCAACCACTTACTCTCACAGCCAGAAGCCTCGCGCTTTCCCGGCTATACCGCCCACGTCACGACAGCTTTGGTGATCCCGACGTGAAACCGCTGGGGTGAGAGTACGTAGAGATGGCTAGCAAAATGGAGCATTTATATGCAGAGATGAAAGAGCTTGAAGAGCGGTTCAGGAAGATTGAAGAAGAAAAGCGAATTCAGGAAGCGGTGGAAATTGCAGTGCAATTGGTGTATGACAGGGTCAATATATTTGATGGTTACGATCCAGAAAGCTATCTAAGGTGTTACGAGACAGAGATGAAGAATCAAGGGGTTCCAGAAAATATGATGATTGCATCTTTTGCATACCTTGTAAGTCCTGATTTAAAAGATGAAGTGCTGGAACTAGCAGAGTATCACTCCAAACGATGGAGTGATCTTGCAGATGCACTTATTTATGCGAGTTCCAGGTATAATGTGAGCTGTGATAGTGTTCCAGCAACAATCCGAGCAAATTTAGAAGCGGTTGTTGATGCATGTCTTATGGAGGACAATCAATTGCTATTCAAGGCTGATACAGAGATTGTGGAGGCTGTTTATGCTAAATTGGGACTGCAAAAAGCCATTAGTGAGCAACAGGGCCTACACAGTGCCAAAAGCGATGCTTTGCTACAGCCTCATAAAGATGCAATGGGTGAACTCTGCAAGTATAATCTGTCTTCCTTGTTTGAGGGTGCAGACATACAGGGTCCTATGATCATACCAAATGATGTGTGTATGCCTATGCTTGAGGAAACACTTGATTCAGAGAGCTTCAGGACAGGTGTTTTGAAGGGTATTCCTCAGGTGTCGTATCATATGTGTGAAGAACAGCAGGAACCAATGCTTCTTGCTGAAAGCATGATTGCAGAGTTTGAAGATCTAAGACAAGAAGATGCTATCATTACTGCATTCTTATCTGGTTATGATGCTTATAAGCAGGATGATGTACATGAATATGCAGACGGGCCACAAGTATGTGTGATTGATTTAGAGGGGGTGAGTGATATGGGTGATTCCAACAGTGATGTTGCTTCTGAAGCTGGTTGCCAAGGTTCTTTGGATTTGGGTTATTCTGGAATGCTAACAGGGTGTTCCAACAATAAACAGGGTGATGCTATGTCATCAGTGTCAGGGTTACCTTGCAACCACATTTGTGAGCAACAATCTCGAGCTTGGAAGCCTGTTTATGATGATGATTTGGAGAGGGAAATTGAATCTGTCTTTTTGGATCATACAGGGTTCAATGACATACAGATTCAAGGGTACTTGGGTGAGGGACCCATAATTCTAAGCCCATCTGCACACAGGTATCAAGAAATACTGGGAGATAACATGCAGGATATGCAAAGTGTGGTCACAGAGCCTCATGAAGCTGCATATGAGCAACCAAATGGATATAGTTATGGGGGTATGAATGTTCATGATAATCAACATGTGGGATTGCAAGATGATAATGGCTTCAATGTGATTGATCCTGGATTGGATGCTATCCTAGATGATGCATTGGATGATTTCATGGTATATAATAGATCCCCATCAGCTTTGGGCTCTTCTATGCTTGATGCTAGTCAACTGTTGGTTGCAAGTGAGGATGTGCAGGTGTTATGTAAGCCAAATGATTGTGATAAGATTGATTCAGAGCTGGAGGCTATTCTCGATGATGCCTTGTTGGACTTTGTATGTGTTGATGCTTTTCCGTCATTGGATGAGAAGAATGAATGTTTGTCAGTGGGTGAGCTGGATCCAGGCAGGGTAGATTTGGATGGGATGTTACCAAGTGTGTATTCTATGCTGTTAATGCGGTTGTTACTTGGTGTGGCCATACAATATGTGGTGCAAAGGCTTCAAACATGGCCTGAGGAAAATTTTGAAGCAAATCATTTTGAAGAGCATCCCACTTTGAATGATGAGGGTAATTATGCATATGCAGGGAATCTAAGTGAGGATAGGGCTTCATATGAGCAAAGGATATGGCACATATGCCAAAAGCGATTGGTATTTGATCCAGGTGGGAAAGCAGAACCATTCAGATGTGATTGCTAAGATACAGGACCTGTGTGGCACATACCAGAGGATGTGCAGGTTTAGAGGGGGTGGATGTCGTGCTGTGACACGTCCATGTAGGGAAAATCTTCTCTGTGATCAATTCACATGAATTCAGAGACAAGGACATGCAAACAGTGATGTATAAACTGTACATGGGCTTGATATGCTAGTACTCTGTAAATAGGAGTTCAAATATAGTATGATTTCAGGTATAAAGTGATACACTTGCATGGTTGATTTCTTTTGGGGTATACAGGGCATTTAGAGAAGGGGTAGCGTATGTTTTGATGGTGAATACATGTGTAGCAGCTGGTATGTCAGAAATGGGCAGATGTCAATGGTGGAAAGCATGGGCAATAAAAGATAAAGAGGCCAGGTCGTTTGGAGCATTGGTGTGAAAAAGGCGTGAGTGTGGCCATCATTTAGGCTGTGAAGGGAAATAAAATAAAATATATATATATATATCTATTATGTGGCCACCCTATAATAGTCCACGTGGAGGTTCTGGAGCCGGCCAGCATGATGTTCTAGAGGGTGGCGAGCTGGCGCAGGGAAGAAAAGGGCCACTGGGCACGTGAAAATAGCCGGGGGGGGAGGGACGTCGACTGTGCAGAGGTTCTGGGGGTGGTATGAGCCGCCGCTTAGAGGGGATACAGAGAAAGGAAGCAGCCAGGCGGACAGAGCTACGTCAGTGGCAGCAGGGAGGAGGACCCTCTGGCGGAGTGGCAGAACAGAAAAGAGGAGGTGGGCAGTGGCAAAAACGGGGAAAAAGAAAGAAGGCGGGGGCTGCTGCAGGGCTATTGGGTATTGTCGCCAATAAGATTTTTCAGGTTTTCCATGGTGCAGACAGTGACAGCCTTTGGTTGCAGAGGGATTTTCATATCTACGTTGTCAACTTATTTGATACCTCAAGAGCTTGTGACATCCTTAGAAGCCTCAACGGTCACTTGCATATTGTGCTAGAGGGAGGCTCGGGTCATACAGCGGCAAGTGTGAAGGGAGCTGCCGCCTTCAAGGTGATCTGCAGGCATAGAGACAGGTGGTCAGCGAAGGGAGTGTGAGTGCCGCCTTGTACGAGAGGGATGCCGCTCTGATGAACATGCAGAGAACAGAGCAGAGGCGTGGAGCCGCTTGGTAAGAGGAGGCTTCGTTTCTTTTTTATGTACAGAGGTGGGTGCAGAAAGCATTCGGGGAAGAGAGAACTAGAAGCAGCGCAGTCTTGCAGGCTGGGAAAATGGAAATCGCTTCTCTGTAAAAAGACCTGCTCAACCAGTGTAATAACCGATAAAAGTGCTGCAGCACCTTCTACTGTGGGTTCTTAACTGAATTTTGTTGGCTCTGAGCTATAAACCTTGATATGATATCAAAAAAGAGGAGACTGCTCAAATTAGGACAGTCCAGTCCTTTATGGGCGAGGAAAGAGCTTGCAAATCTTACTCAGATGCCCTCTTATTGAACAAGAAGCTTGGAAAACAAATCGGGTTGGTAAGTGAGGGGTGTGCGCTTTGAATTAGTAGGAAGGAGGAGGGTGTACTCTCTGCAGAATGTACATAGAATGTGTATAATGATATTTTGCAAATAAACAGAGCTTTCAGAAGGCAGCGCTCTGTTTGACAGGAAAAAGGGTGTGTATACATCAATATATTCTTAGTAATGTGTGATGCTGGGCTAAAAGTAAGAAGATCCTCATGGTTTTGTTGGTTTTCTTTATGTAAAGTTGTTTGTGAATGGTGCCTATGCTGGCTTTTGGTGAAATCTATGTGTAACTAGTATTGGATATTGTGAAAGTTCCAGCTTCTGCTGGAGAAGTCTCTTGAAGTTCAACCACTTACTCTCACAGCCAGAAGCCTCGCGCTTTCCCGGCTATACCGCCCACGTCACGACAACGTGAATTGAGGGTAAGCAGGGATGTTGTATTTAATGAGATGAGTAGATGGTATGCTACTGAAAAAGATGTTGTTGGGGGCTTATGTAAGTGGAAACGTGGTTGCACAGAATGCAAGTCAGCAATCATAGTCATTTAGTGGACCAGGAGAGTCTCGATCCAGTGGTTTTGTTGGTAGACCATGGAGTGGTAGGTTGCGTCATAATACCAGTCTTGAAAATGTAGTTGGTACATCACATAAAGGCAAAGAGAAAGTGGTTGAGCCCCTTGGTATGCTTGATATTTCTGCAAGGCATTCTCTTGTTGATGGAGATTCTAGTGGCTCGGAGATGAGCCTTAATGAGGACCTTGGAAGGACACCTGGTGTGAAGAAGGTTGTGGAAGCCATGAATGCAAAGTTACAAAGATCTGGAAGAGTCAAAAACCTTGTGCAGAGGTTGACTTATGATGGTTATGTGCACATCACTATGCTTATATGGAAAACTTTGTGTAGGTTTGTAGAACCCACATGTTTTGAGGCTATTGAAAATGTGTGTTGGGAGAAAGCTATGGATGGGGAGATGGATGCATTGTATGGAAACAAGACCCGAGATTTGGTGCCATTTCCTGAAGGCAAGAAAGTTACTGGTTGTAAGTGGGAGTATAAGGTGAAACATAACAGTGAAGGTAGCATAAGCAGGTACAAGGCTAGATTGGTAGCCAAAGAATATGCACAGACACATGGGATTGATTACGAGGAGACATTTGCCCTATTTGCAAAGATGGAAACTGTGAGAGTTGTGATTGTGGTGGTTACAACTAAAGGTTGGCTTTTACATCATATGGACGTAAAAAATGTGTTCTTGCTGCATGGTGACTTGCAAGAAGAGGTGTATATGGATCAGCCACCAGGTTTTGAGGATACAGGTCACCCAGAGTATGTGTGTAAGCCTCGTAAGGCTTTGTATGGGCTGAAGCAAGCTCCACGAGCATGGCATGACAAGATTATTGAGTATCTTATCACTATTGGTTTTCATATTGCAGATGTAGATCACTCTTTGTATGTGCGCAAGAGTGATACTAGGGTATTGTCATCATCACTATATATGTAGATGATCTTTTTGTTGGGGGGGGTGACAACTTGGATGAGATCGAGCATGTAAAAAGTCTTCTCAAAAGGAAGTTTGAGATGAAGGATTTGGGAGATCTACACTAATTTTTGGGAATTGAGGTCATTCGCACACCTGAGGGGGTATTTGGTTGTCACAGAGACAATATGTATTGGACATTTTGTCCAAGTATGGGATGGCTGATTGTAAGTCAATCTCGATGCCATTAGATCAAAATGGCAAGCTTAGTCGGATGTAGGTTATGTGTTGGAAGATCCCACTATGTATATGAAGATTGTGGGGAGTTTAATCCATGTCTCGCAAGATCAGTAGGCTAGATTTTGAGTTACACTGTTAGCTTAGAGAGCTGGCTTATGCACGTTCTGTGTGCAAACCACATCTTGAGAGTGTGCGACGCACAGTTTGGTATTTGAGGGCCACTATTGATTATGCATTGTTTTATGCAGCAGGTGTACCATTAGAGCTAAGATGCAGATTGGGCAGGTAGCATCTCAGACAGGAGATCTACCAGTGGATTTATATTCTCATTGGGGAGTGCTGATGTGACATGGAGTAGCAAGAAGTAGCCCACAGTTGCCTTGTTGAGTAGAGAGGCTGAGTACAGAGGAGCTACTGTGGAAGCATGTGAGGGAGCTTGGTTTACGAAAGCTACTTTTGTTGATTTGGGGTTGCATGTTGAGAGAAAGGTTGTCATATATTGTGACAATCTTAGCAGTATACAGTTGGCCAGAAACCCAGTTTTCCATGCACAGACGAAACACATTGAGGTACATTACCACTTCATCAGGAAGAGTCTTGGCAGGCGACATAGACTTGGCCTACGTCAGCACATAGGATCAGGTCGTTGACATCTTCACGAAGGCCTTCGGAGCTGAGAAGCTCCACAAATTTTGAGATATACTTGGTGTTCATGAGCTAGAGTTGGGCTTGAGGGGGAGTGTCGAGATGTCAAGCTCAACATGAGCTGACACCAATGAGGCGCATGTATGACCGTTCAACGTTTACATCACTGGTGGGTTTGGGTTGCGATATGACCTTCTTTCTGATAGCCGTAGCATATAATCAAGCATGTTGGCTTAAACAAAATTGCCACCCATTCCACTATTTCCAAGACTCCCAAAGTTCATTCTCCATATATTTCCACTATCCCCACGATAGGTCATTCTTGGTATAGGAGGGTTCATTCTTATGTAGATAAACCTCATTGTGCATAAACAATTATGGAATTGGTCCTATTTTATGTATCACATTTGATTGATCCATGAAATTATCATTAGTTTTCAAGCCTTGAGCTTATCATTGTTGATGGTTATGTTTAATTAAACATTCGCCTAACGTATGATTATTTGTCAAGAAATAATTTCAGAATAGAATTTGAGGTTGGTCTTGAACAATCATATATGTTGTTGGACATTCTGTTGCTAAATGGCCATATCTGAACACTTTCCACAACCTTGGTGGGTTTTGAGCATTATGCATTTTTTGGTGCTATAACATATACTCTTTTTTCTTGTGGGTGTATCATATTTAGAATTTAATCTTTGAACTTCTCTTAAAAGTTTACCAGTATCTCAGTGACTTTAGCTTCACTCAATGGTGCTTGAGGAGTACCAGTTTTAAACCATATAAGTTGGTGCTAACACATATGAATTATATAGAACATAACCAAATGGGTTAGGACCCATTATGGCTTGTCCTTACTTATTCATTCCAGGCATGATAGACACACCTTAAGGTTGTGGTGGCTCTACTGGCTTCACATGTGTAGCATCTGAAGGTTGTGGAAACCTAGGATCTTGTAGCAACTCTTACTGCCTTTGTTGACTTAACTATACCTCTTCACGATCTCTATCTCTACTACTAGCATAATAAAGCATCTTAGGCTTACATGCATTTGATCTTCTACGTTACAAAGTCCATCAATAATATGACAGTTTTGTGCTTGCTCATTTAGGGCATTAGCTCCCTTCTTTCACATTATTATCTCCATGTGGTGATGATGATTGATCAACATTCTCATTGATTCCTTTGGGAAAAATAGTCTAATTGTTATGCTAACCATTCGTGAAATCCTTGCCTCCTTATCTATATAAAGAAAGCTTGCACAATAAGTCATTGTATGTGGCTTTTAAAGCTAGGTCAAAGTTTCGATACCAGTTTACAACTTCATCTTTTTGATGACTAGAAAAATATGGAGCTTTTGGTCATCCATCAATGATTTTATTTTCCATATGACATCAAATCATTGCTTATGGGCATCTCGGTCTTCATCCCAAAGTCCACCAAGTTATGTAAAGTCTGCAAAATGTGGTATGGAAACTTAGACCTAGCTTTAAAAGCCACATACAATGACTTATCAATTTGCAGCCTTATCTTTCAGTGTGGCCAAAAAAATACATCATCAATGATTTCATTCGCCACACATGCCCTCCAATTGTTTCTTATGGGCATCTAGGTATTCATCCCAAATTCCACCAGGTTATGTAACGTTCGCTAAATGAACGATACCTCTAGGCACTATCCTTCTCCTAGTAGTTCATTCAACTACTCCAATTGCTCAACGATTCTCTCGTTACATCTTTCCCAATGTTCCTCTCTCTCTCTCTCTCTCTCTCTCTCTCTCTCTCTCTCTCTCTCCCTCTCTCTCTCTTTCTCTCACTAGAGAAGTTCTTTATAAATCTCCTAAAGTACCCTGATTCCCCTATAATTCCTAAGAGTTTGAGACATACAAAATTCCCTCATGTTAGTGCTTGTTGCAACGCTTGAACTAAGCTAGAGAAGTTCTTTATAAATCTCTTGAAGTACCCCAATCCCCCTATAATTCCTAAGAGTTTGAGTCTAGTGATAAGACCATCCATTTACACATGTCAATCACTCCCTTTAGACGTGAGAAGCACGTTCTTCCCACAAAGCCTAGAGCTAAGTCTTCTAGCTCTGTTTTAACAGTTAAGCAAAATTATACTTTCATGTCACTACAAAGGATGAAAGATTTCCTAAGGTTTTTGTAGCCATTCCACACCTTATGTTGAATGTTCCTTGTTGGCCTAAGGCCTCTCCAATATCCACTCTCAGGGGGGTCACTATATGTAAATCCTCTATATCACGTGCGTTCAAGGCCTGTTTAAAAAGTCCCTTATCTGTGAATTTTTTAGTGAATATAATGTATCCTTTCCTATTCAAATTTGTAAAATTTTTTAAAATACAATAAATAAATCCCCTCTGTAAATATATTTCTATAAGTTTTAAATATTTAAAATGTTCTTCTGTTGAACCCACGTGATACTTACATATTTATACGAGTGACCTCCCCCCCCCCCCCCCCCGAGTATCCACTATAGTTGAAGAAATTGATCTTATCCACTAGACCCCAGTGCTGCGTGGCTAACTGAATGGCTAAATAACTAAGGTCAGTTTCTGTATGCGAAGCTATAACGTTCACACAAAGGATTAAGACTTTCTTCTTGGCTCCCTCATCACAAGTTTCTCCCTCTTAACTAGGGTCAGTTTCTGTATTCGAAGCTATAACGTTCACACTATCTACTTTGGCTAGGCACCCCAAAAATGAACTTTGTTTTGGTAATTTTCTTATTTGATTCTATGTTTTCTTGCTATTTTTTGCCACTTCTCATGGATTACACTTAACATCAAGAATGGCAACAAGTTCCCATTTTGAAAATTTGTTAAAAAAATATGAAATTCTTTACTTAAAATACATCTAATTTATGCACAAATGGGCAATATGCTTTAAAATCTAGCATAAATCCTAAAATAAAATCTAAATTTGAAAAACCCTAAATTGTCCCTCTAATTTATTAAAATAAACCAATTTTCTAAATTTAGCTTTAAAAACTACCATTAAAAAAAAACTACACTCCGCTAAAAAATTTACATTTTTTAAGCTCAAAATTGACTATCCTCATTATTATAGTCTTGAAATCCCATGTCTTGGCCTTGTCTATTTGACATATTGGTCGATAACCTAGTCTATTTCACTTGGTTGAGTCTTGGACTTGAGTCCATGACTTTGGCATCACTGTTCTTACAAACAAGAACATTTTGGTTCTTGCCATAAGCCCAAAACCATTGGCCAATTTTGTTTCAAATATTGATCCTTGTACTAGCCTGTCTTGCATGGCCTAGACTTGGACTTGAGTACAAGACTTTGGCAACCACAAATTGGTTATTATCATAGTCTTGGAATTAAGGCTAAGACCCTGGGCCTTGTCTGTTTCACCTATTGATCCATAGCCTACTCTCTTGGACTTGGATCCAAACTCATATTTGACACCAATGATAAATATGAGTCTTGGCAAGACTTATTTGACACGATTTCTAAGTAGGATTCTTCGATTTGGACTTGAGGCCAAGTCTCTTTCAAATATCGATCCTTGGATTGATCTCTCTCTCATGGCCTAGAAGAGGAATTGATTCCAAGACCCTCGTAAAGCACATGTTAGTTCTTGGTCCAAAGCCTAGTTTACTTATTTTGTTCCCCTCCATTCTCATATACATTGTTACCTAGTCTCCTTCCCATGGCTTAGACTAGATCCATAGCATACTCTTGGTTCATCATACATTACTCTCATTCTCATGGCCTAGTCTTAGACTTGAGTCCATGACTATGGCAAGCCCATAATGGTCCATACCCTATTCTCAAGTCTCTTTTAAATGTTGCTCCATGGACTTCCATGGAAGTCCCTTTTAAATGTGGATCCATGGACTATTCTCTCTCACATGTCAGAGTCTTGGACGTGAGTCTAAGACCTTGACATGCATATACTAGTTCAAATATTGAGCCTATTTCACATGTCCTAGTCATGGACTTGAGTCCATGACTTTGGCAAGACATATTGGTTTTTAGGTCCAAGACCCTTGGCCAAGTCTCTTACATGGGCTAGTCTTGGACTTGAGTCCTAGACCTTGGCAAGTTATTATAATTGACCTTCTCCTAGCCTGTCCTATTTATCAAGGCACAGTCTTAGATTTGAATCCAAGAATTTCTTGCAAGCACATGTTGGTTTTTGCCACACTCTATGACTCAAGTCCAAATTTTTATGTATCACATTTGATTGATCCATGAAATTATCGATAGTTTACAAGCCTTGAGCTTATCATTGTTGATGGTTACGTTTAATAAAACATTGGCCTTACGTATGATTATTTCTCAAGAAATATTATAGAATAGAGTTTGAGGTTGGTCTTGAACAATCATAGATGTTGTTGGACATTTTGTTGCTAAATGGGCATATCTGAACACTTTCCACAACCTTGGTGGGTTTTGAGCATTACCCATTTTCTGGAGCTATAACATATACCCTTTTTTCTTGTGGTGTATCATATTTAGAATTTAATCTTTGAACTTCTCTAATGAGTTTACCACTATCTGAGTGACTTTAGCTTCACTCAATTTTGCTTGAGGAGTACCCATTTAAACCATATAAGCTGGTGCTGCTGACACATATGGATTATATAGAACATAACTAGATGGGTTAGGACCCATTATGGCTTGTCCTTGCATGCTCATCACACTCATTCCAGGCACGATAGGCACACCATAAGGTTGCAGTGGCTCTACTAGCTTCACATGTGCAGCATATAAAGGTTGTGGAAGCCTAGGATCTTGTAGCAACTCCCATTGCCTTTGTTGACTTAACTATACCTCTTCCCAATCTCTATCTCTGCTAGCATAATAGGGCGTCTTAGGCTTACATGCATTTGATCTTCTACGTTACAAAGTCCATCAATAAATTGACACTTTTGTGATTTCTCGTTGGGGCATTAGCTCCCATCTTTCACATAATTATCTCCATGTAGTGATGATTGATCAATATTTTCATTGATTCCTTTGGGAAAAATAGTCTAATTGCTACACTAATCATTCCTGAAAGCCTTGCCTCCTAAACTTTATAAAGATAGCTTGTGATAAGTAAAAATATGTAATTTTTGGTCATCCGTCAATGATTTTGTTTGCCACACATATGACATCAAATCGTTGCTTATGGGCATCTGGGTCTTCATCCCAAAGTCCACCAAGTTATGTAAAGTCCACAAAATGTGGTATGGAAACTTAGACCTAGCTTCAAAAGCCACATACAATGACTTATCAACTTGCCGCCTCATCTTTCAGTGTGGTTGGAAAAATACATCATCAATGATTTCATTCGCCCACATATATGCCCTCAAATTGTTGCTTATGGGCATTTGGGTATTCATCCCAAATTCCACCAAGTTATGTAACATTCGCTAAATGAACTATACCTCTAGGCACACTGACTGCCATGATTTCAGCAAAAAGAGAGTCTAATCCAAAGTCTTCTTCCTAAAAGAAGACTAAAGCCTTTTTTTTAGTATACGGAATAAGGGTAGAAAACAAAAATCCTCGCTATCTTCTAAATCTCTATACTCTTCTTGAGTACATGTGGAGGGTGTGCGGTTTTTAACACTACCTTCCTCTACTTCACCTTCCCCATTACTACTCTCCACTTCTTTTTTAATTGGGCCTATGTCAGGTTGGCTACTAGGGCTTAAAACAAGACTCTCCCAATATTATGGATTTTTCTCACTCATACTATTAGGCTTGAAACAAGCCTCTCCCACCAATAGTGTAGATCGTTCTCACTCATACTATTAGGAGAGGTTTGAAACAAGCCTCTCCCAATAGTGCAGATCATTATCACTTATATTGGAGAGAGTTTTCCTAGTATTTCATCCTTTGTTTAAATTTATATCCTAGTAGTTCATTCAACACTACTAGCTAATGTTGCTCCTATAGCTCCTTCTCTTACTAGTTCATTCAACTACTCTAATCGCTCAGCGATTCTCTTGTTACATCTTTCCCAATGTTCTCTCTCTCTCTCTCTCTCTCTCTCTCTCTCTCTCTCTCTCTCTCTCTCTCTCTCTCTATCTATCTCTAAGCTATAGAAGTTCTTTATAAATCTCCTGAAGTACCCCAATTCCCCTATAATTCCTAAGAGTTTGAGACATATAAGATTCCCTCACTGTTAGCGCTTCCAACGCTTGAACGAAGCTAGAGAAGTTCTTTATAAATCTCCTGAAGTACCCCAATCCTCATATAATTCCTAAGAGTTTGAGTCTAGTGATAAGACCATCCATTTACACATGTTAATCACTCCCTTCAGAGACGTGAGAAGCACGTTCTTCCCACAAAGTCTAGAGCTAAGTCTTCTAGTTCTGTTTTAACAGTTAAGCAAAATTCTACTTTCATGTCACTACAAAGGATGAAAGATTTCCTAAGGTCTTTGTAGCCATTCCACACCTTATGTCGAGTGGTCCTTGTTGGCCTAAGGCCTCTCCAATATCCACTATAGTTAGAGGAATTGATCTTATCCACTAGACCCTAGTGCTGTGTGGCTAACTGAATGGCTAAATAACCAGGGTCAGTTTTTGTACTCGAAGTTGTAACGTTCACACAAAGAATTAAGCCTTTCTTCTTGGTTCCCTAATCACAAGTTTCTCCCTCTTAAATTGATTCTTGGCTAACTAGGTTTCCTAGCTAGAATCCTCCTCGTCTCCATATTTATGTGTCTTAGTGGCCTTAAAACAAACACTATATGTTTCCTTCATTGAACTATCTATGATTACCTTCTTTGTGCTATTTAGAGGTTCATCTACTCGGTCTAAATCAATCTCACTCATGTTAATATATTCTTTTTGTAGCACTCGTTATTCTTCTCGTGAGTGCACCAAAAATGACCCACTCCGTAGTCTCCAATAAAACTGTGTTACTAGCCAACGAGATATTAAGTTGTTATGCTACTTAAGATTTAATTAGATATCTAAATTTTCATAATAACTCTTCTTTTTCTTTCTCCTTTCTTGCTTCATTTTCTTCCTTTTCTCTATTTATCTCTCTTTTTCCTATAATCTTCTTATATTCTTACTTCTTAAATTTATATAATTAAATAAAATATTATCTTATAATTTATTTTATTTATTTTCTATCCTTCTAATTTAATTCACTTTATTTATTTCTTCTCCCTTTTCATTTTTCTTAAATACTTTCTAATATCTTCACTCTCTATGCATCTTGCTAAATTACTTTCTACTATCATGACTCTCTATGCATCTTTCTTCTTATTCTAATGAAGTAATATTTTAATATTTATTAATTATTTCATTAAAAATTTTAAATGAAAATAAAAATTTTCTATTATTTTAATATTATTTTTATTTTTAAAATATTAATTCACTCATATTCTTTTTTTCTTTATATCTTATTTTTCACTTTGCACACAAAGTATTAGTTTCAAACATTGTATCATTTCACTCATATTTTGTTAGATAATTTAAATTTTATAATTAACTTTATTAATGAATTATTATCCCTAATTCTTTGTAAATCTCCTTTAATAAATATCCCAAATAAGTCTAAAATTTCTTTATTTATCATTAAAATTGTATTTAATTTTTTTAAATAATTATTATTCTTTGATTTTTTTTAAATTTAAAAAAAAAATCTTTCTATTCTTATAATTTTTCATTAATTATCTCACTTGTTTACTATTTTTTTAATAATTTATAACCCCAAATATGACTATTTTTGCTTAAAAATTAGGTTTGGTATTTTTAAACATGTGAAAATATCTCTAAAAGTTACAAGAAAACTTACATTGTTTTTGACCCATATTTTGTTACTCTGAAAAATATAACCATGAATTTTAATTACTTTTATTCTCTTAATTTATTTTTTAAAGAAATGACATAAATTAAATATAATGAATTTGTTGAACTCAACTGTAATTAATTATAATTAGTTAAACACAACCATAATTAATTTTTAGTAAAATCAACCATAGTTGATTACTCTGAAGAATATGAAACCTAAATTTTAATAAATATTTATCTTTAATTTTTTTAAAGATATTATATAAATTAAAAATAATTAATTAGTTAAACCCAACCATAATTAATGTTTAGGACATAAATAGATCAAGTTGTTCATCTAGTTATCTTTTATAATAGTTCTTTATTCAGATAATGCATTCTCTTGAATAATATTCCCTAATTTTCATTTCTCTACTAATCACACAGACACTTACCTCTTAATTTAATCGATCTAATTAAAAATTTGGAAGGGAAATTTGTTTCCAATGTTGCCATATATATATATAGGCAGTGATGTGTGTGAACACACTTAGGACCGCCGGGGCACTTTTTCCCTCTTTAGGAGGTTTTTTTCGCGGCTTGTATATACGCCCATCCTTCTAGGGCTAACTTATCTTTTGTACATTGACACAATCTAATACATCGTGTGTTGTGTGCATTCTTGCTTCTTCTTCTCCAAGCTTTGTGTGCTTTCTTGCAACCCTAATTCCAACAATTGGTATCAGAGCAGGCATCGACTCTCAGGGCTACACCGCCAGCACCCTCCCCGACTCACGTTCTCCGATTGAGGTGAGCTTTCACGACGAGCGCTTGCATGTTCCTATACTCCGTCATTTGGTAAACACTGAGGTCGTTTCGGGATCCATTTTTGCATTTCAAGTTCTGCACAGGTGTTTTCGTCATTTTGTGTAGAAATTTTGACAGTGCAGTTTTCTGCAAAATAGGCATACGTACTCTATTGTGGACCGTGCTACATAGCACGAGTTGTTTTTTGTTCAGTCTTTGCTTCATTACAGGTAGCTTTTGCATCAGTTTCAGTCAGTGGCCATGGCTGATAACAGCAATGATGTATTTTGCATGTTATCTGCTGATGACAAATTGGATGGAGACAGCAACTACCCACATTGGGCATACATGATGCAGCATGTTTTGGTTGCAAAAGGAGTGTGGAACATTCTGCAAGGTATGGATGTACGTCCAGGTTCTGTGGATGTAGGATCTGTTGAGGATATTGCAGGTTCTAGCAGCTCTACTGTTGCTACTGTTTTACCCACTCTGTTGAACAAGCTCGTTGGGATGGTAAAGATGCACAGGCTCATGCCTTGATTGCACTTTCTGTCAAACGTAATATCACCCCACATATTCGTTCAACTAAAACAGCAAAACAGGCTTGGGATATTCTAGCTCGTTTGTATGCAGGTCGTAACGAGGCAAAAATCTCTTACCTGCATAAAGAGCTAGAATTGAAGATTATGCAAGAAGATGATAACATGAATGTTTTTCTTGCTGAGATTAAAGATCTCAAAGAACAGTTGATTTTTGCAGGTGAGATTATTCCTGATCATTCTCTTGTGCAGACTGTTCTTGATGCTTTACCTGAGACATATCAGACTTTTGCTTCCACGTGGAGACTTCTTACTGAGGACAGACCTGATGCTGTCAAGTATGATACTTTAGTCAACAAGCTCTTGCAAGAAGCGCAGTCCAGGCAAAACAGGGCCAGGCAGCGTACAGTTGATCAAGCATTTATTGCTGCCCAGCAGCAGAGAAGAAGTGGTAAGGCAGCCCCTTCCACTGTTTCTTCTCCTATTAGTAGGTCTGCAATTTCTTCTCCTTCCACAGGTAGTAACAATAAGTCTGAGAAGGCTCTTGATAAAGGCAAGAAAAAGACCAGGTGCAACTATTGTAAGGCAAATGATCATGTCATTAAGAATTGCCCTAAGCTAAAGGCCAAAAAGGCAAAGAAGAAAGAGTCAAATGCAGCCACAATAGCGGATGCTTCTACAAATGCAGATTCTGCAAATGTTTTGCAGGATACAGAATGGGCATTTAGCGTGTATTGCCAGTATGACCTATCTGTACATGATGCATGTTTGGTAGTTTCTGTTGACTCTAATGTATGGTATTTTGACAGTGGTGCTACAAAGCACATTACCTCGCATCGTGATATGTTCACTTGTCTTGAGGATGTCTCTAATTGGAATACTGTCACATGTGCCAATAATGTTTCTTACCCAGTGAAGGGCGTTGGTAAAATTATGCTTACTGCTGCAAATGACAACGCTTTCACACTTTCAGATGCTTTGTATGTGCCAGGGATAAAGAAGAATCTATTGTCTATCTCTGTGCTTGCTAGACTTGGACTTGTAGTCAAATTTGTGGATGACAGATGTACTTTTCACATGATTCGACTTCTGGTGATACGATTATTGCATCTGGCACCTTGTTTCGTGGGCTGTATAGGCTCAATTCTTATGACAAGTGTGTGGAAGATTCGGCAAATGCAGTTTCTGATGAAAAGGCAGTTTCAGATGCAAAACTATGGCATGTTCATTTTGGTCATCTGAACTTTGCTAGTTTGCTGCGTTTGCAGAAATTTGATATGGTTGCTTCATTGCCTCCTCTTGAGGCACCATTGAAACATGTTTGTGAAGGCTGTATTTTGGGCAAAATGCAGCGTTCTACGTTTCCAAAGGATGGTTCTGTGCGGGCCACTCGCAAATTTCAACTTGTACATAGTGATGTATGTGGGCTATGCAAACTCCGTCATTTGGTAAACACTTGTACTTCGTGACTTTCATTGATGGTTACTCAAGGCATGCATGGGTATATCCAGTGAAGGCAAAGTCCGAAGTGTTTTTGTGCTTCAAACAGTTTTTTCTTATGGTTGAAAATGTATCCAATTGTACTGTGGGCACCCTCCATTCTGATCGAGGGGGGAAGTACATGTCTAAAGAGTTTGATGCATTTCTGGCTAGTCGTGGGATAAAACACCAATGTACAGTGCCGTATACCCCTCAGCAAAATGGTGTTGCTAAGAGGAAAAACAGGTCACTTATGGAGATGGCATGATGTATGGTCAAGAGCCAAGCTTTGCCACATGCGTTTTGGCTTGAGGCTATCATGTGTGCTACATATGTACTCAATAGGTGTCCCACTAAGGCCTTGCAGTCTATTACTCCATATGAAGCTTGGCATGGCAGGAAGCCTTCTATTGGTCACTTGCGTGTCTTTGGTTGCTTGGCCTATGCTTTAGTGCCTGTGCAACAACGCAAAAAATTGGATGATAAGGCTGTCAAATGCATTTTTGTTGGTTACAATGCTGAGAGCAAGGGTTACAGATTGTATCATCCGCAGTCAAAGCGTATCTTGATTAGTCGAGATGTTGTTTTTGTGGAAGATGCTGTGCAGCCCTTATTATCATGTACCAAAGAGACAGGTGTGAGCTCACGGGATGTATTTGATACATTGTTGCCTCTGTTTATAGGTGGGAATTCAAATGTAAGTCCTAATGAGGCAAATATTCAGCCTATGCAAATTTCAAATGACATCATAGATCAGCCTATTTCTGATGCAGATTTACAGGATGTAATTTCTAAGGATAGGGCTGAAAATGAGCAGGCTAGAGGTATGCCTAAATGGCTGGTGTAAACCTTGCATGATAGTAAAATTGATGCACCTATATCTAGTCGTACTCGTTCAGGTTTTCAGCATGCCTCTTATGCATCAGATTGTTATGCTTTGGCTGTGTCTAGTATGTGTGAAGAGGAAGAACCTCTTTCATTTGATGAGGCACAAAAATCAGAAAATTGGTTGGCTGCAATGCAAAGTGAATATGATGCTATAATGAAGAATGGTACATGGTCTTTGTGTGATTTGCCTATTGGTAAAAAGGCCATTGGATGTAAGTGGGTTTTTAAGTTGAAACGAAAGCCACATGGTAGTGTTGATCGCTATAAGGCTAGACTTGTTGCAAAGGGTTATGCTCAAGAAAAGGGCATTGATTTTGATGAGATCTTTGCTCCCACTTGTTGAATGACTACCATTCGTAGCATTTGTGCATTGGCAGCTCATAATGGTTAGAATGTACATCAGCTGGACATAAAGACTGTGTTCTTGAATGGAGATTTGCATGACTACGTTCTTAAATGGAGATTTGCATGAGGAGGTGTATGTATCGCTGGACATAAAGACTGCATTCTTGAATGGAGATTTGCATGAGGAGTTGTATGTATCGCAGCCTCGTGGTTTTGTTCAAAGAGGGCAGGAAAACAAAGTGTGCAGGTTGAAAAAGGCTTTATATGGTTTAAAGCAAGCTCCACGAGCTTGGTATGAAAAGATACATGCATATTTGATTGCACATGGGTTTCAGAATAGTCCAACAGAAAGCACTTTGTATGTTAAACGTGTGGATGGTGTACATCTAATCATTGCTCTCTATGTCGATGACATGCTGCTCATAGGACCAAATGAGGGTCATATTGCTGATTTTAAGGCTGATTTGAATGCCTCTTTTGAGATATCAGATTTGGGGCATTTGCATCATTATTTGGGGATACAATTTAAGCAGTGTGATGGAGGTATTGCTTTGTGTCAGACAAAGTATATTGAGACATTGTTGCGGAGATTTGGCCTTGAAGACTGCAAGCCTATTGCTACTCCAATGGAGACAGGTTTGAAGTTGAGTCTTCATGATGCTGGAGATCACTTTGATGTCACACTCTATCAGACAGTTGTTGGTTGCCTCATTTATGTATGCATTACGAGGCCGGACATTCAGTTTGCAGTCTCACAGGTGAGCAGGTTTATGCATAGCCTAGGGTCTCAGCATTGGAAGGCAGTTAAATGCATCTTTCGCTACTTGAGTGGCACCATACATCTTGGGTTGTTTTATCCCAAGGGGGGATCGTTGCCGCCAGATTTACATGCTTTTTCGGACTCAGATTGGGCTGGTTGCTATGACACAAGAGTGTCCACAAGTGGTTTTTGTTTCATGTTCGGTAGCTCATGCATATCTTGGTTGAGCAAGAAGCAACGTACTGTGGCCACTTCTAGTTGTGAAGCTGAGTTCAGGGCAGCTTTCACAACTACGGTTGAGTGTGTGTGACTCAAACGGCTTATGGCTGACTTGGGTGTTGGACAGGAGTCTGCCACCTCTATCTTCACTGATAGTCAGAGCGCATTGGCAGTTGCGAGAAACTCAGTTTTTCATGCTCGCACCACAAAGC
Source organism: Cibotium barometz (assembly GCF_041138505.1). Lineage (NCBI taxonomy): Eukaryota > Viridiplantae > Streptophyta > Polypodiopsida > Cyatheales > Cibotiaceae > Cibotium > Cibotium barometz. Next base: position 37,471,082 of record NC_141092.1, read on the forward strand.
ACATTGAGGTGCATTATCACTATGTCAGGGAGAGATTCTCAGCAGGAGAGATCAGCTTGGCCTATGTGCCAACACAGGACAACCTCGCCAATCTTTTCACAAAGGCGCTTCCTCGTGAGAAATTCGAAGCTTTTCGCAAAGCTTTGGGCTTGCTCCCCTTTGTGGACTGATCTACTTCGGGCATGGCACTCCCCTATACATGAGTGCCAGCTCTCGTTCACACCATCACTCCCAGGGGGGATTTGTTGCCATATATATATATAGGCAGTGATGTGTGTGAACACACTTAGGACCGCCGGGACACTTTTTCCCTCTTTAGGAGGTTTTTCCCCCCGGCTTGTATATACGCCCATCCTTCTAGGGCTAACTTATCTTTTGTACATTGACACAATCTAATACATCGTGTGTTGTGTGCATTTTTGCTTCTTCTTCTCCAAGCTTTGTGTGCTTTCCTGCAACCCTAATTCCAACATCCAATGCTGATGAGAGGGCCTCTGTATCATCCTCCTCTGTCCATTTCTCTTTATTGCTTTTTTAATTTATTTAAATGGCTTTTTTCTCCTTTCTTGAATAGTTACTTTTCTTAACTATACCTTAATTACCACGATTGATATTGCTAATAACTTTTCCTGCATGCCTTGAAATGCAGAGAATAAATGCTTCCATTGCATTTGGCATGGCCTAAAACCCTAAGATTGAGACTCTCTTTGCAACATATCTAGCTCAATCTACAACCCTCAAAAATGGCACTACACTCAAATTCATAATTTTTTCTTGCAACCTCCTTCTTCCCTTGAGATTGAAGGAAGGACACTTCACACTAAAAATGTACCCTTTCATATCTACTTTGGGCCAGGCACCCCAAAAATGCCCTTTTTGGCAATTTTCTTATTTGATTCTATGTTTTCTTGCTACTTTTTGCCACTTCTCATGGATTACACTTAACATCAAGAATGGCAACGAATTCTCGTTTCGTAAGTTTGTTAAAAAAATATGAAATTTTTTACTTAAAATACACCCAATTTATCCACGTATGCCTTAAAATCTGGCATAAACCCTAAAATAAAATCTAAATTTAAAAAACCCTAAATTGTCCCTCTAATTTATTAAAATAAACCAATTTTCTAAATTTAGCCTTAAAAAATTGCCAATTTTTTTAAAAAAAACTACTTCACTCCACTATAAAATATACATTTTTTAGCTTAAAATTGACTATCATCATTATTATAGTCTTGAACTCCCATTTGTCTTGGCCTTGTCTATTTGACATATTGGTCGATAACCTAGTCTATTTCACATGGTTGAGTCTTGGACTTGAGTCCATGACTTTGGCATCATGGTTGAGTCTTGGACTTGAGTCCATGACTTTGGCATCACATATTGGTTCTTCCCATAAGTCCAAAACCATTGGCCAATTCTGTTTCAAATATTGATCCTTGTACTAGCCTCTCTTGCATGGCCTAGACTTGGACTTGAGTACAAGACTTTGGCAAGCACAAGTTGGTTATTATTATGGTCTTGGAATCAAGGCTAAGACCTTGGGCCTTGTCTGTTTCACCTATTGATCCATAGCCTACTCTCTTGGACTTGGATCCAGAACTCATATTTGACACCATTGATAAATATGAGTCTTGGCAAGACTCTTATTTGACACAATTTCGAAGTAGGAGTCTTGGATTTGGACTTGAGGCCAAGTCTCTTTCAAATATTGATACTTGGATTGATCTCCCTCATGGCCTAGTCTTGGAATTGAGTCCAGGACCCTCGAAAAGCACATGTTAGTTCTTGGTCCAAAGCCTAGTGTACTTATTTTATTCCCCTCCATTCTCATATACATTGTTACCTAGTCTCCTTCCCATGGCTTAGACTAGGTCCATAGCATAGTCTTTGTTTATCATACATTACTCTCATTCTCATGGCCTAGTCTTAGACTTGAGTCCATAACTATGGCAAGCCCATAATGGTCCATAGCCTACTTTCAAGTTTCTTGGCCTAAACTCTAGTCTTAGACTTGAGTCCATGACTATGGAAAGCCCATAATGGTCCATAGCCTACTTTCAAGTCTCTTGGCCTAAACTCTTTTAAATGTTGATCCTTGAACTAGTATCTCTCCCATTACCTAAGCTTGGACAAGGGGCCAAGACCTTGACAAGCACTATTAGTTCTTGCTCGTAGTCTAAAAGTTAAGTCCAAGTTCATTAGCTTGGTCTAAAGTCCAATACCTTTGGTCTAGTCTCTTTCAAATGTTGATCCTTGAACTAGTCTCTCTCCCATTACCTAAGCTTGGAGAAGGGGCCAAGATCTTGACAAGCACATATTAGTTCTTGCGCGTAGTCTAAAAGTCAAGTCCAAGTGCATTAGCATGGACTAAAGTCGAATACCTTTGGCGTAGTCTCTTTTAAATGTTGCTCCATGGACTTCCATGGCCTGGTCCCTTTTAAATGTGGATCCATTTACTATTCTCTCTCACATGTTAGAGTCTTGGACTTGAGTCTAAGACCTTGACATGCACATATTGGTTCAAACATTGAGCCTCTTTCACATGTCCTAGTTTAGCAAGACATATTGGTCTTTACTCTAGGTCCAAGACCCTTGGCCAAGTCTCTTACATGGGCTGGTCTTTGACTTGAGTCCTAGACCTTGACAAGTTATTATAATTGACCTTCTTTGTTTCACATGTTGGTCCATAGCCTAGTTTGGCCTATTTATCAAGGCATAGTCTTAGATTTGAGTCCAAGACTTTCTTGCACGCACATGTTGGTTTTTGACAAATTCTATGATTTAAGTCCAAATACTCTGAGCTAGTCCCTTTCAAATGTTGATCTTGGGCTTGGTTCTTGCTCCCAACCCATAATGTCGTATCTTTTCAAATGTGGAGACTTGATAGCTTTGCATTGTGACAACAAGGAACATATATAATAAAAATAAAAGTTATTATATGGAAGGATCAATGGCATTTGAATTTGCATTGGTGAGAATGTGGATATCCTATTTGAGGGAAAAGTTGTGGGAAATGGAAAAGTTTTTTTCTACTGAACAAGTAGCCATTGCCAAGGAGTCGCAATTGGGGAATCATGTATATCAATCTCTATTCGAGAATGTTTCAATAATGAACTACGCTTGCCTTACCCAACCATCTTAAAGTGTTACTTGATGGCATATACTTAGCATTTGGGTTCATTAAAGCAAGGTCACAATGCTTGTAGTTTCATGATACAATATTTTTGAAACATACCTTGCAACACACATCTAAATCATTTTGTTATGAGTGCATATAGACATGCCATAACGCATCGACTTCATGAGGTGTGCATGCACACACACACCATGTATGCTTGTGAGTGACTTGAGATGTGGAGCCATTGCTTAACATTATTGTGTCATTTGTTGTGAGTGACCTAGGCAGAAGGCAAGGAATGTTTCTTATAGGAGATTGTACTGTCCAAATTGTATAATCTAGACACGCAAGGTTGAGACACATGTGACATACAAGTTAACATTTGACTATAAGCTTCTTGAGGGAAGAGAGTCTGAAGGGCCGTCCAACTGGTCTATAAGATCGGACATTCTCTACAAGGCTAATAAATGCTGAGTTCACTAACCGGCTTGGGCCTTGAGGGAGAACCTTTTTGATAGAGCACTTGCTAAGTCTCCCAACTTCTCCCTTTCCGGGCACCCGCTTCCGGAACAGGGACGGATAAACATGTGTGAAAACTCAATTTAACACCAGCATTGGTCGGTCTCCCAACTTCTCCCTCTCCTGGCACCCACGCTTCTGGAAGAGGAGTAAGCTTGCGGCGGTGATCTCCTGTAGTCCTGCGCTTGAGAATATGTTCTCCTCCTGCAATCGCCTGCTTGAAGAGCTTGCATGGAGAGCTGGAGATCGTATGTAGCTCGGCTCTGGGCGTCGGACAAGGCAGCGTAGGCTGCGTGGATCTGCAGGAAAAGCTTGGTGCTGGTCTCTTTATCTTCCATGGGCACCACATCTGGGTGATAGAGGCGGGCCAGCCGTCTGTAGGAGGCCTTGATTTCTGCGTCGCTGGCCGATTGGGGGATCTCCAGCACCTGGTAGAGTGTGGCTCTTGTAGAGCCGGTCTGGGTGTCCGGACAGGAGGAGGTAGCGTGGAAAGCGGTCACCTGCAGAGTTGGGCACCGCTTTCCTCTGCGTTCAGACAGGCTAGGAGGCTGGATTGCTGCTCGTTGGGCAGATGGAAATGAAGGGAGTTTGGGGGATGCAAAGGGGGGAGATGGTTGTGTAGCAGACCTGCCGGCAGAGATCAGAGGAGAGAGAGCCATTGGAAGTGCGCGACCGAGAGCTTGAGATAGAGAAAGAAGCAGGAGAAATGTACGTTAATACATTGCACTCGTCTGTGCTGCTTTTATATGTATCACCATCATCATCAGCTTTTTTCTTAATCAAGATTTTTCTTAAAAGATAAGATTTCTGGGCCGCTGACCTGGACTGTCGGTTGTCTCCGTGGAAGAAAATTTAGAGAATCGCAATCAGCAAACCAGGAGCCGCCTTCGGTTGGGGGCGGAAAACCATAGGCTCTAAACTTGTCCCTTGCGAGCTGGAATAGCTATGGGCCAATCCGTGATCCAGAATATGTATAGTCAGTCATTCATTATTGTACTGACTCTAAATCGCATCTTTCAATTGATTCCATTCAGAAAAAGACACGCAACCACACAATTGAGCAATTGTTTATTTTTTTAATCCAAAAATTCCTATGGATTTTTTCAACGTGTGTGAAAGAGATTCCTATGGATTTTTTCAACGTGTGTGATTTTTGACAAACAAAATGCCAAGAGGAAGAGAGAGAGCCATTTAAGAGTCATCATTAAGTGACAAGCAACATGCAAAATAAAAACTACTCTAGACTAACAAGCATCGCCATCTCCATGGCCATAGTTCATCACGGCATCCCTCATCATATATCCTCTTATTCTTCGCCATATAGACAAATGCTTGTAGAGAGAGAGGAGTGCAAAAATCGAGAGACAGAGAGCCGATGGGGGGAGAGGGGGTGAGATGAGATTGTGGAAATCTTCTTTCAAAAAAAAGAAAAAAAAACTTATGCTTTTAATACTCATCCAAAACCTTAGGCTTTTAATACTCACTTCCACCTTATTTAATTAATGCAATTTGAGACACTTCTTTGTAATTTTTAACAAGAAACAAAATGCTGTGTGGAAGAGAAGAGCCATTTGCGAGAGAGTGGTGTGCAACATCATTACAAGACAAGCACCTCCTTCATGGTGGCATCCCTCATCATATATCCTCTTGTTCTTTGCCATCACTTTTGCCATGTGGAGAGATGCCTATAGATGCAATGCAAAAATCAAGAGAGAGGAATGTAGAAATCGAGAGAGAAGAGTGCAGAAATCGAGAGAGAGCACAGAGAAGAGAGAGGCGATGCGATGAAGTGGTGGAAATCTACTAAAAAATCCACAAAACGTTACGCTTTCAATACTCATGCAGAACCTTAGGATGTTACTACTCACTTCTACCTTATTTAATTAATGCATTTTCCATTTTTCAATCATATGGAATCTAAATTCGGTATCTTGTTTAGTATGAATATTATATATAGATATATATAATATTTATATACTCAGTCTCAATTGTTTTTGTACTTAGGGCGGAAATTATTGCTAGGGTCAATCTAAAGTTGACCCTTTGAACCCCTGAGGTCCTACCCCACCCCACTAGTGAGGGCTCAATCTCCCCTTGAGATACTCCTCCCTACTTCAACCTCCATCTCTTGTGAGGCTCGTAGTCTCCTCTATCACTCCTCTCATCTTTTATCACCCCTCTATCACTCCTCTATCACTCCTCTATCACTCCTCTCATCTTTTATCACCCCTCCCTTTTACGCTAAATAAAAATAATAATTAGCATCATGCACACCATATGCCTTCACTTGTGGGAGATTTCTCTTGCGAATAGTCACCTCTATCACTCTTCTCCTCTTATCACCCCAACCTCTCACGCTAAATAAATAATAATAAGCACACACACCACATGCCTTCACTTGTGGGAAATTGGATACGATTTCTTGTTAAATAAAAATAATTGTAAACCTTTGAATTTGTTTTTAAAATTATGGCTTTTATAGTTCAACCAATAAAAAAGGTTGTGTTTTCATTATTGTATGAAAATGTTATAATACATAGGTTATACAGATTATGTTCGTTTTTCATATATGAATGTGGCAAACTAAAACTTTGTTGGGGATGTTTTGCTAAATGTCTTAAGAGACACGAAAAGGTAAATAAATGTTGATTGACACCTTGATTCAACAAATAAAGAAAATCATGTAGCATTGCAAATGGTCATTTTTTATGATATTGACACAAGAGAGTTGGAAATAGAAAAATGGAACTTGCTATGGTGAGAAGAGAGAAACAAGTTCATTGGCAAGAGTGGTGGTACTATTATTTTATCCACACAAATTATGCCACTTTGAAAAGCTAGGTAAACATGATGTTCTTGGTGGGTGCACATATCATGCTCAATTTTGTGAAATGTCTAATTGCAAATGATTTTGGATCTACAAAAGTAAAATGCATACACACTGGAGAAATATATACATTTGACACGTTGGGTGCGACATGTCTGGCAAAAAACAATAAAATACATTGAAAGGTTGTAAATATGTTCTCTAAATCCATAGAATATAACATTAAATGCACACATTCATTTTGGATTTTAACATGGTGACTCTAGTGATGAGTAGAACATGGTATTAAATGTGTGGTAGCTCAAAGTCATCTTCTTATATGCACGAAGAACAGTAAAAACAAGGGATATAAAAATTGATACATGACCACAAGGTTATAATTAGAAAATGTAGGATTGTAGCCACAATGGATTAAATTTAAAAATTTATACAAAAGTATGTGCAAGCTAATTTTAGGGATTTTTAGGGTATAACTTGCAAGAGTGGAACTATATTGTTGGAAACCACACAACCCAACCCCATGGAGCACAAAACTCCAAAATGTCCTTCTTACATTTCACCGCCATGTGAATATATAGAAGACATACTTAGGATGGTGTTTGAAATGGGAAGGGGGAGTCCCCATGAATATAGCTAGAGGCTTAGAGAAAACAAAGCCGTTACCCTAGTTAACAACCATTGCCCAAGTCCCTCATCATTGATAATAAGCTCCATCCATAAGAAAGACACTACTTTATAGCCAAGCTCTCCAATGTATTCATCTCATGTCCATGTCGCTAACATGATAGATGCTTACACACCCTTTACAAGCTCTTCAATGTGTTCATCTCCTATCTATGTCTAACATGATACATGTCTAACATGATAAATGCTTACACATCCTTTAACAAGTTCTTCAATGTGTTCATCTCATGTCCATGTCTAACATGATAGATGCTTTTGAGGGGGGTTACACACCCTCCACAAGTTGTAATCTACACATGGGTGCCTCATTCATGATGACCTCATCTTTGGCACTAGCCTTGAGTTACCTTGGCTCTTCCATACACTCTTAAGTGTATAATCAGCTTGACCATTAGGTCACAAGGGTAATTAGCTGATTATACACTCTTAAGTGTATAATCAGCTTGACCATTAGGTCACAAGGGTAATTAGTATTTAATTATTAAAAAAATGAAAAAAGGTAGTTAATGGGAGTGGGAGAAAGTAGAATATGTCTCTTTAATGTTTTAACAATGATAACCCACTTCTTGGAAATTATTCACATTATGCCTATCTTTAGTGAGCATTGCCATCATGGAAACATTGATGTTCCCACATTGTTAGTGGCGCTAACATACTCTAGGTGGAACACTGTAATACATTAGGTGGATTTACCACGGAGATACAATAAGGCATATAATCTGATTTAGATCCTCTTTATAATCATTATATATACAAGCACCAAGTGCTTATTGTAACACCCCTAGATTCATTTTAATATAAAAGATGATCATTAATACAATTTAATTCTAATCATTTCTCGGTGCTACTCTATGTATTTTGTTATGTCTTAGTTCTTTTTACAAATCTCAACAAGTGTTGGTTGACCCCCAACACTTTTGGCGACCTGCTGTTTATCTTACGTACTTATATGGGGCAGATGATGGCATGGTAGCTTCCAGAGTGAGACGGCGAATTCTTTTCGGCTAATGGTGATCTGCGTTGGGGCTTCTACGTCATGTCCTTAATGCCGCATGTCCTTACATGGGAGGAAGCCTGCACTTGGTGCTAACTAGGCAAGTGCCAGTTGGTGATCAGTGTATGACAAGGCAAATCAATTCGTTGAATTCCTCAACGTTGTCGAAGACCTCTTGGGCACGGTTAATGCATAGTCCAGTCAGGGTGGAAACCTTTAATAAGGATAGTTGGTTCTTCGATGACATGCTCGTGATAACATTCCACTTGCGAATCCTCAGATTGTTGCCCCACCAATTTGTTTTCCAACCGGAAGGAATCAAACTTTGGGGTTACTTGGCAATTTGCCACCTCTCCGAATGCCCCAACATCATGAGAAAATGAAGGACTCTATCTTCAAAGGAAAGCATTTGGAGGACCCTAATACTCATGTGAGTACTTTGAGAGTCGTTAGCGCTCCAACGACAATCTGTTAATCCCATTTTGGATTAACAAAGATGCTCCTCCAATTGATGACATTAATAAGTGTTATGAAAAGGCACTATAAAAGTTGTATTGAGAATCTGGCCACCCAAGGCCTTAGTTAGTACGTTTTGGGTGCCCAAGTGTGAATAAGGGCTAGTTGTATATAAGGCAATTCTCATAATAAAATGACACAATCCCCCTTTTTGCTATGAGAGCTCTTGTCTTTGACTTGAGAGAGAGAGAGAGAGAGAGTGTGAGAGTGTACTCTAGTACATGTGCCTCTTTCATGCATGCGTTTTTCTGAGAGAGTGAAAGGTTGGTTGCCATTCATGGTGTAAGCGACTTTGCAGTAATAGCATGGAGGTGGTGTTCAGAGGAGTGGAGCTTCCAAAGCGAGCTTGGGGAGCCTCAAGGGACACGAGCTCGAAGCAAAGAGGTCGTGGAAATTGGCAAAGGCAGTATAATGATACACATGGATGCTTTTATCATGGTAAGCCTGGACATGTGCAGGCAGATTGTTATAAGAAGCAGGCTGACATGCAAAATGAAAAATTGCAGCAAACAACTATGCATCCTTGAGCAGAAACAATGAGGATAATGAAAGGTTGTTTGTTATGCAGCATGTCGTTAATGAAAGGTTGTTTGTTATGCAGCATGTCGTTAATGCCATGTCTGAAAATGTTAAAGCAGCAAATAAAGATGATGTATGATATGTTGATTCAGGTGCTTCGAACCACATGACAAGTCATGGGGAGTGGTTCAAGGAGATGAAAAACCTTGAAAGACCAAGTTTTGTGGAAACAGGGGATGACACTGCTCATCCAATTGCCCATGCTAGAGATGTGCCATTGTCTATGCAGGATGGCAAAGTGAAGTACCTTGCAGATGTACTTCATGTTCCAAACATAACAAGGAATCTGGTTTTAGTTGGGGCCAAATGATCGAGTAGGGTTTGCAGGTTCGGTTTAACCCTTATTTGGTTGTTATGTTGAAGACTTTAAAGACAAGTGCAGGTTGTTATGTTGAAGACTTTAAAGACAAGTGCAGGTTGGTTGCAAAAGGCAACAGAGTGGACAGAATGTTTACATTAAATGTAAACATGCCTGAAGTGAGTGCAGCGATGTTTACAAATGGTTTAGGAATTGTTGCAGACACAGACATTTGGCATAAAAGAATTGGACATGTGAATGTACAGAGAATGAAGTCTATGCAGACTAAAGGAATTGTGACAGGATTGCAAAAAATATGTGAAGCATGCTAATTTGGAAAGCAAACAAAGCATGTATTTCCACATAACAGAAATGTGAGCAAAAATGCACTAGATGTTGTGCATTTAGATGTATGGGGTCCTACGAAGACCATGTCTATGGGAGGCTGCAGGTATTATGTGACATTTATTGATGACCACACAAGGAAAGTGTGGGTATACTTCATGAAGGAGAAGGGTGAGGTGTTCACTCACTTTCAGAATTTTAGAGTTATGGTTGAAAAGCAAACAATGAAATATGTAAACTGCCTAAGGTCAGATGGAGGGGGAGAGTACTTCTCCAATGAGTTCTGTGAATTTTTTAAGAAGAACGGTATTTAGAGACAGTTTACATGCAGATACACTCCGCAGCAAAATGGAGTTGCTGAGTGGAAAAACAGGCACATTGCTGAGATTACGCGAGCATTGATGGAAGAGAAGAATATGCCGCATAGCTATTGGGCTGAGGCTGTTTCTATAGCAGTTTACATCATGAACAGGACTCCAACTGCAGCCATACATGATGTAACTCTAGAGGAGAGGTTTACTGGCAAAAAACCTGATTTGTCTCATCTGAAAGTCTTTGGATGCATTGCATATGTGCATGTGCCAGATGAGCTGAGAACTAAGTTGGATCCAAAAGCTAAAAAATGTGTGTTTATTGGATATTCCCTTGAGCAAAAGGGATACAGGTGTGCAGCAACAAAAGTACCCACTACGTCAACAATGGATTCCCAAAACCCAGCTTCAAGCCCAAGGGTACTATGATATCGACAGGACCTCATGGGAATCCAACCAAAAAAGCTAGACTACAAGCAAGGGGCCAGGAAGGCACCCTAGTAAGACCGCAATCAACTTAGCATTGAACATTGGTGGGTTTGAAAGGACTTACTAACAGCACAGGGCTACTATCAAGGGAGTAAAACAGTATGGTTACCAAAGACAAATCCTAGAACCTTCAGGACAATGGAAGAAACCAAGAACAAACAAAACCAATCCATTGCTAAACCAGGTGCTATAAGGAACAACCAAAATTGGTCTAGCAAAAGAAAGTGGTTCAATTAGGTAAACAGGGGAGTATGCCACCACCAATGTCATCCACCAGAGAGAAAGAGCTAACTAAAATTGTGGACTAGGGTAAAGAAGATGTGCATTCACATGCACAAGAAACAAAATAGGAACACAAGGATTCACATGCACAATGTATCTACCGAATCCTAGTGTACCTATTTTGTTTCTTATGCATTCACATGCACAAGAAACAAAATAGGTACACTAGGATTCGGTAGATACACTGCTCAACTGGATGGAGGGAAAAATCCGAAGCTCTCACTCAAAACTAAAGCAGTTACAACAACAAATACCCCACCAGTTCCAAGGTACCCCACTGGTGGTTTACATGGCAGTAAAGGAGGAGGAGGATCACAAGAGGTACCCATCCCCAAGTGAGAGGGTGCAAGAAGGTAAAAGAGTATGCCTTCATGTCGTGAAACATGCTCCTTCATTTCACGTGTACTAATCTCCTCCTCTGAATGCATACTTTGTGGGCTTGAGTGGCTTGAGTGTTTGAGCATATAGGAAGCCATAGGGTATCAATTTACATGCATATAGGATTAGACAAGTTCACGCCGAGAACTGGTTTGAAATGCTTCACGCCGTTAAAAGCTTCAAAATAGTTCACGACGTGACCGTAATTTAGTACTTCATGCCGTGAAACGATCACAATCCGTCCTCCTATCATAATATGACATATGGCATTCCTCATAAGCTGGCCAAATCATAAATACATTTTCTTCCTTTTTTTGTGCATTCTTAATCGACCTACTTTGTTGGATCTTGCTGCATTCGGTCTGATTGATCTTCATCGCCTATTGAATCATGTTTGTGTCAGTGTGTGCTCTTTCTTCCTTGCTTGTGACCATCACTTTCAGGTAGGAGTTTGTTCTCTACCCTTGTTGTTTCATTCGTATGCATAAATCATAGTGGGTACATAATAAATCGATTTGCATCTTATAAATCAGTTGCATATGTCACACCCCCTTTCCTTGTTGATTGTTTTTCACACTCCATGCATGTAAAAATGTTTACCTCTTCCCCCTCCCAAACCGATTTACAGGTGCATGTGCCTTTAACTCGTGAAATAGAAGTCTGCTATTTCACGAGGTTCTCACTAACCCCATACATAACACTGAGCTTATTTGAATTAGTTGTCCTACCAATTCTACATCACTAACCCCACTTCTCCACTAACCATCATGACCCAATAAACCTGCTATCTCATGAAGTCAACACCCTGCTATCTTACAAAGTAAAAATCTACTATTTAACATGCTAAGCACTTCATGTCATAACCATTTCACAGCTTTACCACTTCACGTGCTAAGCACTTCACCTTCATGTCGTCTTAACCACTTCATGTGCTAAGCACTTCACACCATAACCATTTTGCATCTTAATCTATTCACGACTTTACCACTTCACGAACTAACCACTTCATGTCTTAACCACTTCACATGTTAAGCACTTCATGCCATAACCACTTCACAGACTAACCATTTCACGTGCTAAGCACTTCACAATGTAACCATTTCACGGCCTAAGCACCTCACACACTGTTCTTTCACGACTTGCCCTTTCATGCATTAGAGCTCAAACCCACACACATATGTTATTGCTCACTCCCTTAACACTCTCTACATCAAAATCCCCCCCCCCCACACACACACACACACACACATCCCGCCTCTCCACCACCCCCCAAAAAAAACTACGAGCTCCTACCAGTCATTACGACTGACACTTTTTCCAATGTTACAGATGTCTTCCTCTATTACATCAGACTCTGTGTGGTAGAAGAGAATCCGACAGTAACTCAAGATAGCACATCAGGATCCCTAGTGGACAAAAGGAAAAGAGGAGCCCGACGCACTAAACTGTGCTATCTGGGACCATATGTGCAAAAGTTTCAAGGCTCTATAATCAGCACAGATATACAGACAACCCACAGAAAGATCTTGCTCCATTACCATAGCCCAAAGTTCTTATTAACAGATACTGGAGGATGCAGAAGTCAAGGACAAGCTGGAAAAGGTGGGCCTTGGTCGAATGGCAGAAATCATTCCCCGCACTATCAATACGAATTTATGTGCAGAGTATCTGAAGACTTAAGACAAATCTACCAAGAGGGTTAAAGTGACAAACCTACCAAGAGGGGTAAAGTGACAAAGTCAAATGGCACAATGGAGCAAGTCCTCATCAAAGAAGACCTGATTCAATATGCTCTGTAGTTGTCCCCACCTGTTCCAACACATATACATAGTTTTGAGCAAATGCCTAGGAATGACATGTTGAAGAGAATTGCTTATAACTCTAATGGGGAAGAATATGATAACATAAAGAATGAAGTTGATGAGAAGGCTTGCATAGCAATGTCTATGCTTCTGCAAGTTATAACCCATGGATAGGTATAACAAGATACCCATCCATCAACTTGCCAAGATTCATGAAGAAAAAGACGATGATTAGGTGTGGTACATTCATCAAGAGATGCACAATTATCTTAAGTCACACCAATCCCCAGGGTTTGTAACCCTTACCTTCTTACAAGAGTGCCCAGCCATGCAACAAACATCCTAGTTCCAGAAGGCACACAAGGAGTACAGGTGCCGAGGCTATAGCACCCTTGGAACCATCCACTAACATTCATGTCAAGCTATAACAAGGACAAGCAGTCTTGCAAGAAACAAAAGAACTGTTACAAGAATTGAAGAAGGGTAAGAGGACTAGGAAAGATAAAAAGATGAGGGGGATCTTCTAGCAGGCTAAAACAGAATCCCAGTGCTTGGATGCAGAAGTGTCACAAGAGATAGCATCCTTGAACAAGTGCTAGAGCAGAAGGAGAAAGCAGCTAGTGTAGCTCCTAAGTTGCCAATCCCTACAAGCCCTACTCCAATGGTCTTCCCTAACCTCTCACGACTCGAAGATCCTATTCTTTCAGATCAGCCACTTTCGGTGGAGATGAGTGAAGAATAGGCTCAAGAATACCAAGTGCAAAACAGACAGGCTCGATGAGTCCAAGATATGAAGTAGCTACATCAACGGAACAAACTACAGCACAGAGGAAGGCCGCGATGTTGATAAGAGAAAGAGAGCAAAAGAGCCTACAAGCCCTAGTAAGAAGATGATAATAGATTATAAGAGCACAATTGGAAAAGGTTCCTTCCTGCATGACTTATATTCTGATTAGTTTTCTACAAGAAACCATGGAAGGACTCGATAGCATGTTGCAACTCCAATTTCATGATACATAGAGGGCTTGGCATCCACAAGTGCTTCTATGTGGGAACAAGAACAAATGATATGAAGATGCCAGTTATGTACTACTCATATGTTCCATGACAAGAATACCACCTTATCGAGACAATTACAGCAAATGATTTGACAAGTGCAAGCGCTTAAAGAGCAAATGGCGGCAGCGGATGCAATGCACAGAGAGGTAATACTTAAGATTTTAAAAGCAGCACAAGAATAGGAAACCAGGTTCCATAATTTAGAAGAGCACAATATAGTGTTAAGTAAAATAATTGTTCAAAAAATCAAAGAAACAACGAATGGTCGATCAAGCCAAAGAATAGCTTCAAACAGAAGTAGCACAGGCAAGAGAGAAAGAAGCCCAACTTACTAATAAGCAGCTTTAGGATACCCAGACCACGTTCATAGCCAAGGAAGATGGATTTAAAGAGCAAATCACTCAGTCAAAAGAAGCCATTATTGCAGACAGCAGAACAAAAGGTGGTCAGTCTTCAAACTGAAAGAGAGTAGCTAAACAGAGCACAGGTTGAAAAATTAAAAGCTTTAAATGAGGTAATCCAGCAAAGAAGGAGGAAATTGATCATATGCTAACTAGCCACTATCAAGTGTTGGAACACGTAAATCAACAGCTAAGCAGTAGCCAAGGTTCAGCGGGCAGAAAGACTGAAATAGATTGAAGATGCTCATCTAGAGATCACAATGGCGAGAAGGGACCAAGAAGAATCCATCAAAAGATACAATGAGCTAGCCACTACTCGAGAAGTCCGAGAAGCCACCAAAACCTCCTCTCCACAAAAGACTCAAGAATCTAAGAACTAGAGTGCCAGTTAGCCATGCAATAAAGAACTCAAAGGACAGAAGCCATAGATGAATTACGATTCCTCATTGAACGAGCCTCAGAAATAGGTTCATTGCCGGTAACTCCTCGGGGAATTCTTCAGGGGGATATAATATTAACTGACCCCACTAACATCTTTTTCTATCCTTTACATCCAATAGTGCTCAACCTCCGTAGTTGGTGCTATTTGTTACAATAATCAAACATCTTGGGGATAACAGTGTTGATAAACTTGACTTGTTCATGCAAGATGATATTCCAATAACACCCACCAACTACGAGGTTGTTGCACGAAGTTATCAATGGATTATCAACCATGGGTGGATAGAATTATATAATACTCATTAGTATTCGAATCTTTTCAAATCTACTCTGTATCATCCTTTTGGTACCCCCAAGGATAAGAAAGAACTCCAGGAATTTTTGAAGACTAATAAGCCAAATCACCCACCCCCAAATTCAAGAGGGTCGCGAAGAGGCACAAGGTTCATCAATCTCACTTACTTATCCCGTGTGTTCTCTTCAATAACCAGTAAATTACTAAACCCCTTTCCGAGTGTAGCTCCTACTAACCAATGTGAGGTAGAAAGCACTTTTTTTCGATTGCCTTATCTTCCTATTGATATTCACACTAACCCTCTAGACCCCGAGGAGATGCCCACACCAATCCCGCTTGATGAGGTATGCAATATTGAACCTCAAGATCAAATTGATGCTTTTACTAATACAACTATCCTTGATTCCTTAACAGCTACTATAGAATATGAGGGATTTATCAGAAGAGGCAATCCACTCCCAAAGCTGAAGCTTATGTTTAAGGTAATCACACCTTTTGAACCCACCAAAATAATCATGGGAGATGCTTACTCTAAAGTGGAATTAAGAAGGAAGTCTTATGTACCTTATCCTCTCCACGCCCCAATGCTAGATTTAACAAAGCTGTTACCAATCGCAAGAGAAGGTACATCATGGGAGAACGTGGCAAAGCATATAAAGCTAGCAAACCCCCACCTAGAAGACCTGCTCAAGATCTAGATTGTTACATTCATGATTAGTTACTATTTCCGCAGGTAGCACAAGGCAAATCCAGTTCATACAAGGGGGGGGGGTACATAGACATCATAACAGATGATACCAATCCCCGAATTGAGGATTTAGGTATACAACCAGAGTGGCATAAGGAGTATCTCACAATTTGAGAGTATAGGCATCATCAGTACTAGTGCTCCCCGGCCAACCCAAAGGGTTGATTTTCTTTACATGCCTATCAAGTGGAGATTCATGCCACTACAATTCCATGATGCCAAGCAAAGGGATTTTCATGTTTGCTATGATTTTTCATAGTTTTTTCCATCAACATTTTCAAATATTGCAAGTCAAAGGAAACAAATGCTCACCTAGATAAGAGCTTGGAACCGTATTCCTGATCCAGCTATTGTGGTAGCAGTCAGGTTTTTAAAGTTGATCGTGGTCCTTATCGATCAACCCAAGGGGGCGGTACGATGGATTTGAAGCAAAGAAACTCCTCTTTGATATGAATACAGGGACGAATGAAAGGTGTCTTCTCGGCTACATGCACATCACATTTAAAGATATGGTCAACATCGGGTTCTAGACATCCCACTAAGCATTCAGAAGAACCCTGAAAAAACTTCAATCATGCCGAAACTTTTACAGACATGAGTTCGGTGACCAGGTCTTTTAACCTCGATAAAAGGTTCTGAGAGGACAGAACCTACATCAAGTAAGGGGGGATGCTAGTCCTATTTTGGATTAACAAAGATGCTCCTCTAATTGATGACAGTAAATAAGTGTTATGAAAAGGTACTATAAAAGTTGTATTGAGAATCTGGCCACCCAAGGCCTTAGTTAGTAGGTTTTGGGTGCCCAAGTGTGAATAAGGACCAGTTGTATATAAGGCCATTCTCATAATAAAATGACACAATCCCTCTTTGTGCTATGAGAGCTCTTGTAATTGGAGAGAGAGAGAGAGAGCTCTAGTACACGTGCCTTTTTCATGCATGCGTGTTTGTGAGAGAGTGAAAGGCTGGTTGCCTTGCATTCATGGTGTGAGCGATTTTGTGGTGGGTGACAACATGGAGGTGGTGTTCAAAGGAGTGGAGCTTCCAAAGAGAGCTTGGGGAGCCTCAAGGGACACGAGCTCAAAGCATTGGTAAGTACCCAACAATTGTTGTGTCTATTGCTTCTCCCTAAGTTGACGGTTGTGTGGAGTTCCTTCTTGGGAGATACGGAAGCACATAACACAATCAAAATCAACCAGATGGACACTATGTGTTTGCATCCACCTTGGACTCCAAAGCGGCGGATGAAAAGCATGGTACTACATGGATGTCCATTTTGCCAATTATGCAGCATTATGTAAAGCATTCCTTCAACAACGGTATTTTGTACTACCAAGACGTCTTTGGAGGTGTTGGTGGATAAGCTTCGATCACTCAGGTAGAAAAAAATACCAGTGGAGGATTATGCAACGAAATTTCACACTCTCCATGGATGGGTGGATTTCGCCAATCGCCCATTCAATGAGGTTACTAGTGGATGGTTCGTACACAGCTTATAGCCGAAGCTAATCAAGCATTGGGGCTGATAGATTTAGCCAGTATCAATTTTGATGAACTGGTGGAGGTTGTAGTACAATCTGAATGAGTGCTAATGGTGGATTTACATACCAAAAGGAAAAGAAAAAGTATTAAGAAGGCACATGAGTTGAAATCAACATCGTCCACGAAGATAGCAAGCGGATTCCACTTCTGACGACAATTCGGAGGACTTCTTAGGCGATGATGAGAAGCAGAAAGCTAGCACGACAACAGTCGAAGAATGGATGATAGTAGCAGCTTTGGCCAAAAGTGACCAGGGGCAGTGCAGGGTCATCTAGATTCTGGAAGTCAACCTAGAGTCTAGTGTGGAAAATGTTCGAAGCCAAGACATTTGAAAGAAGAATGCATAGCGACTCGTTATTGTCCCATCTCTAATCTGACTAATCATTCAACTAAGCAATGCTATTATAATAGCCGCTCTCTGGAAGGCAACCCTCGACCCGCATATGAAAAATCAAACACACAATGTGATGCCTGTCCAAACAATTAAGCCTGAGTCGATCGCTCCAATACAATCGGAGGCAGGGGCCACAGTAGCTCTCGTGCCACCATGGGGCTGAGGTAGGGGAATTTTTCCACCAAAAACAAGGACCCCGGAATGAAGAATGCCCTGTATGGACCAAACACTAATAGGACTACAAACTCCACAAGCAGCAGCAAGCAGTGGATAATTATAGCACCCAGCCAACAGTTGGTGCTTATTACTTCCGATTTCAATAGTAAAAAGGAAGAAGCACCAGTAGCCTTTGTTGTGACACGGTCCCACAAGCAACAAATACAAGATTACCCAAGTTACTAAAAATCTAGCATCAAGAGTTAGAAGCAAGAGTGAAATTTTAAAGGGTTACTTTTTGGAGACTAAATCAAGGGTTCAAGAGTAATTTGAGCATTGAGGTTCTCCACCATATGGGGTTCTTTAACATATTATTTTACACGGGTCAATCATGATGATAGCAATCATGCAAGAGGGTAATTTTGAACATGAAAATATTCTTGATAATCCAAGTATGCCTAAACCTATTGAAAATAAGTCTCACCTCACATGCTTCTAAGAATGAAAGGACAAATTAAGGACAAGGAAGTAACCTATGGTAAAATTAGCTCCTAGATTTTTTGGAACTTGGGTCTATCATTGACCATGAGACCGTCACTATACACACAAGCAATAGTTATGTTAGGAGGCTTGGAATATGCAAATCCTCAAGCCTATAGGCTTAGTGAGATTAGGGTGATGAAGCTCCTGACTTTCTGATTACATCTATACCGCTTGATCTTTGAGGGGTTGAAGATTGAAGAAAGTGGTTTTGCAAGAAGAAGAGCAGTTTTGGTTTGAACAGAGGTGGATTTTGAAGAAAAGGTGACATTAATCTCTAGCCCTTGATCTAATTCTTCATCCAATGGTCTAAAAAACTCCCATAAATCAACCAACCTTTACCCAAAGGTTTTTATGTCTTTCTTCTCTTACCCTTTGGATTTTTGAGAGACTCAACCTTTCTCCAAAGTACTAGTACCTTTGGTGCAAGCTTTCTCTTCCCGTGAAAAATATTTACATGCTTTCAAAATTAAATCAATTCAAATTTACAAGAGTTCAAGCATACCTTTGGATTTTGAATTGCTTTCGAAAATATGTTTTGATTAAAAACCTTGAAGAGATGTCCTTTGTACTTGCCCAAGCTCTGATACCATTGAAACATGAATCTTTGTCCAAGTACAAATTTAAACCATATAATCTCAATAACTTAAGTAAATTGAATAGAGAAATTAATAAAAAGCATAGAGGAGGTGAAAGTAAACACTTGCATGAGAAAATACTTCACCACATAAGATAACACTATTGGGTGCAATCTACCCCATGGCTCCTCATCTCACACACGATATTTATGTCATATTCATATTTTTAGTCCTTGGAGCCAATAATAGCACTTTTTTCACTTTTGGACTTTTTCTTAGAATATAAATAAACTTGTCTATAGTTTCTAATGTTTACACATGGCAAAACCTTTGCCCAACACATAACTACTTGTGCACATACGCAAATAAAATAATCTTGTGCACATTAGCACATAAAATAATCCTGTGCACATTCGCACATAAAATCTAGCTACATGATAGGCTACAAATGATCAATAAAATTCTAATACATGATTAGCACATGATCTTCATCTTCGCACCACCGCTCAATCCACCATCCATAAATACGACACCTCAATTCAGTACCCTCACACATCTCATTACCTATACTCATAAACATAATCCATGTTAGTCAAATAATCATTTGAACACATATATTAATCCCAACACTGTCATGAGAAATAGGGAACCATAATATCAAATCACACATACCAATTGGTATGGTACACACAGGTGTCACTGATATAAAATAAGAAATCTAATTTCCAATAACTCAAGAAAGATTCTCATAACATAGAGAGTGAGTTAGAGGAAGGTAAAGAGAGAGAGAAATGAAATTAAATGAAATGAAATGATATATTAACGTCTCTAAGAGGCCATAGTGGCCTATGAGACCAAACTGAGAGTACATCTGAAGTTGGTGTCTCATCAAAGAGAACAACTAAATGAGACTAAAAAAACAATAAACTGATTGTCTTACAGTTATAAGAACAGAACTGTAAGACTCCAAGATGATACTGAGTAGAAAATACTAGAAAATATTGAAAAATGTATATCAGGTAGATCCATGTATACTGATCAGTTGAAGTGTTGCCCTCTCCTTAGATCAAGTATCTCCGCCATGGGGCTGTCTAGAATGGAGAGGTCGTAGAACGAGGCAGGCGCCTCCGATGCCAAGCAATAATGGCTCTGATCTGGCGATCGTGAGGATGCCGTGGTTGTGATCCTGATGGGCGTGGTCAACGAGCACGACATAAGATAAGTGCTCTATCAGTGTTGACTCCCTGGGAGCATGGTCGGTGCCCTGATGGCCCAATGGAGGAGGTATCAGGAGGTGTGTGGGTTGGGTTACTGGTGCTGGTGCCAAAGAAATCTGTCAGGGTCCTCTGTCTAAGTACATCATGGCTCGGCCTCCTGTCTACCAAGAGGGTCTCTCTGTGTCTCTCCTAAGCTCAAGTAGAAACAATCCTAGGCATCTCTGATCCTCAAACTCCATGACCCTGCGTAACAGCCCAAAACCCTCTCGGAAGAGGCAGTGATATCTCCCTCGGATCTCATAATAGACTGTACATCGGCACATGTAGTGTTCCTCTATCTCTACATCTTGGTAGCATAGCTGACAAATGCGGTCATCCACGATCTGATGCACATATCGCCTTGTCTCAATCCGTAGTTGGTGTGATGAGGTCTGGATCTGTCCAATGGCACAACGTATCCCATGTGATAGGTGTACATCCATGTACGCCGGGCGGGTGATAAAATCATCTGGTGAGAGGTGTAGAAAATGGCTCTTGTAATGAGCCATTTTTGTGCCCAAGGGCTCCAGGGGGCTAGTCCATGTCCTCTCTGTGTCCACTTTGATGATATCCATCATCCTGATCACGCGGTTTTGCTCTGAGCGGGTGAGATCCAAAAATGGACAATCCAGACTGTACTGAAAGAGTGGTAGTGCCTCTATCTGCAAACCATGTAGGTCAAACCATGATCTCATCTGAGCGTACCAACAAAACGAGTGTCTCCATCCTCTACCAACTGGTGTATGGATGAGATCAATGCCAATCGGGAGTACCTCTGCTTAGGGAGCTCCCATAGCCACTGTAAAAAGGTAACTCCCTGGAATAGGGCCTCGGTTACTACTGGTGGGGCACCCAGCTCAGCCCAAACAATCTCATGTGGTACTGATGATTTGCTCCGAATCATGCGGGCAATCATCATAAACAGTGGTCTCTCCATTTTCCTCCATCCCTCATCTGTCCCTCTCTGAGATTTGTGATGTATACTGGGTCCCCAAATTGGAGCTCCATAGTACAGGAGGGTCGGTGTGACAAGCATATCAAATAGCCACAATTTGGTGCGTGGCTCCTAAAACTATATGTGTGCACACTGCCTTCCTCTCAAGTGCCCCCAAGGCTGCATGCCCTCGAGCTAATCTAGCTGCTATGCCTCTTTTAGGGAGAAACGCGGTCCTGTGAAAGTAACTCCCAAGTAGACATATGACCTGACCTGACGTACTCTACTGGCTCCCCTCGAAAAGTGAACTGAGGCTCTAATCTCGTCACCCATGCCTGTGTGGTGTTAAACACCATAACCTTGGTTTTCCCAAGGTTCACTGTCAGATCTCTATCCACACACAGAAAGCCTGTAATGCATCCAGGTGTCTCTGTAATCCCTTTGAAGAGTCTGAGATTAGAACAATATCATCAGCATATAACAAGATAGGTATCAACACCCCTACCAGGCATGCCCTTGGGCCTCCCAATCCGTCTACATAATCAGAGAGAGAGAGAGAGAGAGAGAGAGAGAGAGAGAGAGAGAGAGAGAGAGAGAGAGAGTTAGAGAGAGAGAGAGAGAAAGAGTTAGAGAGAGTGAGTTAAAGAGAGAAAAGTGAGGTAGAGAGAAAGTTATACAGAGTTAGAGAGAGAGATAGTTAGACAGTGCAAGAGAGGAGAGAGAGAGAGAGAGAGAGAGAGAGAGAGAGAGAGAGAGAGAGAGTTATAGGGAGTTAGAGAGAGAGAGTTAGAGAGAGAGAGAGAGAGAGTTATAGGGAGTTAGAGAGAGATATTTAGAGAGAGAGAGAGTGAGTGAGTTAGAGAGAGAAAAGTGAGGTAGAGAGAAAGTTATACGGAGTTAGAGAGAGAGAGTTAGACAGTGCAAGAGAGGAAAGAGTTAGGGAGAGAGAGAGAGAGAGAGAGAGAGAGAGAGAGAGAATTGGGCCTTTTGTAAAGGGGGGAAAAGAGAGGAGAAAGAAGAGAGAGAAAAAGAGAGGGGAGGGAGAGAGAGAGAGAGAGAGAGAGAGAGAGAAGAATTAGTTTAAACAAAATGTTTTTTTTGTTTTGTTTTAAAGGGGGACAATAAAAAAGAGCCAGAGAGAAAAGGGCAACCAAACCGCCAAAGCAGGTCTGGGCCACTCGTTATATATTCAGTAGATTGTTTAGTATGTATATATATTTTTTACCAGCCCTAAGAGACCAATAATCCTATTAGGGTGAATCTAAAGTTGACCCTTTGAACCACTAATGTCCTACCCCACCCCACAAGAGAGGGGTTCGTCTCCCCTAGAGATACTCCTTCCTGCTCCAACCTCCATCTTCTTGCATCTCTTGCCCATGAGGTCCGTAGTCTCCTCTATCGCTCCTCTCCTCTTTTATCACCCCTCCCTCCCACGCTAAATAAAAATAATAATTGGCATGCACACCACATGCCTTCACTTGTGGGAGATTTCTCTCGCATGTAGTCTCCTATGTCACTTCTCTCCTCTTATCATCCCTCCCTCTCACGCTAAATAATTTTAATAATTGGCATGCACACCAAATGCCTTCACTTATTAAAAACTTGATATGATTTCTTCCTAAATATAAATAATGATTGTAAACCTTTGAATTTGTTTTTAAAATGATGACTTTTACAGCTTTACTATTTTAACCGCCATGAAGAGATTACCTATTTAGGTGTGTGGGAAGCCCTTGCGCCATAGAAAAAGTGCATGAACTAACCAATGTCGTGGGGCCTTGTCTCACCGCACTCAGAAGCATAAACAGCTCAAACTGAGAGGTTAATCTACCATAACCTAGCTTGCCATTGCATAAATGGGATGTGTCACTCAGCTCATTGATTGCTCGTGCTTGGATTCTTGTAGGAGATCTTGTTGCCACATAGCCACCCTCTAAGCTCCTCTCCAACACTGCTCGTCGCACTCCGATGGAAGCTCGACCCTCCTCTCTCACTCAATCACACACTCACTCTCTCACCACACACACATGAAAGCAAGCAAAAAATAGCTCAAACATGCAATAGTCAAGTAAGAAAGCAATAGCATAAGAGTATAGAGAAGAAGAGAACTCTCTTAAATAGCATAAAAGAATGAATGGCCACAATAAACAATGACCCTTATCTTGGTCCATAAGCTTCACACCTTGGGCGGCCATACTTAAAAAATAGGTCCATGGCTCCAACCACAGCCGCCTAGGCTTATGTAAAACCCTAATCTAAGAATACATTCTCCAGTATTAATCCCATTGTGCACCTTTATAGAGACAAGCGGCCATCGCACACGTAAAATATACAATGATGCTGGAGAGGTGTCCGATGAGGGTTAACATGCCCCCCTTCTTGATGCAGATTCTATCCTCGGAATATGTTGATGAAGTTTTGTTGAAGATGTTGTTCGATGCATGAAATGTCAGAGGTCTTGGAAGGTCTACAAAGTAACATGGTACCACCAGTAAGGTGCATTTAAGCATAATGCAAACACCAATCATGCAGTGATGAATGATACTGTTCAATCTTTCTAGTTAAGACAAGGGTACTATGAAGTTTGGTCCAAATTCTATCTAAGCTAAAATATAGACAAGCGGCGATCGCACACGTAAACTATACAATGACTCTGGAGAGGTGTTCGATGAGAGTTAACATGCCCCACTTCTTGATGCAAATATTCCGTACTCAAAATATGCCGATGAAGATTTGTTGAAGATGAGGTGTTCGATGAGAGTTAACATGCCCCACTTCTTGATGCAAATTCCGTACTCAAAATATGCCGATGAAGATTTGTTGAAGTTATTGTTGGATGTATAAAATGTTGGAGGTCCTCGAAGGTCTGCAAAGCAACATGTTGAAGCTATTGTTGGATGTATGAAATGTTGGAGGTCCTCGAAGGTCTGCAAAGCAACATGGTACCACAAGTAAGGTGCATTTAAGTATAATGTAACCACTAATCATGTAGTGAGGAATGATATTTAATGATTGGTCAATTTTTCTAGTTAAGACAAGGGTACTATGAAGCTTGGTCCAAATTCTATCTAAGATAAGAAGGATGTAAAGCATGCCTTGGGTTATGACCTTAGTCTCGACACACTATCCTTTGTTGAAACCATCTCTAGCTAATATCTAACCTCCTAAATGGAACTTCTAAGTGAGTATTATAAGGTTGCATTTTGATTTTAAAAATAGAAAAGTAGGGCACCACCCTACAGAGATCCAAGCAATGGTCCAGAGACCTCATACAAGAGTATCTAAGAACCTCTAAGTACCTGCACATCGGTGTTTTTTTTTTCTTTGTTTTTGTTTTGCTTGTGGGTTTTTTTAATAAACTAGTGTCACATTACAATTCACCTAGGAGGCTCTATTCTAACTAAAGAGGGTGCACTAAGGAAGGTGGAGTACTTGGCATACTCTAAGGTGGTCAATCTCACGATAGATGGAATTAGGACAAAAGCCTAAATGTTACCAAGTAATAACTAGAAAATTGATAGACCAGATATCTAGCAACTTAAACAAAAAGTAAATGGAGAATCACAAACAATAAACAAAAGGTGAGGATGGGTTAGAATACACCTGGGCAATGAGGAAAATTATGTCCATATCAAGGTTGCACATTCACCGCATGTTGTAATTCTGGATCTGGTCTACATGACGACACCTGAATAACCTATAAATCATACTATCTAGCAAGCTCATCGTTAGATAACCATAGTGCATAAGCATGCTTCGATTTATCGTCATTTTGACTTTCCCTCTCACTAGGGTGTGCTCCATATATATATGCGTCCTCTAGTCTACTAGGTAATGGTTTGGGTGCCTCCTCACTGTGATAAGGCATGGGTACTATAGGTAAGTTAGCTAAGTAGCTACCATGAGCTAAGTTGTCTAGGAAATCAGCCACTATACTCGAGGAGAAACAAGGAAGTGGAAACGAATATGCCATATCTAATGGTGTAAGTCCATAAGTTCCTGGCTTCCTCCACTACTCTGCAAGATATTTATGTTCAATTCTAACTTTTTGGGCTCCTCCCATTGGGTAACGAAAGCTCTCGTGATATTGTTGCAGTGGTGTTGCTCCTACCATGGACTGCAATATAGTCCTGTCTCCCATAGCGCCTAAAATAAGTTCTGCACTACCAACATAGGTGGGACGCTATGTACAACATGCGATGCCTACAAGTAATGCATGGTGAAAGGGGATGAAACTTTAGGTAAAACAGGTCCACAAAGGTGGCTCCACAATATCTCCCCCCTAGTGGTGCATAAAAATAACATGAGTGGGTCTGGAAAGGGAAAATACTCAGATGTCCTCAATAGTACCATTCCTGGCAGTCTAGGTCCACGATAAGGTCACTCGTGTCAGTCCATGAAAAGTCCATGCTTGTGGCCTATAGTCACAGCAAAGTCAATTTCATTCTTCTATTTATGTACTCCTTCTCATCATCTTTTTTTTTAAAAAAATTGTATGGCTAGTTGGTTTTTTAGTATATGTATAGTTTTTAAATTGTTGTACATTGTTGGTTCTAGCTAGATTGTCATGGGTTAGGTTTTTTCCAACAGGATCCCTCTTGATATAGACATAAACTTTGTCGGGGAGCAAAACATGGAGGGAAAAAGTAATGATATTAGCATAAGTCCCCCCTTCCTGTTGTTGTTGATCATACCTTGACCTCGTAGAAGGTATTGTAGATGTTTTGCAACTATTCCTTCTAGCTTGTCTCCATGAATGTTTGTTGGCTAGGGACGCTTTTTGTTCCTTGGTGTAGTGGTAGGTCAACTTCCAGCTTTAACGAGCGGTAAAGTGCTCTTATAAGACCGGATGGAGCTTATGGTTTCACCAATGTTGAGGAGTAATGGGGTTGATACTTGCATAGTGGGTAAAGTGCTCTCAGAAGACCGGATGGAGCTTATGGTTTCACCAATGTTGAGGAGTAATGGGGTTGAGACTTGCATAGTGGGTCGCTCATCTAGGGAGACCAATGGGGTTGGGGCTTGGATAAACATCAATGGTTTTATAACCTTTAGTGATGTAGAGGCTTCACCATCAATCACCATGTTTGGTGTGATAGGTTTTCTCTTTGGGATCCATACCTTTTTGGGCACATTGGTGGTGAAGGTTCTATTACAATAGCTTTTCCTTTGTTGGCATGTGAGCTATTGAAGCCTCTATCCATCATTGATGAGGAGGTTTGGGAGTTGGTAAATAAGTGGCAGTAGTGAGGCTAGCTAGGGGTATACTTTTATGCTTTGGTATCCAAATACAACGGTTACCCTCGTAGTAGCCTTGAGCTTTCAAGCATTTGGGGATCCATTTTGGGGTAACTTGTAATTTGGACTTTTTGTGCCGATTCTTATGTTGTGGTCCTCCTTTCTTGGTCAGTTGAGGTAGTATGGATTGAGAATTTTTGGGAACATTTGGAGCAGGTAGAGTTGGGTTGCCACTTTGTAGCTCATCAACTCTGCTCGTTCTTTTCATATGCAGGTGTTTGTTGTGTGGAGGTAGAAGGATTGTGA
This sequence comes from Cibotium barometz, assembly GCF_041138505.1. NCBI lineage: Eukaryota > Viridiplantae > Streptophyta > Polypodiopsida > Cyatheales > Cibotiaceae > Cibotium > Cibotium barometz. The sequence continues at coordinate 37,498,109 of NC_141092.1, forward strand.
GTCTTTTGGATATTGGACACTGAAGTGGAGGGAATTAAAGCTTCCATAGATTTTGTGGATGTTGAAGCTTCCTCCTCTTTACGACCCTAGAGAATAGTGAGAGGTGGCAAGGGTTTATGAGTAGATTGTTCAATTGTGGTTTCACCCACAGAGACCCTCCCTGTTGACCAGTCAATCATACATCCCACAACCTTCATCCATGTACGACCAAGTATTATTGGTTCAGGTAATGTTCTGGCAGGCATAACCAAGATGTCTACCACCAGTTCCTTGCTGCCATCATAATATATCTCTATTTGTAATATCCCTTGAGAACCTTGGTATTTTCACCATGGATACCTTTCACCTTTAAGGAGCTATTTTCAAGTTGGGATTTTTCCAATTAGTTCTATGCAATGAAAGAAATTAGATAGTGACTAGCCCCTGTATCAAGTAATGCATTATAAATCACTTTACCACCATAAGGGCTAGACAATTGAATGGATGTCCATAGGGGCATTATGTGCTCCTTTGTGTCTTCTTCAAATTTTCCCACAAAGGCTTATGTAGCAGGTGTAAGGTTTCCTTCTCCTCATTTTTGCAGTTTGGCTTGTCTTTCTCTTGCCTCCTCTTGGGCTTGTGTCTTCTTTTGAGTGGCCCTTTCCTGGGTGGCTTTCTTGTCCTGTGAATCACGTAAGGATTCTTTGGTACGAGGTCTATAGTATTTTTTAAACTTACTTCCATTAAGGAAACCAATAGTTTCAACTCTGTCTCAAGAGTCTCAACACGTATTGTACTCTGTGGAGTAACTTCACAAACCCTGAATGGTCCCTTTCTGATATATTTAAGCTTTTTCTTCACACTGACGCTATACATAAGTACAAGATCCCCTACCTCAATCTCCTTGTCTTTGATATTTTTGTCAAACCACTTCTTTCTTCGGTCCTTTTTTGTCAGCATGTTTTGCACTACATTTGTTGCTCCTCAGTGAGTTGTTCTAAAACAAATAACCGGTTAGCCAATTCATTACCATCAAGCTTTTAACTTACAGTTAGGGATCATGAAATCCCAGGGCATTACTTCCTCAAGTCCATACACCATCTTAAAAGGCGTGAAATTAATTGCAACTTTGTATGATGTGCGATAGGCCCATAAAGCTGCTGTGAGTTTAGACTCCTAGTTAGTGCATCGAGCTTCAATAGTCTTTGTCATTATTGAAATAAGAACCTTGTTGGTTCTCTCTACATGGCCATTTTCTTGTGGGTAATATGGCGTTGACTTACGATGAGCGATCATGAATGTGCTAGTGAGATTTAATGCCTCAAGTAAGTCTCAAGCCACTTATTGACCCTTTTGGTTTGACCATCAGTTTTCGGATGATAGGCTGTACTAGGAGTCAACTTAGTGCCCATGCTATCAAACAATGTATGCTAAAATGTGTAAACTTCACATCTTGATCACTTACTATTTGGTACGGCATGCCATGCAACTTGAACACATTTTCCATGAATTGGTGTGTCACCATAGATGCCGAGTGTCTCTCTTTTGTTGGTACAAAATGGGCATCTTTTGTCAATCAGTCGACCACCACATAGATGCTATCCCATCTTCTCTTTGTAGAAGGCAAGCCGGTAATGAAATCAATAGCAATATGCATTCATTTACCCTCCGGAATGGGTAAAGGCTGAAGCAAACCACCAGGCTTGTATGTGGGATCCTTGTTGAGTTGACAAGGCATACACTTAGCAACATATTCTTTGACTTCCCTCCATAGGCATTTCCAATGGAAACTTTTCTTTATGGCATCATAGGTTTTGAACAAACCCAAATGTCCCACCATGGGAGTAGAATGCATCTCATCCATGACCTTTTTCTTGAAGGATGAGTGGGGTACAAGGTACATCCTTTCCTTATAATAGAGGAGACAATTGTGCAATCCAAAATGAGGTAAATTATCACAAACACCGTGCTGTAATTTTTGCACTATTTGTGAAGCCTCATCATCAAGCATATATTCCTCTTGAATCTCCTCAACCCAATCATTATGCACTTCCATGATGGCTGATAGAGAACATGCCCACATTCTAGAGAGTGAATCTGCCACCACATTCTCCTTTCCCTTCGTATATGTGATCTCAAAACTATATTGTTGAAGGGTAGGCAACCATCTTCTTTGATTAGGTGAGAGGTTTTATTGAGATAGGAAGAATTGAAGAACCATATGGCCACTTCGCATATAGAATTTGCTTCTCCATAAAGATAGTGATGCCACTTCTTGATTGCGTGCAAAATGGAAATCATCTCTTGATCATACACATGCATCTCCATCTCTTTGTCATCAAGTTAGCGGCTTTCATAAGCAATAACTCTATGATCTTGATACAACACCGCACCAATGCCTCTTCCACATGTATCCGCTCTAATAGTGAAGGGCTTGGAGAAATCCGGGCACACCAAGATAGGTGATGAAGTAAGCATTCTTTTTAGCACATCAAAACTCTTTTGTGCCATTGCATCCCAAAAGAATGCCCCTTTCTTCAACTTATCCGCCGTCAAAGGAGCCGCTATATGTGCACACCTCTCAATGAATCGGCGATGATAAATTATGAGAGACCTAAGAATCCCCTCACTTGAGTGAGATTGGTGGGAGTAGGCTAATTCTTCACACATTCCACTTTCTTGCGGGTCCATCTATATGCCATCAATGCCCACAACCAAGGTATTCCACCTCTTTTGCCATGAATGTACACTTGGTTTCTTTGGCATACAAGTGGTTGGCTTTCAATGCATCAAATACCTCCTTCACATGAACCAAGTGCTTCTTTTCACTGTTGCTATACACCAAGATATCATCGAAAAACACCAGCACAAACTTGAAGAGAAATGGCTATAGCACTTTGTTCATCAATCCTTGAAAAGTGGCCGGTGCATTACATAAAACAAACGACATCACCATGAAATGATAGAGACCTCTTTTGGTACGAAATGACATCTTGTGCTCATTCCCACTTTTCATTCTTATTTGGTGGTAGACAAATTGTAAGTCAATCTTGGTGAAGAACTTGGGACCCTTCAATTCATCCAAAAGATCATCAATTCTTAGGATTGGGTACCTATTCTTGATGGTAATTTTGTTAATATCCCAATAATCAATGCACATTCTAAAAGTCCCATCCTTCTTCTTCACCAATAAAACGGGTGATGCAAATGGCGATTGAATCGGTTCCACCCAACCAATATCAATGAGCTCTTTAACTTGCTTTGCCTTTTCATCCTTTTTCACTTTTAACAACCGATATAGAGGTTTGTTGATCGGCTTTGCATTTGGCTCCAATTCAATTGCATGATCAACCTCCCTCATTTGGTGGTAAGAACTTGGGCATATGAAACACATCTTCATATTCTTTAAGTAACTTCTTCATGCCCTCATGTGTAACTTTTCTCTCTTTTTTATTTTCTTCATCCTTACAAAGCTGTAAAACATACATATAGCCACTCTTCTTCAATTCCCTCTTGAGTTGTGTGCCATTGATCAAGGTTAAATTTGAGGTACCAAAACCATGCAATGTAATGGTCTTCTTCCCATGCATAAACCTCAAAAACCCTTGTTTCAAATTCATGGAAAAGGTTCTAAGAGTTGATAGCCAATCTAACATCAAAACCATATCACTGGACTCCATATTGAGCACCAACAATTCAGCTTTGCAAGTGTACTCTTTTGAGAGCATCAATTCCACATTTCAGCAAATCATTGTGCAATCCATGCAATCCATGTTTGCTACTTCAACTTTTCTTTTCATTGCCAATGCATCTGGGTATAATTTTAGATTTCCCAATGATTTGTAGTTCACAAAACTATGTTGTCCACCAATGCAAATGCATCTCTTCCCTTGACTTTAGCCTTGAATCTCAATGTGTGTGCCCCTTTGCAATTGGCATAACATTCATTGGATATGGAACACAGAGAAGTATTGTGTTCATATGCATTTGTAGCACCCAAAGTATGAGGTAAGCCATCATCATAATCATGAAGATCACCAAGAGAGCCACTGGGGTCAAAAGGAAACTCCCCATCTGGATCTAAAGAATCCACAAACTCACATGGCTCTTGAAATGGCTCCACTTCTTTGTCATTAGTGTCATCTACCACCTCCGAGTAAACCATATTAATCTTGACATTGCGGGCTTTGCACTCCTTCCATCAATGATCCTTGCTATACTTCCCACCACATTTGTAGCATAGGTTTTTTGTCCCTCATCTCATTAATGTGATCTTCCTTCACAAATTTGGTCTTGGTGACCCCATCATTAGTTGGCTTTTCACCCGCTTGTGAAGGCTTTTGAGAAGTATTTCCACCTTTGAAAGCACCCACATTGTATGCTTTTTCACTACTACCATAGACCGTAGGAGATTTGGGTACATTTGGAGTGGTAGGAGATGGCTTTGTGAAAGCATTTGACCCATAATATGGCCGACAGTTCACCCATGTATTTGTATACTTTTATTCATATACTTCAGCCCAAGATCATTGCATCCTTGAGAGTTGTAGGTGTACTTGACTATTTTGAACATGAAGCATAAGTTTGAGAAACTTATGTGTATACTCATTCACACTCATGTATCTTTGTTGTAGATCATCCCACTCACAAACCATTTTGTCCTTGTGCATCTTGGAAGTGAATGTCTCTCTCATATCTTCTTTAAAAGCATCCCAACTTGTGGCCTCATAACCTTGTGATTGGAGATGCCTCCACCATGCATGAGCATACCCTTCCAAGTGTAAAGTGGCAAAAAAGTAAACCATAGCTTTTTCACTTTGAGGGTTCATCTCAAAATAGAGATACAATTTGTTGACCCACTCCTCACAAAGACATCATTATTAGTGCCTTCACCACTAAACTTTGAGAGGACGATCTTATCCTTCACACCCTTGAATTCATCTCCATTGCCATGACGGTCACCATGCCTATGCGCATAGGCTCATCCTTATAATGATTGTAATCCTCGAACTCACCAAAGAAATATTCCTCATCATGAGGTCTATAAGATTCCTCCCTGCGACTTTTGAGGTGTGCAGGTGTAAGAACCTCTCCTTCTGATCCTATATTATTCCCCTCTCTGAAATAAAAGAAAGATCCTGTTTTACCCTGTTTTGGCCTAGAGAGAGAAAATGTCTAGAGGAGGGAGGTAATTCAAAATTGAGATATTTTTGGATATAAAAATCCTCCTAGTTTCTAAAATGGTTTCCCCTAAAACAGTTATTCAAAAAGAAACTTCCAATGTGCAATTAGAATAAATTGAAATCAGGTAAAAAGGACCTTAGCCTAAGGGTCCAGATTTTCTGAAATTTTTGAATTAAGGTTCCTATGGACCAATTAGATTAATCCAAATGTAGGGAAGAGATAAATTGAAGAATAAAAGGAAATCCCCCCAAAAATGAGTAAATACTCACACAAGATGAAGATTTGAGTAAGGACAAGGTTATTAGTTAAAAAATAAGAGATGTTTAGAAGAAATGATGCGTTTTTGACACATCAGTGTGGGGGAGTTTCCCTCATGAAGGAGGTGCCTATTTCACATGTGTGGTTGAGTTTTAAACTCATAAATAATGAGATATTTTCATCTCTCCTCTCTCCTGCTTCAACTAGATCCAAAAAGTAAGCTAAATTGACCTAAAAATGGTCAAAATTTGACCAAACTGATCTGAAAAATTCTAGAATTAGTTTGCTTGGTTAGAGGCTCACTTTTTCCTATAAATGAAGCCTTCCCCTTTGTAAATGGTAGGCCTCAAGCAAGTCCGGGATTCCATACAATTGCGGTACTACCATCTGAAGACCCAATTACCAATTTACGAATGGATGGATGGATGTGATGAGAATGAGAGGTAAATAGATGTGATGAGATGGGATGCGAATCAGATAGATAAAAAAGAATGGATGGATGGATGTAATGAGAATAGAAGTGATGAGAATAGAATGGATGGATGGATGTGATGAGAATAGAATGGATGGATGGATGTGATGAGAATAGAAGTGATGAGAATGAGAGGTAAATAGATATGATGAGATGGCAAATGAATCAGATAGATGAGAATGAATAGAGGATAGATGTGATGAGAATAGAAGTGATGAGAATGAAAGGTAAATAGATGTGATGATATGTGAGAATAGAAGTGATGAGAATGAAAGGTAGATAGATGAGAATGAATAGAGGATGGATGTGATGAGAATAGAAGTGATGAGAATGAAAAGTAAATAAATGTGATGATATGTGATGCGAATCAGATAGATGGGAAAGAATGGATGGATGGATGTGATGAGAATAGAAGTGATGAGAATGAGAGGTAAATAAATGTAATGAGATGGGATGCGAATCAGATAGATGGGAAAGAATTGATGGATGGATGTGATGAGAATAGAAGTGATGAGAATGAGAGGTAAATAGATGTGATGATATGTGATGCAAATCAAATAGATGGGATTGAATGGATGGATGGATGCGATGAGAATAGGAATGATGAGAATGAAAGGTAAATAGATGTGATGATATGTGATGCGAATCAGATAGATGGGAAAGAATGGATGGATGGATGTGATGAGAATGAGAGGTAAATAAATGTGATGATATGTGATGCGAATCAGATAGATGGGATTGAATGGATGGATGGATGCGATGAGAATAGGAGTGACGAGAATGTGAGGTGAATAGAAGTGATGAGATGTAATGCGAATCAGACAGATGGGAAAGAATGGATGAATGGATGTGATGAGAATAGAAGTGATGTGAGAATGAGAGGTAAATAGATGTGATGAGAATGAGAGGTAAATAGATGTGATGAGATGTGATGTGAATCAGATAAATGTGAATGAATAGATGAGATGTGATGTCATGTGAATCGGGATGTGAATGAATGATATAGGATGTGAATGAATGTGTTAGCATGTGAATCGCGATGTGAATGAATGATATAGGATGTGAATGAATGTGTTAGCATGTGAATTAGGATGTGAATGAATGATATAGGATGTGAATGAATGTGATAGCATGTGAATCAGGATGTGAATGACTGATAAGGGATGTGAATGGATGTGATGTCATGTGAATCGGGATGTAAATAAATGATATAGGATGTGAATGAATGTGTTAGCATGTGAATCGGTATGTGAATGAATGATATAGGATGTGAATGAATTTGATAGCATGTGAATCAGGATGTGAATGAATGATAAGGGATGTGAATGGATGTGATGTGATGTGAATCAAGATGTGAATGAACGATAAGGGACATGAATGAATGTGTTAGCATGTGAATGAATGAGATGTGATGTGAAATGGATGTGATAAGATGCGATGTAAACTGGATAGATGTTAATGTATGTGAAGTGATGAGATGTATAGGTAGATGGAAGTAGATGTGATCTAACGAGTATAAATGAGGAAATAGATGATGAGATAGAAAAAGATGTGATTAGATGAGGATGGGAATACTTATAAAATGAATGTGGATTGATGTGTGGGTAATGCGCATTGATGTGGATGGATGAGTGGATAATGTGGATTGATGTGGATGATGTGGATTGATGTGTGGGTAATGTAGATTGATGTGAATGGATGTATGGATGATGTGGATTGATGTGTGGATAATGTGGATTGATGTGGATAGATGTATGGATGATGTGGATTGATGTGGATGGATGTATGGAAGGTGTGGATGGATGTGTGGATAATATGGATTGATGTGGATAGATGTATAGATGATGTGGATTGGTGTGGATGGATGTGTGGATGATGTGGATTGATGTGTGGATGATGCGATTGGATGTGATTTGATGTGGGAGTGATATGATGTGATAGGGATCGATGAAGAAAAAAAAATTGTGGGAAGATGAGAAAAGATGGGGACTAATGTGAAAGGATGTGGAGTGATGAGAAAAAATGGAAATATTGTTGGAACTGTATTTGTATGTGAAATCTGTTTTTAAATGACTGTTTTATGTCAAGAATGCTAGGGAAGTATTTTGACCGTCTTATGAATGAGGTCGTGGAGACCTATCTGTTAAAGTTGCAACTGCTGACAGAGAGTCAACGAAAGACGTCTCGCGTATAGCAGGGTTGGTCGAGGTCTTGACCAGCCTCAGTTTGATTTAAATGGTGAGCTTCCAGTACAGTGGATGAGGGACCAAGGAAGTGGCCTATGAGTGAAGCACTAGGTGACCAGCGAAGGATCCTAGAGGGTGCTGACCATACGGTGCTTGGGCTCTGGGTCGCCGAAGATACCCACATGTAAATCGGGGAAGATATTGGAACAAGAAGTAAGAGTTGTTTTCTGAATTCGGGCATGGATCTGGTTGGTTGACCTTGCTGGTCCTCAACGGATGAGTCCATGGCTCTTTTATATGGATCCATTGGTTGATCTTGCTGATCTTCAATGGAGATTCCATTTTGATATGTGAATATATTGCCGATTACTATGAGCTAGGAACTATCGAAAAGGCCCCTGAGCGAACAGGTGGTGAGAATTCTGGTTACCAATGATGCCATAGGTACACCGATGAATGAATGCTTGGAAATAAGGATTCAACCGACGATTTTGAGGATTGTGATCAGTGACACAATGGTTTCATTAAATGATAGTTTTAAAGATAGCTAATGCTGAGAAAAAGGCAATTTCATATTGGGTGTGTAAGTGGTGTGACTAGTTTTAAGTTTGCATGAATATCCAGCTAGGGGTCATGGGAACTCTTTTCCCTGGTACCCGGGACAAAACCTAACCAAATTCTTAGTTGGATCCCATCACTACAGTGGTTGGGCAGTTGGCTGGGCGGTTGGCTAACCCACGGGGCTGGATGGGGTTAGGCTGGACTGATGGATCCTTAAATTGAAACTCAATTCTATTATGGTACAATAGATGAAGTAAATCCCAGACAAAAAATTGTTCTATGGAAAAGAATCAACGGCTGTGCCTCTCAATGAGGAAAAAAGTGTTGGTCTCTATGATCCAAGTGCAATCTTTTCCCTGATCTTACTTGGGACTTATGAGTTCGGTTAGATCAGTTCAGTTAGTTAAGGTTTTTGACTACGTTAGAGAAAAATTATCCTGGAAGAATCGCCCGTGCAATTCTTAACCAGAATTTAAAATCATATCAACCACATTCGAGTTCATCATCTGGATAGTATTAATGCTTAATGATAATTTCAAGTCTTAGATTTACTCGTATATACTGCCAATAAAGAGCTGCAGTTATACCCTCGGTATGTATGGGTAGTCACGGTCCTTGGAAATATAAGATAAATACCATCATGTCTAGGCCTCAAGCAAGTCCGAGATTCCATACAATTACGGTACTTCCATCTGAAGACCTAATTACCAATTTACGAATTTCAGTTTGAATATCAATTCTTATGAATTTTTTCACACAATTTTACAACCTTTTACTGCTTTATCATAAGTTTTTGACATTTTTGGCTTCTCGGTTGATCCTCATTAGCCAATTCGCTATCTATGATACCAGCTGTGAGGTCCCTCTCCCCATCGCGCAATGAATTCAGGGGTGCTAGCAGCGGAAGTAGCACTTCTTACGCGGGGCAGGGTCCCACACTTGGAGCCTCGCCCCACGGATATTCGAGCGAGAGACTAATCCATCGGTTCTTCCAAAACCGAACCCGAAAAAACTTCCCTTACTTGGAAAGCACGGGCGATTCCTCCAGGATAATTTTTCTCTAACGTAGTCAAAAACCTTAACTAACTGAACTGATCTAACCGAACTCGTAAGTCCCAAGTCAGATCAGGGAAAAGATTGCACTTGGATCATAGAGACCAACACTTTTTTCCTCATTGAGAGGCATAGCCGTTGATTCTTTTCCATAGAACAATTTTTTGTACTGGATTTACTTCGTCTATCGTACCATAACAGAATTGAGTCTCAATTTAAGGATCCATCAGTCCAGCCTAACCCCATCCAGTCCCGTGGGTTAGCCAACCGCTGTAGTGATGGGATCCAACTAAGAATTTGGTTAGGTTTTGTCCCGAGTACCAGGGAAAAGAGTTCCCAGGACCCCTAGCTGGATATTCATGCAAACTTAAAACTGTTCACACCACTTACACACCCAATATGAAATTGCCTTTTTCTCATCATCAGCTATCTTTAAAACTATCATTTATGAAACCATTGTATCACTATCACAATCCTCAAAATTACCGGTTGAATCCTTATTTCCAATCATTCCTTCATCGGTGTACCTATGGCATCATTGGCAACCAGAACGCTCACCACCTGTTCGCTCAGGGGCCTTTTCGATAGTTCCTAGCTCATAGTAACTGGCAATATATTCACATATCAAAATGGAATCTCCGTTGAAGATCAGCAAGATCAACCAACGGATCCATATAAAAGAGCCATGGACTCATCCGTTGAGGACCAGCAAGGTCAACCAACCAGATCCATGCCCGAATTCAGAAAATAACTCTTACTCCTTGTTCCAATATCTTCCCCGATTTACATGTGGGTATCTTCGGCGACCCAGAGCCGAGCACCGTATCGTCAGCACCCTCTAGAATCCTTCGCTGGTCACCTAGCGCTTCACTCATAGGCCGCTTCCTTGGTCCCTCATCCACTGTACCGGAAGCTCGCCATTTAAATCAAACCGAGGCTGGTCAAGTCGGCCGACCTTGCTATACGTGAGACGTCCTCCGTTGACTCTCTGTCACAGCAGTTGCAACTTTAACAGATAGGTCTCCACGACCTCATTCACAAGACGGTCAAAATACTTCCTTAGCATTCTTGACATAAAATAGTCATTTAAAAACAGATTTCACATACAAATACAGTTCCAACAGGATTTCCATTTTTTCTCATCACTCCACATTCTTTCACATTAGTCCCCATCTTTTCTCATCTTCCCATAATTTTTTTTTCTTCATCGATCCCTATCACATCATATCACTCCCACATCAAATCACATCCAATCGCATCATCCACACATCAATCTACATCATCCACACATCCATCCACACCAATCCACATCATCTATAAATCTATCCACATCAATCCATATTATCCACACATCTATAAATCTATCCACATCAATCCATATTATCCACACATCCATCCAAATCTTCCATACATCCATCCACATCAATCCACATCATCCATACATCTATCCACATCAATCCACATTATCCACACATCAATCCACATCATCTATACATCCATTCACGTCAATCCACATTACCCACACATCAATCCACATCATCCATACATCCATCCACATCATCCACATCAATCCACATTATCCACTCATCCATCCACATGAATGCGCATTACCCACACATCAATCCACATTCATTTTATAAGTATTCCCATCCTCATCTAATCACATCTTTTTCTATCTCATCACTTATTTCCTCATTTATCCTCATTAGATCACATCTACTTGCATCTACCCATACATCTCATCACTTCACATACATTAACATCTATTTAGTTTACATCGCATCTTATCACATCCATTTCACATCACATCTCATTCATTCACATGCTAACATATTCATTCATGTCCCTTATCATTCATTCACATCCCGATTCACATCACATCACATCCATTCACATCCCTTATCATTCATTCACATCCCGATTCACATGCTATCACATTCATTCACATCCTATATCATTCATTCACATCTCGATTCACATGCTAACACATTCATTCACATCCTATATCATTCATTTACATCCTGATTCAAATGACAGCACATCCATTCACATCCCTTATCAGTCATTCACATCCCGATTCACATGCTATCACATTCATTCACATCCTATATCATTCATTCACATCCTAATTCACATGCTGACACATTCATTCACATCCTATATCATTCATTCACATCGTGATTCACATGCTAACACATTCATTCACATCCTATATCATTCATTCACATCTCGATTCACATGCTAACACATTCATTCACATCCTATATCATTCATTTACATCCTGATTCACATGACATCACATCTCATCATATCTATTTATGTCTCATTCTCATCACATCCATTCATCCATTCTTTCCCATCTATCTGATTTGCATTACATCTCATCACATCTATTCTCATCACATCCATTCATCCATTCTTTCCCATCTATCTGATTCGCATTACATCTCATCACATCTATTCACCTCACATTCTCGTCACTCCTATTCTCATCGCATCCATCCATCCATTCAATCCCATCTATCTGATTTGCATCACATATCATCACATCTATTTACCTCTCATTCTCATCACATCCATCCATCCATTCTTTCCCATCTATCTGATTCGCATCACATATCATCACATCTATTTACCTTTCATTCTCGTCACTCCTACTCTCATCGCATCCATCCATCCATTCAATCCCATCTATCTGATTCACATCACATATCATCACATCTATTTACCTCTCATTCTCATCACTTCTATTCTCATCACATCCATCCATCCATTCTTTCCCATCTATCTGATTCGCATCCCATCTCATTACATTTATTTATCTCTCATTCTCATCACTTCTATTCTCATCACATCCATCCATCCATTCTTAACCATCTATCTGATTCGCATCACATATCATCACATCTATTTACCTTTCATTCTCATCACTTCTATTCTCATCACATCCATCCTCTATTCATTCTCATCTATCTGATTCATTTTTCATCTCATCATATCTATTTACCTCTCATTCTCATCACTTCTATTCTCATCACATCCATCCATCCATTCTATTCTCATCACTTCTATTCTCATCACGTCTATCCATCCATTCTTTCCCATCTATTTGATTCGCATCCCATCTCATCACATCTATTTACCTCTCATTCTCATCACTTCTATTCTCATCACATCCATCCATCCATTCGTAAATTGGTAATTGGGTCTTCAAATGGAAGTACCGTAATTGTATGGAATCCCGGACTTGCTTGAGGCCTAGATATAATGGTATTTACCTTATATTTCCAAGGACCGTGACTACCCGTATATACCGAGGGTATAACTGCGGCTGTCTACTCGCAGTATATACGAGTAAATCTAACACTTGAAATTATAACACTTTTATAAAAATCCGTTTATGCATCTATTTATGCATAAATTTAATTTTAAGGAGAATAACTCTTTTGAAATAAATATAAATTTCTTTATGCATCTTTCTATGCATAAAATCAAAATTGATGAGAATAACTCTTTTGAAATAAAAATAAATTTCTTTATGCATCTTTCTATGCATAAAATCAAAACTGATGAGAATAACTCGTTTGAAATAAAAATAAATTTATTTATGCATCTTTCTACGCATAAAATCAAAATTTGATGAAAGTCATGCTTTTATAAAAAAATTTCTTTTATGCATCTATTTATGCATAAATTCAATTTTAATGAAAGTAACACTTTTATAATAAAATTTTTCTTTTATGCATAAAAATTAATTTTGAAGAAATTAACACTTTTATAATCAAGATATTATCAATATGCATCTTTCTATGCATAGAAATTAATTCTAATGAAAATAACACTTTTATTATTATAAAAATATTTCTAATATGCATTTTTCTATGCATAGAATAAAAATAACACTTTTAGAATACACAAGCGGTGGGGATCACTCTTTTTGAATAATAAATATAAAACTTATTTCACAAAATTTAAGAAAATTTTGCCATAACCTCCTTTGTATGGCTGACCATTTTTCAATTTTTTTCATTCTCAAGTTACTTAGAAATTATCCCAAATGGTTTAAAGCATTCTAAACTAATCAAATTTCACTTTTTAAAGAGAAACAATATGAAAAGTTTAATTCTAAAAATTTGATTACACATCTAGGATAAAGAAAGGCTAAATTTAAGAATGAAGAGAGGGGGAAAGCCCTTCCAACAATGCATAGCATCATTTATCATTTTAAAGAAAACAAAATGGAATTAAAAAAAAGTAGGATTTCTAGCTTACATGAATTTTTATGAGCTTTCCTTTGGCTTGATGGTTTGAGGGATTTACTCTTGTTTGCAACAAGAGTGGCCACCAATTCTTTTGAAGAGGAAATGGTCAAAAACTAATGAATTATCAATAAATTCACTATTTTTGGCTCTGGGGAGGAGTAGAGTAACAGTGCATAAAACACTATTAACCATTTGCAAAGGGGGAGGCTTCATTTATAGGAAAAAGTGAGCCTCTAACCAAGCAAACTGATTCTAGAATTTTCCAGATCAGTTTGGTCAATTTTTGACCATTTTTTGGTCCCCCACACTGATGTGTCAAAAATGCATCATTTCTTCTAAATATCTCTTCTTTTTTAACTAATAACCTTGTCCTTAGTCAACTCTTCATCTTGTGTGAGTATTTACTCATTTTTGGGGGGATTTCCTTTTATTCTTCAATTTATCTCTTCCCTACATTTGGATTAATCTAATTGGTCCATAGGAACCTTAATTCAAAAATTTCAGAAAATCTGGACCCTTAGGCTAAGGTTCTTTTTACCTGATTTCAATTTATTCCAATTACACATTGGAAATTTCTTTTTGAATAACTGTTTCAGGGGAAGCCATTTTAGACACTAGGAGGATTTTTATATCCAAAAATATCTCAATTTTAAATTACCTCCCTCTAGATATTTTCTCTCTCTAGGCCAAAACAGGGTAAAACATGATCTTTCTTTTATTTCAGAGAGGGGAATAATTATAAGATCAAAAGGGGAGGTTCTTACACCTGCACACCTCAAAAGCCGGAAGATCCAACTGATTCTGGGGTTCCTTATAGTCTGGTGAACCCAACAGAATCCTGGGATAAAGATCCTTATATAAAACTCATCATTAGATAATAATTCACTGAGATCGTATCATTTAATCCTTATCACAATAATGGTCCATTAGACCAAAATTTTGATCTGAATAGTCCTTCATGGAAATTTTCAATTATAGAGATTTTTAATTTGACATCTTTTAACTTGATCCACTAGGTCAAGTGTTAACAGCAGCAATCTGCCAGCACAATCCACTAATCTCATAGTGATTTACTGAAGTCATTAACGTCATTCCACCTCGAACATCATCATAGGGACTCGTCCCATTCATCCTCATTGTGGTTTTGCTTTCGTATGAATTTTTTCACACAATTACAACATTTTACTGCTTCTTCATAAAATTTTGACATTTTTGGCTTCTCGGTTGATCCTCATTAGCCAATTCGCTATGATACCAACTGTGAGGTCCCTCTCCCCATCGCGCAACGAATTCAGGGGTACTAGCAGCGGAAGTAGCACTCCTTGCGCGGGGCAGGGTCCCACACGCGGGGCCTCGCCCACGGATATCCGAGCAAGAGACTAATCCATCGGTTCTTCCAAAATCGAACCCGAAAAAACTTCCCTTGCTTGGAAAGCACGGGCGATTCCTCCAGGATAATTTTTCTCTAACGTAGTCAAAAACCTTAACTAACTGAACTGATCTAACCAAGCTCGTAAGTCCCAAGTCAGATCAGGGAAAAGATTGCACTTGGGTCATAGAGACCAACACTTTTTTCCTCATTAAGAGGCACAGCCGTTGATTCTTTTCCATAGAACAACTTTTTGTCTGGGATTTACTTCATCTATTGTACCATAATAGAATTGAGTCTCAATTTAAGGATCCATCAGTCCAGCCTAACCCCATCCAGCCCCGTGGGTTAGCCAACCGCCTAACCACTGTATAGTGATGGGATCCAACTAAGAATTTGGTTAGGTTTTGTCCCGGGTACCAAGGAAAAGAGTTCCCAGGACCCCTAGCTGGATATTCATGCAGACTTAAAACTAGTCACACCACTTACACACCTAATATGAAATTGCCTTTTTCTCAGCATCAGCTATCTTTAAAACTATCATTTTATGAAACCAGTGTGTCACTGATCACAATCCTCAAAATCGCCGGTTGAATCCTTATTTCCAATCATTCCTTCATCTGGCATCATTGGCAACCAGAACGCTCACCACCTGTTCGCTCAGGGGCCTTTTCCTAGCTCATAGTAACCGGCAATATATTCACATATCAAAATGGAATCTCCGTTGAAGATCAGCAAGATCAACCAATGGATCCATATAAAAGAGCCATGGACCAGCAAGGTCAACCAACTAGATCCATGCTCGAATTCAGAAAACAACTCTTACTCCTTGTTCCAATATCTTCCCCGATTTACATGTGGGTATCTTCGGTGACCCGGAGCCCGAGCACCGTATGGTCAGCACCCTCTAGGATCCTTCGTTGCTGGTCACCTTAGGCGGCTTCCTTGGTCCCTCATCCACTGTACCGGAAGCTCGCTATTTAAATCAAACCGAGGTTGGTCAAGACCTCGGCCGACCTTGCTATACGCGAGACGTCCTCCGTTGACTCTCTATCACAGTTGCAACTTTAATAGATAGGTCTCCACGACCTCATTCACAAGACGGTCAAAATGCTTTCCTAGCATTCTTGACATAAAACAGTCATTTAAAAACAGATTTCACATACAAATACAGTTCCAACAATATTTCCATTTTTTCTCATCACTCCACATCCTTTCACATTAGTCCCCATCTTTTCTCATCTTCCCATAATTTTTTTTTCTTCATCGATCCCTATCACATCATATCACTCCCACATCAAATCACATCCAATCGCATCATCCACACATTAATCCACATCATCTATACATCTATCCACATCAATCCATATTATCCACACATCCATCCACATCTTCCATACATCCATCCACATCAATCCACACGTCAATCCACATCATCCATACATCTATCCACATCAATTCACATTATCCACACATCAATCCACATCATCCATACATCCATTCACGTCAATCTACATTACCCACACATCAATCCACATCATCCATCCACATCATCCACATCAATCCACATTATCCACTCATCCATCCACATGAATGCGCATTACCCACACATCAATCCACATTCATTTTATAAGTATTCCCATCCTCATCTAATCACATCTTTTTCTATCTCATCACTTATTTCCTCATTTATCCTCATTAGATCACATCTACTTGCATCTACCCATACATCTCATCACTTCACATACATTAACATCTATCCAATTTACATCGCATCTTATCACATCTATTTCACATCACATCTCATTCATTCACATGCATTCATTCACGTCCCTTATCGTTCATTCACATCCCAATTCACATCACATCACATCCATTCAAATCCCTTATCATTCATTCACATCCCGATTCACATGCTATCACATTCATTCACATCCTATATCATTCATTCACATCCCGATTCACATGCTAACACATTCATTTACATCCTATATCATTCATTTACATCCTGATTCACATGACATCACATCCATTCACATCCCTTATCAATCATTCACATCCTGATTCACATGCTATCACATTCATTCACATCCTGATTCACATGCTAATACATTCATTCACATCCTATATCATTCATTCACATCGCAATTCACATGCTAACACATTCATTAAAATCCTATATCATTCAATCACATCCTGATTCACATGCTAGCACATTTATTCACATCCTATATCATTCATTTACATCCTGATTCACATGAAATCACATCTCATCTATTCATTCACATTTATTTGATTCACATCACATCTCATCACATCTCATCACATCTATTTACCTCTCATTCTCATCACTTCTATTCTCATCACATCCATTCATCCATTCTTTCCCATCTTTCTTATTTGCATTACATCTCATCACTTCTATTCACCTCACATTCTCGTCACTCCTATTCTCATCGCATCGCATCCATCCATTCAATCCCATCTATCTGATTCGCATCACATATCATCACATTTATTTACCTCTCATTCTCATCACATCCATCCATCCATTCTTTCCCATCTATCTGATTCGCATTACATATCATCACGTCTATTTACCTTTCATTCTCGTCACTCCTATTCTCATCGCATCCATCCATTCAATCCCATCTATCTAATTCGCATCACATATCATCACATCTATTTACCTCTCATTCTCATCACATCCATCCATCCATTCTTTCCCATCTATCTGATTCGCATCCCATCTCATTACATTTATTTACCTCTCATTCTCATCACTTCTATTCTCATCACATCCATCCATCCATTCTTTCCGATCTATCTGATTCGCATCACATATCATCACATCTATTTACCTTTCATTCTCATCCCTTCTATTCTCATCACATCCATCCTTTATTCATTCTCATCTATCTACCTTTCATTCTCATCACTTCTATTCTCACATATCATCACATCTATTTACCTTTCATTCTCATCACTTCTATTCCCATCACATCCATCCTCTATTCATTCTCATCTATCTGATTTATTTCCCATCTCATCATATCTATTTACCTCTCATTCTCATCACTTCTATTCTCATCACATCCATCCATCCATTCTATTCTCATCACTTCTATTCTCATCACATCCATCCATCCATTCTTTCCCTTCTATCTTATTTGCATCCCATCTCATCACATCTATTTACCTCTCATTCTCATCACTTCTATTCTCATCACATCCATCCATCCATTCGTAAATTGGTAATTGGGTCTTCAGATGGAAGTACCGCAATTGTATGGAATCCCGGACTTACTTGAGGCCTAGATATGATGGTATTTACCTTATATTTCCAAGGACCGTGACTACCCGCATATACCGAGGGTATAACTGCAGCTGTTTACTGGCAGTATATACGAGTAAATCTAAGACTTGAAATTATAACACTTTTATAAAAATCCGTTTATGCATCTATTTATGCATAAATTCAATTTTAAGGAGAATAACTCTTTTGAAATAAATACAAATTTTGTTTATGCATCTTTCTATGCATAAAATCAAAATTGATGAGAATAACTCTTTTGAAATAAAAATAAATTTCTTTATGCATCTTTTTATGCATAAAATCAAAACTGATGAGAATAACTCTTTTGAAATAAAAATAAATTTATTTATGCATCTTTCTATGCTTAAAATCAAAATTTGATGAAAGTAACGCTTTTATAAAAAAAATTCTTTTATGCATCTATTTATGCATAAATTCAATTTTACTTAAAGTAACACTTTTATAATAAAAAAATTCTTTTATGCATCTATTTATGCATAAAAATCAATTTTGATGAAAGTAACACTTTTATAATCAAAATATTCCCAATATGCATCTTTCTATGCATAGAAATTAATTCTAATGAAAATAACACTTTTATTATAAAAATATTTCTAATATGCATTTTTCTATGCATAGAATAAAAATAACACTTTTAGAATACACAAGTGGTGGGGATCACTCTTTTTGAATAATAAAATATAAAACTTATTTCACAAAATTTAAGAAAATTTTGCCATAACCTCCTTTGTATGGCTGACCATTTTTCAATTTTTTTCATTCTCAAGTTACTTACAAATTATCCCAAATGGTTTAAAGCATTGTAAACTATTCAAATTTCACTTTTGAAAGAGAAACAATATGAAAAGTTTAATTCTAACAATTTGATTACACATCTAGGATAAAGAAAGGCTGAATTCAAGAATGAAGAGAGGGGGAAAGCCCTTCCAACAATGCATAGCATCATTTATCATTTTAAAGAAAACAAAAATTAGAAAACCATTAAATGGAATAAAGAAAAAGTAGGATTTCTAGCTTACATGAATTTTTGTGAGCTTTCCTTTGGCTTGATGGTTTGAGGGATCTACTCTTGTTTGCAACAAGAGTGGCCACCAATTCTTTTGAAGAGGAAATGGTCAAAAACTAATGAATTATCAATAAATTCACTATTTTTGGCTCTGGGGAGGAGTAGAGTAACAGTGCATAAAACACTATTAACCATTTACAAAGGGGGAAGGCTTCATTTATAGGAAAAAGTGAGCCTCTAACCAAGAAAACTGATTCTAGAATTTTCCAGATCAGTTTGGTCAATTTTTGACCATTTTTAGGTCAGTTTAGCTTACTTTTTGGATCTAGTTGAAGCAGGAGAGAGGAGAGATGAAAATATCTCATTATTTGTGAGTTTAAAACTCAACCACACATGTGAAATAGGCACCTTCTTCATGAGGGGAACTCCCCCACACTGATGTGTCAAAAACGCATCATTTCTTCTAAATATCTCTTCTTTTTTAACTACTAATAACCTTGTCCTTAGTCAACTCTTCATCTTGTGTGAGTATTTACTCATTTTTGGGGGGATTCCTTTTATTCTTCAATTTATCTCTTCCCTACATTTGGATTAATCTAATTGGTCCATAGGAACCTTAATTCAAAAATTTCAGAAAATCTGGACCCTTAGGCTAAGGTCCTTTTTACCTGATTTCAATTTATTCCAATTTCACATTGGAAATTTCTTTTTGAATAAATGTTTTAGAGAAAGCCATTTTAGAAACTAGGAGGATTTTTATATCCAAAATATCTCAATTTTGAATTACCTCTCTCTAGACATTTTCTCTCTCTAGGCCAAAACAGGGTAAAACATGATCTTTCTTTTATTTCAGAGAGGGGAATAATTATGAGATCAGAAGGGGAGGTTCTTACACCTACACACCTCAAAAGCCGGAGGGAGGAATCTTACATACTACCCCACTTAAAAAATGCGAGATGTCCTCATCTCGCAAAATTAGAGGAGAACTCTTTTCCTTAAGATCCAACTGATTCTGGGGTTCCTTATAGTCTGGTGAACCCAACAGAATCCTGGGATAAAGATCCCTTATATAAAACTCATCATTAGATAATAATTCACTCAGATCGTATCATTTAATCCTTATCGCAATAATGGTCCACTAGACCGAAATTTCTATCTAAATAGTCCATGGAAATTTTCAATTATAGACATTTTTAATTTGACATCTTTTAACTTGATCCACTATGTCAAGTGTTAACAGCAGCAATCTGCCAGCACAATCCACTAATCTCATAGTGATTTGCTAAAGTCATTAATGTCATTCCAGCTCAAACATCATTATAGGGACTTCGTCCCATTCATCCTCATTGTGGTTTTGCTTAGTTTATTACATTTTAACCAAAATTCAGGAATCTTCATTTTTCAATCAGAATCCAAATCAACTCATCAATTCTCAACCAGAATTTAAAATCATATCAACCACATTCGATTTCATCATCTGGATAGTATTAATGCTTAATTATAATTTCATCATCTGGATAGTATTAATGCTTAATTATAATTTCAAGTCTTAGATTTACTCATATATACTGCCAGTAAAGAGCTGCAGTTATACCCTCGGTATATATGGGTAGTTACGGTCCTTGGAAATATAAGGTAAATACCATCATGTCTAGGCCTCAAGCAAGTCCGGGATTCCATACAATTGCGGTACTTCCATCTGAAGACCCAATTACCAATTTATGAATTTCAGTTTGAATATTAATTCGTATGAATTTTTTCACACAATTATAACCTTTTACTGCTTCTTCATAAGTTTTTGACATTTTTGGCTTCTCGGTTAATCCTCATTAGCCAATTCGCTATGATACCAGCTGTGAGGTCCCTCTCCCCATCGTGCAATTCAGGGGTGCTAGCAGCGGAAGTAGCACTTCTTGCGCGGGGCAAGGTCCTACACTCGGGGCCTCGCCCACCACGGATATCCGAGCAAGAGACTAATCCATCGGTTCTTCCAAAATCGAACCCGGAAAAACTTCCCTTGCTTGGAAAGCACGGGTGATTCCTCCAGGATAATTTTTCTCTAACGTAGTCAAAAACCTTAACTAACTGAACTGATCTAACCGAACTCGTAAGTCCCAAGTCAGATCAGGGAAAAGATTGCACTTGGATCATAGAGACCAACACTTTTTTCCTCATTGAGAGGCACAGTCGTTGATTCTTTTCCATAGAACAATTTTTTGTACTGGATTTACTTCATCTATCATACCATAACAGAATTGAGTTTCAATTTAAGGATCCATCAGTCCAGCCTAACCCCATCTAGCCCCGTGGGTTAGCCAACCGCCCAACCACTGTAGTGATAGGATCCAACTAAGAATTTGGTTAGGTTTTGTCCTGGGTACCAGGGAAAAGAGTTCCCAAGACCCCAAGCTGGATATTCATGCAAACTTAAAACTAGTCACACCACTTATACACCCAATATGAAATTGTCTTTTTCTGAGCATCAGCTATCTTTAAAACTATCCTTTAATGAAACCATTGTGTCATGGATCACAATCCTCAAAATCGCCGGTTGAATCCTTATTTCCAATCATTCCTTCATCTGGCATCATTGGCAACCAGAACGCTCACCACCTGTTCGCTCAAGGGCCTTTTCGATAGTTCCTAGCTCATAGTAACCGGCAATATATTCACATATCAAAATGGAATCTCCGTTGAAGATCAGCCAACGGATCCATATAAAAGAGCCATGGACT
The DNA here is from genome assembly GCF_041138505.1 of Cibotium barometz. Lineage (NCBI taxonomy): Eukaryota > Viridiplantae > Streptophyta > Polypodiopsida > Cyatheales > Cibotiaceae > Cibotium > Cibotium barometz. Next base: position 37,520,511 of record NC_141092.1, read on the forward strand.
CATCCGTTGAGGACCAGCAAGTTCAACCAACCAGATCCATGCCCAAATTCAGAAAACAACTCTTACTCCTTGTTCCAATATCTTCCCCGATTTACATGTGGGTATCTTCGGCGACCCAGAGCCCGAGCACCATATGGTCAGCACCCTCTAGGATCCTTCGCTGGTCAAGACCTCGGTCGACCTTGCTATACGAGAGACGTACTCCGTTGACTCTCTGTCCCAGTAGTTGCAACTTTAACAGATAGGTCTCCACGACCTCATTCACAAGATGGTCAAAATGCTTCCCTAGCATTCTTGACATAAAACAGTCATTTAAAAATAGATTTCACATAGAAATACAGTTCCAACAATATTTCCATTTTTTCTCATCACTCCACATCCTTTCACATTAGTCCCCATCTTTTCTCATTAGTCTCCATCTTTTCTCATCTTCCCACAATTTTTTTTTCTTCATCGATTACTATCACATCATACCGCTTCCACATCAAATCACATCCAATCGCATCATCCACACATCCATCCACATCATCTATACATCTATCCACATCAATCCATATTATCCACACATCCATCCACATCTTCCATACATCCATCCACATCAATCCACACGTCAATCCACATCATCCATACATCTATCCACATCAATCCACATTATCCACACATCAATCCACATCATCCATACATCCATTCATGTTAATCTACATTACCCACACATCAATCCACATTATCCATACATCCATCCACATCATCCACATCAATCCACATTATCCACTCATCCATCCACATCAATGCGCATTACCCACACATCAATCCACATTCATTTTATAAGTATTCCCATCCTCGTCTAATCACATCTTTTTCTATCTCATCACTTATTTCCTCATTTATCCTCATTAGATCACATCTACTTGCATCTACCCATACATCTCATCACTTCACATACATTAACATCTATCCAGTTTACATCGCATCTAATCACATCCATTTCACATCACATCTCATTCATTCACATGCTAACACATTCATTCACGTCCCTTATCATTCATTCACATCTCGATTCACATCACATCACATCCATTCACATCCCTTATCATTCATTCACATCTCGATTCACATGCTATCACATTCATTCACATCCTATATCATTCATTCACATCCCGATTCACATGCTAACACATTCATTCACATCCTATATCATTCATTTACATTCTGATTCACATGACATCACATCCATTGACATCCCTTATCAGTCATTCACATCCCGATTCACATGCTATCAGCACTTCTATTCTCATCACATCCATCCATCCATTCTTTCCCATCTATCTGATTTGCATCCCATTTTATTACATTTATTTACCTCTCATTCTCATCACTTCTATTCTCATCACATCGATCCATCCATTCTTTCCCATCTATCTGATTTGCATCACATATCATCACATCTATTTACCTTTCATTCTCATCACTTCTATTCTCATCACATCCATCCTCTATTTATTCTCATCTATCTACCTTTCATTCTCATCACTTCTATTCTCACATATCATCACATCTATTTACCTTTCATTCTCATCACTTCTATTCTCATCACATCCATCCTCTATTCATTCTCATCTATCTGATTCATTTCCCATCTCATCATATCTATTTACCTCTCATTCTCATTACTTCTATTCTCATCACATCCATCCATCCATTCTATTTTCATCACTTCTATTCTTATCACATCCATCAATCCATTCTTTCCCATCTATCTGATTTGCATCCCATCTCATCACATCTATTTACCTCTCATTCTCATCACTTCTATTCTCATCACATCCATCCATCCATTCGTAAATTGGTAATTGGGTCTTCAGATAGAAGTACCGCAATTGTATGGAATCTCGGACTTGCTTTTGGCCTACATATGATGGTATTTACCTTATATTTCCAAGGACCGTGACTACCCGTGTATACCGAGGGTGTAACTGCAGCTGTTTTACTGGCAGTATATACGAGTAAATCTAAGACTTGAAATTATAACACTTTTATAAAAATTCGTTTATCATCTATTTATGCATAAATTCAATTTTAAGGAGAATAACTCTTTTGAAATAAATATAAATTTCTTTATGCATCTTTCCTATAAATGGTTAATAGTGTTTTATGCACTGTTACTCTACTCTTTCCCAGAGCCAAAAACAGTGAATTTATTGATAATTCATTAGTTTTTGACCATTTCCTCTTCAAAAGAATTGGTGGCCACTCTTGTTGCAAACAAGAGTAGATCCCTCAAACCATCAAGCCAAAGGAAAGCTCACAAAAATTCATGTAAGCTAGAAATCCTACTTTTTCTTTATTCCATATAATGGTTTTCTAATTTTTGTTTTCTTTAAAATGATAAATGATGCTATGCGTTGTTGGAAGGGCTTTCCCCCTCTCTTCATTCTTGAATTCAGCCTTTCTTTATCCTAGATGTGTAATCAAATTGTAAGAATTAAACTTTTCATATTGTTTCTCTTTAAAAAGTGAAATTTGATTAGTTTAGAATGCTTTAAACCATTTGGGATAATTTCTAAGTAACTTGAGAATGAAAAAAATTGAAAAATGGTCAGCCATACAAAGGAGGTTATGGCAAAATTTTCTTAAATTTTGTGAAATAAGTTTTATATTTTATTATTCAAAAAGAGTGATCCCCACCGCTTGTGTATTAAAAAGTGTTATTTTTATTCTATGCATAGAAAAATGCATATTAGAAATATTTTTATAATAAAAGTGTTATTTTCATTAGAATTAATTTCTATGCATAGAAAGATGCATATTGGGAATATTTTGATTATAAAAGTGTTACTTTCATCAAAATTGATTTTTATGCATAAATAGATGCATAAAAGAACTTTTTTTTTATAAAAGTGTTACTTTCATTAAAATTGAATTTATGCATAAATAGATGCATAAAAGAATTTTTTTAATTATAAAAGCGTTACTTTCATCAAATTTTGATTTTAAGCATAGAAAGATGCATAAATAAATTTATTTTTATTTCAAAAGAGTTATTCTCATAAGTTTTGATTTTATGCATAGAAAGATGCATAAAGAAATTTATTTTTATTTCAAAAGAGTTATTCTCATGAATTTTGATTTTATGCATAGAAAGATGCATAAAGAAATTTATATTCATTTCAAAAGAGTTATTCTCCTTAAAATTAAATTTATGCATAAATAGATGCATAAACGGATTTTTATAAAAGTGTTATAATTTCAAGTCTTAGATTTACTCGTATATACTACCAGTAAACAGCTGTAATTATACCCTCGATATATACAGGTAGTCACAGTCCTTGGAAATATAAGGTAAATACCATCATATCTAGGCCTCAAGCAAGTCCGAGATTCCATACAATTGCGGTGCTTCCATCTGAAGACCCAATTACCAATTTACAAATGGATGGATGGATGTGATGAGAATGAGAGGTAAATAGATGTGATGAGATGGGATGCGAATCAGATAGATGGGAAAGAATGGATGGATGGACGTGATGAGAATAGAAGTGATGAGAATAGAATGGATGGATGGATGTGATGAGAATAGAAGTGATGAGAATGAGAGGTAAATAGATATGATGAGATGGGAAATGAATCAGATAGATGAGAATGAATAGAGGATGGATGTAATGAGAATAGAAGTGATGAGAATGAAAGGTAAATAGATGTGATGATATGTGAGAATAGAAGTGATGAGAATGAAAGGTAGATAGATGAGAATGAATAGAGGATAGATGTGATGAGAATGAAAGCTAAATAGATGTGATGATATGTGATGCGAATCAGATAGATGGGAAAGGTAAATAGATGAAAATGAATAGAGGATGGATGTGATGAGAATGAAAGTAAATAGAAGTGATGAGAATGAAAGGTAAATAGATGTGATGATATGTGATGCGAATCAGATAGATAGTAAGAATGGATGGATGGATGTGATGAGAATGAGAGGTAAATAAATGTAATGAGATGGGATGCGAATCAGATAAATGGGAAAGAATGGATGGATGGATGTGATGAGAATAGAAGTGGTGATAGCATGTGAATCGGGATGTGAATGACTGATAAGGGATGTGAATGGATGTGATGTCATGTGAATCGAGATGTAAATGAATGATATAGGATGTGAATGAATGTGTTAGCATGTGAATCGGGATGTGAATGAATGATATAGGATGTGAATAAATGTGATAGCATGTGAATCAGGATGTGAATGAATGATAAGGGATGTGAATAGATGTGATGTGATGTGAATCGAGATGTGAATGAATGATAAGGGACGTGAATGAATGTGTTAGCATGTGAATGAATGAGATGTGATGTGAAATGGATGTGATAAGATGCGATGTATGTATGTGAAGTGATGAGATGTATGGGTAGATGCAAGTAGATGTGATCTAATGAGGATAAATAAGGAAATAAGTGATGAGATAGAAAAAGATGTGATTAGATGAGGATGGGAATACTTATAAAATGAATGTGGATTGATGTGTGGGTAATGCGCATTCATGTGGATGGATGAGTGGATAATGTGGACGATTGATGTGGATGATGTGGATGGATGTATGGATGATGTGGATTGATGTGTGGGTAATGTAGATTGACATGAATGGATGTATGGATGATGTGGATTGATGTGTGGATAATGTGGATAGATGTGGATAGATGTATGGATGATGTGGATTGACGTTGGATTGATGTGGATGGATGTATGGAAGATGTGGATGGATGTGTGGATAATATGGATTGATGTGGATAGATGTATAGATGATGTGGATTGGTGTGGATGGATGTGTGGATGATGTGGATTGATGTGTGGATGATGCGATTGGATGTGATTTGATGTGGGAGTGATATGATGTGATAGGGATCGATGAAGAAAAAAAAAATTATGGGAAGATGAGAAAAGATGGGGACTAATGTGAAAGGATGTGGAGTGATGAGAAAAAATAGAAATATTGTTGGAACTGTATTTGTATGTGAAATCTATTTTTAAATGACTGTTTTATGTCAAGAATGCTAGGGAAGCATTTTGACCGTCTTGTGAATGAGATCGTGGAGACCTGTCTGTTAAAGTTGCAACTACTGGACAGAGAGTCAACGGAGGACGTCTCGCGTATAGCAAGGTCGGTCGAGGTCTTGACCAACCTCGGTTTGATTTAAATGGTGAGCTTCCGCCGGTACAGTGGATGAGGGACCAAGGAAGCGGCCTATGAGTGAAGCACTAGGTGACCAGCGAAGGATCCTAGAGGGTGCTGACCATACGGTGCTCGGGCTCTGGGTCGCCGAAGATACCCAGATGTAAATCGGAGAAGATATTGGAACAACGAGTAAGAGTTGTTTTCTGAATTCGGGCATGGATCTGGTTGGTTGACCTTGTTGCTGGTCCTCAATAGATGAGTCCATGGCTCTTTTATATGGATCCGTTGGTTGATCTTGCTGATCTTCAACGGAGATTCCATTTTGATATGTGAATATATTGCCGGTTACTATGAGCTAGGAACTATCGAAAAGGCCCCTGAGCGAACAGGTGGTGAGCGTTCTCGTTGCCAATGATGCCATAGGTACACCGATGAAGGAATGATTGGAAATAAGGATTCAACCGGCGATTTTGAGGATTGTGATCAGTGACACAATGGTTTCATAAATGATAGTTTTAATGATAGCTGATGATGAGAAAAAGGCAATTTCATATTGGGTGTAAGTGGTGTGACTAGTTTTAAGTTTGCATAAATATCCAGCTAGGGGTCTTGGGAACTCTTTTCCCTGGTACCCGGGACAAAACCTAACCAAATTCTTAGTTGGATTCCATCACTACAATGGTTGGGCATTTGGCTAACCCACGGGGCTAGATGGGGTTAGGCTGGACTGATGGATCCTTAAATTGAGACTCAATTCTGTTATGGTACGATAGATGAAGTAAATCCCGGACAAAAAATTGTTCTATGGAAAAGAATCAATGGCTATGCCTCTCAATGAGGAAAAAAGTGTTGGTCTCTATGATCCAAGTGCAATCTTTTCCCTGATCTGACTTGGGACTTACGAGTTTGGTTAAATCAGTTTAGTTAGTTAAGGTTTTTGACTACGTTAGAGAAAAATTATCCTGGAGGAATCGCCCGTGCTTTCCAAGCAAGGGAAGTTTTTGCGGGTTCGGTTTTGGAAGGACCGATGGATTAGTCTCTTACTCGGATATCCGTGGGCAAGGCCCCAAGTGTGGGACCCTGCCCCGCGTAAGAAGTGCTACTTCCGCTGCTACTAGCACTCCTGAATTTGTTGCGCGATGGGGAGAGGGACCTCACAACTGGTATCATAGATAGCGAATTGGCTAATGAGGATCAACCGAGAAGCCAAAAATATCAAAAATTTATGAAGAAGCAGTAAAAGGTTGTAATTGTGTGAAAAAATTCATACGAATTGATATACAAACTGAAATTTGTAAATTGGTAATTGGATCTTCAGATGGAAGTACCGCAATTGTATGGAATCTCGGACTTGCTTGAGGCCTAGACATGATGGTATTTATCTTATATTTCCAAGGACCGTGACTACCCATATATACCGAGGGTATAACTGTAGCTCTTTAGTGGCAGTATATACGAGTAAATCTAAGACTTGAAATTATAATTAAGCATTAATACTATCCAGATGATAAACTCGAATGTGGTTGATATGATTTTAAATTCTGGTTGAGAACTGATGAGTTAATTTGGATTCTAATTGAAAAATGAGGATTCCTGAATTTTGGTTGAAATGTAATAAACTAAGCAAAACCACAATGAGGATGAATGGGATGAGTCCCTATGATGATGTTCGTAGCTAGAATGATGTTAATGACTTCAGCAAATCACTATGAGATTAGTAGATTGTGTTGGCAGATTGTTGCTGTTAACACTTGACCTAGTGGATCAAGTTTTTCATATTGGGTGTGTAAGTGGTGTGATTAGTTTTAAGTTTGCATGAATATCCAGCTAGGGGTCCTGGGAACTCTTTTCCCTAGTACCCAGGACAAAACCTAACCAAATTCTTAGTTGGATCCCATCACTACAGTGGTTGGGCGATTGGGTAACCCACGGGGCTGGATGGGGTTAGGCTGGACTGATGGATCCTTAAATTGAGACTCAATTCTTTTATGGTACGATAGATGAAGTAAATCCCGGACAAAAAATTGTTCTATGGAAAAGAATCAACGGCTATGCCTCTCAATGAGGAAAAAAGTGTTGGTCTCTATGATCCAAGTGCAATCTTTTCCCTGATCTGACTTGGGACTTACAAGTTCGGTTAGATCAGTTCAGTTAGTTAAGGTTTTTGACTACGTTAGAGAAAAATTATCTTGGAGGAATCGCCTGTGCTTTCCAAGCAAGGGAAGTTTTTCCAGGTTCGGTTTTGGAAGAACCGATGGATTAGTCTCTTGCTGGGATATCCGTGGGCGAGGCCCCGAGTGTGGGACCCTGCCCCGCGCAAGAAGTGCTACTTCTGCTGCTAGCACCCCTGAATTCGTTGCGCAATGGGGAGAGGGACCTCACAGCTGGTATCATAGCGAATTGGCTAATGAGGATCAACCGAGAAGCCAAAAATGTCAAAAATTTATGAAGAAGCAGTAAAAGGTTGTAATTGTGTGAAAAAATTCATACGAATTGATATTCAAACTGAAATTCATAAATTGGTAATTGGGTCTTCAGATGGAAGAACCGCAATTGTATGGAATCCCAGACTTGCTTGAGGCCTAGACATGATAGTATTTACCTTATATTTCCAAGGACCGTGACTACCCATATATACCGAGGGTATAACTACAGCTCTTTACTTGCAGTATATACGAGTAAATCTAAGACTTGAAATTATAATTAAGCATTAATACTATCCAGATGATGAATTCGAATGTGATTGATATGATTTTAAATTCTGGTTGAGAATTGATGAGTTGATTTGGATTCTGATTGAAAAATGAAGATTCCTGAATTTTGGTTGAAATGTAATAAACTAAGCAAAACCACAATGAGGATGAATGGGACGAGTCCCTATGATGATGTTCGAGCTGGAATGACGTTAACGACTTCAGCAAATCACTATGAGATTAGTGGATTGTGCTAGCAGATTGTTGCTGTTAACACTTGACCTATAATTGAAAATTTCCATGATGGACTATTCAGATAGAAATTTCGGTCTAATGAACCATTATTGTGATAAGGATTAAATGATACGATCTGAGTAAATTATTATCTAATGATGAGTTTTATATAAGGGATCTTTATCCCAGGATTCTGTTGGGTTCACCAGACTATAAGGAACCCCAGAATCAGTTGGATCTTAAGGAAAAGAGTTCTCCTCTAATTTTGCGAGATGAGGATATCTCGCATTTCTTAAGTGGGGTAGTATGTAAGATTCCTCCCTCCGGCTTTTGAGGTGTGCAGGTGTAAGAACCTCCCCTTCTGATCTTATAATTATTCCCCTCTCTGAAATAAAAGAAAGGTCATGTTTTACCCTGTTTTGGCCTAGAGAGAGAAAATGTCTAGAGAGAGATAATTCAAAATTGAGATATTTTTAGATATAAAAATCCTCCTAGTGTCTAAAATGGCTTTCCCTGAAACAGTTATTCAAAAAGAAATTTCCAATGTGCAATTGGAATAAATTGAAATCAGGTAAAAAGGACCTTAGCCTAAGGGTCCAGATTTTCTGAAATCAGGTAAAAAGGACCTTAGCCTAAGGGTCCAAATTTTTTAAAATTTTTGAATTAAAGTTCCTATGGATCAATTAGATTAATCCAAATGTAGGAAAGAGATAAATTGAAGAATAAAAGGAAACCCCCCCAAAAATGAGTAAATACTCACACAAGATGAAGAGTTGACTAAGGACAAGGTTATTAGTTAAAAAAGAAGAGATATTTAGAAGAAATGATGCGTTTTTGACACATCAGTGTGGGGGAGTTCCCCTCATGAAGGAGGTGCCTATTTCACATGTGTGGTTGAGTTTTAAACTCACAAATAATGAGATATTTTCATCTCTCCTCTCTCCTGCTTCAACTAGATCCAAAAAGTAAGCTAAACTCACCTAAAAATGGTAAAAAAAATTGACCAAACTGATCTGGAAAATTCTAGAATCAGTTTGCTTGGTTAGAGACTCACTTTTTCCTATAAATGAAGCCTCCCCCTTTGTAAATGGTTAATAGTGTTTTATGCACTGTTACTCTACTCCTCCCCAGAGCCAAAAACAGTGAATTTATTGATAATTCATTAGTTTTTGACCATTTCCTCTTTAAAAGAATTGGTGGCCACTCTTGTTGCAAACAAGAGTAGATCCCTCAAACCATCAAGCCAAAGGAAAGCTCACAAAAATTCATGTAAGCTAGAAATCCTACTTTTTCTTTACTCCATTTAATGGTTTTCTAATTTCTGTTTTGTTTAAAATGATAAATGATGCTATGCGTTGTTGGAAGGGCTTTTCCCCTCTCTTCATTCTTGAATTCAACCTTTCTTTATCCTAGATGTTTAATCAAATTGTTAGAATTAAACTTTTCATATTGTTTCTCTTTAAAAAGTGAAATTTGATTAGTTTAGAATGCTTTCGACCATTTGGGATAATTTCTAAGTGACTTGAGAATGAAAAAAATTGAAAAATGGTCAGCCATACAAAGGAGGTTATGGCAAAATTTTCTTAAATTTTGTGAAATAAGTTTTATATTTTATTATTCAAAAAGAGTGATCCCCACCGCTTTTGTATTCTAAAAGTGTTATTTTTATTCTATGCATAGAAAAATGCATATTAGAAATATTTTTATAATCAAAGTGTTATTTTCATTAGAATTAATTTATATGCATAGAAAGATGCATATTGGGAATATTTTAATTATAAAAGTGTTACTTTCATCAAAATTAATTTTTATGCATAAAAGAATTTTTTATTATAAAAGTGTTACTTTCATTAAAATTGAATTTATGCATAAATAGATGCATAAAAGAATTTTTTTTATAAAAGCGCTACTTTCATCAAATTTTCATTTTATGCATAAAAAGATGCATAAATAAATTTATTTTTATTTCAAGAGAGTTATTCTCATCACTTTTGATTTTATGCATAGAAAGATGCATAAAGAAATTTATTTTTATTTCAAAAGAGTTATTCTCATCAATTTTGTTTTTTTGCATAGAAAGATGCATAAAGAAATTTATTTTTATTTCAAAAGAGTTATTCTCTTTAAAATCGAATTTATGCATAAATAGATGCATAAATGGATTTTTATAAAAGTGTTATAATTTCAAGTCTTAGATTTACTCGTATATACTGCCAGTAAACAGCTGCAATTATACCCTCGGTATATACGGGTAGTCACGGTCCTTGGAAATATAAGGTAAATACCATCATATCTAGGCCTCAAGCAAGTCCGGGATTCCATACAATTGCGGTACTTCCATCTGAAGATCCAATTACCAATTTACGAATGGATGGATGGAAGTGATAAGAATAGAAGTGATGAGAATGAGAGGTAAATAGATGTGATGAGAATCAGAGGTAAATAGATGTGATGAGATGGGATGCGAATCAGATAGATGGGAAAGAATGGATGGATGGATGTGATGAGAATAGAATGGATGGATGGATGTGATGAGATTAGAAGTGATAGAATGAGAGGTAAATAGATATGATGAGATGGGAAATAAATAGATAATGAGAATGAATAGAGGATGGATGTGATGGGAATAGAAGTGATGAGAATGAAAGGTAAATAGATGTGATGAGAATGAAAGGTAAATAGATGTGATGATATGTGACAATAGAAGTGATGAGAATGAAAGGTAGATAGATGAGAATGAATAGAGGATGGATGTGATGAGAATAGAAGTGATGAGAATGAAAGGTAAATAGATGTGATGATATGTGATGCGAATCAGATAGATGGGAAAGAATGGATGGATGGATGTGATGAGAATAGAAGTGATGAGAATGAGAGGTAAATAAATGTAATGAGATGGGATGCGAATCAGATAGATGGGAAAGAATGGATGGGTGGATGTGATGAGAATAGAAGTGATGAGAATGAGAGGTAAATAGATGTGATGATATGTGATGCAAATCAGATAGATGGGATTGAATGGATGGATGGATGCGATGAGAATAGGAGTGACGAGAATGAAAGGTAATAGATGTGATGATATGTGATGCGAATCAGATAGATGGGAAAGAATGGATGGATGGATGTGATGAGAATGAGAGGTAAATAAATGTGATGCGAATCAGATAGATGGGATTGAATGGATGGATGGATGCGATGAGAATAGGAGTGACGAGAATGTGAGGTGAATAGAAGTGATGACAAGTAATGCGAATCAGATAGATGGGAAAGAATGGATGAATGGATGTGATGAGAATAGAAGTGATGAGAATGAGAGGTAAATAGATGTGATGAGAATGAGAGGTAAATAGATGTGATGCGATGTGATGTGAATCGGATAAATGTGAATGAATAGATGAGATGTGATGTCATGTGAATCAGGATGTAAATGAATGATATAGGATGTGAATGAATGTGTTTGCATGTGAATCAGGATGTGAATGAATGATATAGGATGTGAATGAATGTGATAGCATGTGAATCGCGATGTGAATGAATGATATAGGATGTGAATGAATGTGTTAGCATGTGAATCAGGATGTGAATGAATGATATAGGATGTGAATGAATGTGACAGCATGTGAATCAAGATGTGAATGATTGATAAGGGATATGAATGGATGTGATGTCATGTGAATCAGGATGTAAATGAATGTGTTAGCATGTGAGTTGGGATGTGAATGAATGATATAGGATGTGAATGAATGTAATAGCATGTGAATCGGGATGTGAATGAATACTAAGGGATGTGAATGGATGTGATGTGATGTGAATCAGGATGTGAATGAACGATAAGGGACGTGAATGAATGTGTTAGCATGTGAATGAATGAGATGTGATGTGAAATGGATGTGATAAGATGCGATGTAAACTGGGATAGATGTTAATGTATGTGAAGTGATGAGATGTATAGGTAGATGCAAGTAGATGTGATCTAATGAGGATAAATGAGGAAATAAGTGATGAGATAGAAAAAGATGTGATTAGATGAGGATGGGAATACTTATAAAATGAATGTGGATTGATGTGGGTAATGCGCATTGATGTGGATGGATGAGTGGATAATGTGGATTGATGTGGATTGATGTGTAGGTAATGTAGATTGACGTGAATGGATGTATGGATGATGTGGATTGATGTGTGGATAATGTGGATTGATGTGGATAGATGTATGGATGATGTGGATTGACGTGTGGATTGATGTGGATGGATGTATGGAAGATGTGGATGGATATGTGGATAATATGGATTGATGTACTCTTGAACCTTCATTTGTAGATGCATTACCTTTGCCTTTGACATCATCGAGTGAGTGTGTAAACATTGGGTTGCGCCTAGCACCATGAGTAGAATGAAAATTTGGGTGATAGTTCTCCTTGTCCTCAATATGAGTTTGTCAAGCCTTGTGAGATAGTCCACCCTTGTCTTCATCCTTGGCCTTCATCTCATCATGCATGCTCCTTATCTCTTGCATAAGTGGTTGCATCATGTTTTCCATAAGAGGTTGCATCATGCTTCTCATCATCATCATCATTTGTGATGTATCATTTGTCATTGTGGGCATTGCTTGTGCATTTGCTCCCCCACATGATTTGATACATTGGCCACATTTGCAAATCTTGGCCCAATTCACACATGATTGACCCTATGTGCCGCATTTGTAATGTTGTCATCTTGTAGATTCACACCCTCATCACCAATCTCTTCTACATGATTCGTATTCACCATTTCCCTATCTTCTCTTATCTCATGAAGCTCTATTGCTTGCTTAGACAGACGTCCCCTTGGCATAATGGCTGAAAATGGGAAATGGCTACTAGTAGAACGCTTGAATGATGTCGGAATTGAATGATTTAGGGCTCTATTGAAAGCTCTATTGAAAGCTCTTGAGATATAGAATGCAAAGATTCAAGAACAGAATTTTTTTGAGTAGCCCTAATATTCTATGTTTTAGGGTTTTTACAACACTGCTGAAAATCGGAACTAGGCTATAGAGTACTCAAAAGTCATTGGATTTGAATGAAATTTGATGTGTGGGCTTGTGATGATAAGTACTGCCTAAGAGAGTTTGACCAAAGTCAAAGTGCAGATATCCTTTGTTTTGACTTTTTGGTCAAAGTCAACCATATAGGTTTGACCCCCTAAACGACATTGGATTCGGGTGCACAATGGATTGTTGGGAAGACCTAATGATGTACATCCATCCTATGATGTCATTTGTCCCAAATAGCTCAATGTTTCTGACTGGGCATAAGTTTGATCTCTAATGAAAAATGGCAAGTTGGGGATCCAAATGATGTCGGAATGGAGATGTTTAAGGCTTGTTGGGAAGGTATAAGGGAGTACTAAGAGCCTATATAATCACCTAAAATCCATCCCTAATGTAATTTTAATGAATTAGGGTTTTGTTAATCTGCAGGTTTTGCTCAAAAGCTCCTTTGGTACCCATTTGCCTTCCACATGTACCACCCTTTGTTTCCAAGCATCTTTGGCATCCAAAAGCAACTTATATGTGTCCACAATTGCCCTCAATCCCAACCATGCATGCAAATTTTAATTTTTTTTGGCATGGTCTCCTTTGTATTAGTGACCAAATCTCAAATTTATGATGTACTCAAAACACAACCAATGTTCTCTTGGCAATTGGCATAACATCAAGGCATATCTTCATTGCATAATGCATTGACCAATGGCATAATACATGTGATCTTTGAGCCGATGAAGATTGATTGTTGTTGATGGAGATCTTTGCTTGCTAATCTCTTAGCCAAGCCTTCCTACCCTCTAACCAAAGTTTAGAGTTTGATGGCAAGAATTGGGGCCATTTCTTCACTTCGGGTACCTAATCCTCTTTCTTACCGCTTTACCACAGCACTCACGGAAAGTAAGATTCAAGACATGCTCCCTCGGCTTCTCCTCCAATTGCCATGGTACCCTCACACATCACTTGAATACTAAAAATTGAGATGTGAGTACAAAGTGATGTGAGGTGTGATTTGAACTTCAAAAGTATGGGTAGGATGACTTACAATGTTTTGCATGAACTCACGCACAATATCATAATATCAATCCCATCATGTCCAATGTCTTCCACAACACCATATAGCTCCAAAAGTATCAATCAAAACACATGTGTGTGTCTTACATAGGCATGTCAAACACATGGGCAATCAACACCTCCATGTACATGTGTATTAGGCATTCACATAAGCATACCATGTGTCATTACAAGTATTGATTCGTGCCAATAAATGAATTCCAATTTCATCAAGAAACAAACTGAAGCAAAAGGCATATGGATTGGCATGTATCTTGACATTCCCAAGCATTGAGATGGCTTGAATGTCACACCAATGATTTAAGAAGCATCAAATGGTTCCAATGGCATCCAATGGTGTATGGATTTGATCAAAAACCCTCAAACTTGAGACAAATGGCTTGATCATTGGTCTATTTAAAGCATTAGCTTGTGTAATGGCATCATTATTGTGATTAATAATGATTAGACAAGGCTAATGGCAAGTTGGAATGGCCAATGTTAAGAAATTAGGGTTTCTTGGAATAAAGCCCTAAATCTCAAGGAAGGATTCAAGAACTCCAAGATTGAAGCAATAAATGCAAGGAGAAGCTTAGCAATTGCTCAAATATTACCTCAAAGCTTGCTTATGATTGTACGGTGAAGAATACCCTTGCCATGAAGAAAAATGTGATCCTCTATTTTGCAGCTTTTGGAGAGTTCCATAGCCTCATATCTCAAGAAATAGGCCCTCAATAAGGTAGATATCACTTGCTAACTCCATTGCTAAGCCTTAGAGAGCATTTAGACCACTTATTGAAGCTTCTTTGATAGATCCTGCAGAGCTGAAATGCATCGCCCAGCAATTGATGATTTAAGGCTCAAATCAAATACCTAATATGCCCCATAACTCCCCCATAATGTTGTCTAAGTGATGGTTAAAATATTTGGAGAGCAAGATTGGTGATGAAATCAGGGTTTTCTTGAAGCACCTAATGGGCTGGAAATTTCTACATCAAAACATGGTGAAATTTAGGGAAAATAGGATCAATGGAAAGCTCTGATACCACTTCAAAGAACTAGCTATGGCCACTCAAAGCATGGAGTGACAACATGAGTGTAGGAGCACCATCCATGGGTAGGGAGAAGGGCAAGATTGCCATAAAAGCTGATAAGCTTGTAAATTTGATTAGTATGAGTTAATTGTGATTAGCTATTCATATTGGCCTATATACCATGGCCCCCTTTTCACACACACTTATTAGTGTCCACCCCCACTTGGCCTTTGGCCCATAAGCCTATGACCCTCAATTACAATTGGCCCTTTGGCCCAATACACTTATGCTTGGCCCTTAGCCTCATATGTACAAGTCCTGTCCACAAGTATGTGTCCACCACTTCATTACAAGCATGAGATTAGTGAGATGAGAAGAGCTAAAGTAGACTAAGGCTAAGCTAATGGAGAGGGGTGGATCTGATACCATCTTAGAAAATCTGAACACTCACCATGCATGGCTAGCTTAATCCTAATTATTGTGATTAAAAAACACTAATCTTACGATGGATGCAACCTAATTAATAACATAATGATGATGAGAAGATTATGCTAACTAAGCTTAAGACTCAAGCACAATTAGGTTACAAGATTGAGACTTGTACTTATAAAGAGGCGTGAGAGTCTCTACTCTTCTTTCTAGCTCACATGCAACCTAATTAACAACATAATGATGATGACAAGATTATTCTAACTAAGCTTAAGACTCAAGCACAATTAGGTTACAAGATTGAGACTTGTCCTTATAAAGAGACTTGAGAGCTTGCTTCATATTTCATTTCTTGAAATGGTTCCCTTTTATATGAGGAGGTACACTCTTGGCCTTGTACATCAATGTGGGCTAAGTTTCCACTCTTCTTTTTAGCTCACATGTCATCACAAATCTCAACATGAGTAAGTGCATATTTTAATGCAAAAAAAGATTTCTCTTGAAGTTTAGTCCATTCATAAGGTTTGGTTTTCTTAAGAAGTTCAATAAGATAATGTGCCTTATATGTAGAATTACAAATAAACTTACAATAATAGCTACACAACCCTAGCAAAGACCATAACTCATGAAGATTCTTAGGTTGTGTCCATAAGGCCATAGTTTCTATTTTCTTGGGACCAACATGGATCCCCTTAGCAGAAACTATATATCCCAAGTACTCAATCTCACTACGGAAGAAGCTACTCTTTTCAGGATTAAGGTAAGGTTCATTTTCCTTTAGCACCCCTGTACTCTAGCTCTATGGAAGAAGCTACCTCACCGATTGCCATAGTAGCACCCCTGTACTCTAGCTCTATACTCGATAAGGCAAATGTTGGTCGCCTACTGCTCCAACTCATAGTAGCACTCCCAAATAAGAACATAAAACCACTGGTAGATCTCTTATCTCCAACGCTACTAGCCCAATCGGTATCTGTGTACCCATGTAGTTGTATCTCTATACTAGTCTCATAGAAAAGTCCATAATCAACTTTGGAGTTTATGTACCTCAAAATCCGTCTAGTTGCATCCAAGTGTGGCTTCCTAGGAGCCTGCATAAACTGACTTACAAGTCCAACAACATAGCTCAAGTTTGGCCTTGAAATGGTCATCTAGATCAAGCTACCCACTATGCGCTTGTACGTAGTGGGGTCCTCTAAAATCTCACTTGTATCTATGGAAAGCTTTATGTTATGCTCCAATGGTACTGAAATATACTTACAGCCTATCATACCATACTTGGATAACATGTCCAATCCATATTTCCTCTGTAATAACAAAATGCCATAAGGTGATATCACCACCTCTATGCCCAAGAAATACCATAGCTCACCCAAATCCTTCATCTCAAACTTTTGCTTCAAAAGCCTCCTGACATCATATATGTCAGCATCACTATCAACAGTGATAATCAAGTCATCCATATAGATGATTAATAGCATGATCCCTCTATCTGTCTTTTTCACATAAAGTGAAAATTTTGCATTAGATATCTAAAATCCAATGGTAACAAGATACTCCCCAATCTTGTTTGACCATGCTTTGTGTGCCTGCTTCAAGCTATACAAGGCTTTGTGTAACCTGCACACAAAATCTGGGTGTGCATTACTTTCATAACCTGGTGGCTACATCATGTATTCTTCTTGTTTGCAAGAAAGCATTCTTTACATCCATATGATGTAAAGACCAACCCTTTGCTACAGCCATAGCAATGACAGCTCTCACGGTTTCCATTCTTAGGCTGAATGTCTCCTCATAGTCAATACCATAAGTCTACGCATAGTCCTTGTTGGCAACCAATCTTGCCTTATACCTGCTCACTGAAACATCAGTGTTATCACTGACTTATACACCCACTTATATCAAATTGCCTTATTTTCCATAGATAAAGGCACTAATTTCCATGTTGCATTTGCATCCAATGCTGCCATCTCCTCATTCATGGCATCTTCCCATTTCTTATTTCCAAGTGCCTGCTCAAAAAATTTGCACACCTTTTTCCTTCTCGACCAAGGCTTTAAATCTCTAAAAGTGGGTAAACACCTCACTTTTCTCCTTCATGAAGTAAACCCACACTTTCCTAGTGTGGTCATCAATGAATGGAACATAATACTTGCAACCTATAATTGTTGCAGTCTTGGTCGACTCTCATACATTTGAATGTATAACATGTAATGGCTTTGCTACTACTTCTGCCCAAAAATAATGTGGCATATTCTTTTCAGCCAAATCAAGGCAGGTGCCATTTCTACAATGTGCTTATTTTTTCTTTCTCAACACCATTCTGTTTTTGCACAGTGTACCTGCATGTAAATTGTCTCTTGATTCCATGCTTTCTCAAAGAAATCATTGAACTCATTGGAGAAATATTCTCCCCCGCAATATGATCTCAGACATTTTATTTGCACACCTTTTTCCTTCTCGACCAAGGTTTTAAATCTCTAAAAGTGGGTAAACACCTCACTTTTCTCCTTTATGAAGTAAACCCACACTTTCCTAGTGTGGTCATCAATGAATGTAACATAATACTTGCAACCTACAATTGTTGTAGTCTTGGTCGACTCCCATACATCTGAATGTATAACATGTAAGGCTTTGCACACTGACATGCTTTTCATGTGGAAAATCATGTTTGGGATGCTTCACATACTTTATGCATACCATCAACCTTAAACTTTGGCAAACCTGTAACAATATTTTGGGCCTGCATAGACTTCAATCGTTGTATATTCACATGACCAATGCGTTTGTGCCATATATCAATATCTGCAATGACACATGTTCCATGTGCAAACATGGTTTCCTTTACCTCGGGCATGTTCACATCCAAAGTAAACATCCTACCATTTCTTTTACCCTTTATAACTAAGTGACATTGATTTTTGAAGTCTTCCACAAAACATACTTGAGGATTAAACCTCACTTGCAGACCCTGCTCAACCATCTATCCAATAGAAATGAGGTTCTTTGTAATATTTGGAACATGAATTACATCTACCAAGAACTCCATTTTGTCATCCTACATACACAATATCACTTTACCAACATGCACAAAACTTGTCAATCTCACCAACCTATAAGTTGTCCATTCAAACACATTACACATTAGCAACACGTGCTAAAATTACACAATAGCACATAAGAATTAAATCTAACACCTAGTTCCAGCCATCCTTGAATTCATATGTCCTATACATGGAATATTTGGAATCAGCTAAGTGCCATGCTATAAACATAGTGGTAATTAGGAATCTCCAATTAACCATAGAGGGACGGACGTAACAGTATAAGTGTATAAGTGCTTTTGAGTTTTTGAGTGTAAAAACTCTTATAAAAAATATACCAAGCTACAAATATAAAGTCTTAGGCTTACCAAAAGTATAAAATACTAATTGGTATGTACAAAGGTTTCAGGCTTCTAGGTGTTCACATGTCTTCCAAATATCTCATAGTGGTCCAAAACATATTCCACCCACAATTAACACATAATCTACCACTCAATCATCACCTATATAATATTAGTCAGTGCATACAACTAATTAAACACATTAATCCTAACTGTATCATACCAATGCACACAGCTGATTAAACACATTAATTTTAAAAAATGACATAAATAATAGGTGTATCCAAAATAAAATATCTCAAAATAAAATAATGGGCGTCTCCATAGAGGTTATATGACTAACATTCCATCTTGGTTAGGTTGTAATTAACCTCAATTGTGTGGATGAGATTTTGGTAAGAACTGAAAAACTTTCCTAGAATCCATTTGGCATCTTCAATAAAATGATTCTTGAAAGTCATAAGATACTTAACATAAGTGTTATGTGTGCATGTATTGATGGTCTTATGGTCAATGATAGACTCAAGCACAAGATGTTTTTCTTCATCTATAATGTTGAAAGGTCCATGATATCTAGGAGTTAATTTAAAAATCGGCTGCTTCCTTCTCCTTAAATTTTCCTTTCATTTTTAGAAGCATACGAGGTGAGACTTTATTTTCAATAGGTTTATGCATACTTGAATCATCAGGGATATTTTCATATTCAAAATTATCCTCTTGCTCGAGAGAGAAGTCGTCATTCTCATGATTGACTTTTGTAAAAAAATATGTCGAACCCTGTATAGTGGAGAACCTTGATGCCCCAAATTGCTCTTGAACCCTTGATTTATTCTCCAAAAAGTAGGGGAGAGAGAGAGAGAGTAGGCGAGAGAGAGAGAGAGAGAGAGAGAGAGAGAGAGAGAGAGAGAGAGAGAGAGTAGGCGATGGCCGCCAACAACGCAAGAGGAAGAGAGAAAGAGAGAAGGTGGGAAAATAAATAGTGAAAAGAATAGAGAGGAAAATGTATTGTAGCCGCGGCGGGCAGCGAGATGAAAAAGAGTGCAAACAACCAAAAAAATAAATAAAGAAAAATGATTGAAAGAAAAAAGATGCCCTCCACACCGTCGATTTACTAGAAATCTGAATTTTGAAGCTACTCTAAAACTTAGATTAGAAGAATGATGCTCCAACCTTGCTCAATTCATCCATGGCTCCCAATCTTGAAGAGGTTGAGGAAGATGAAATGCCGTTTTTGAGCTTAAGGTGGTTTTGAAAAGCAGTTTTGAGAAAGGTGGTGAAGAAGAGGTATTGTCCAATAGTCAATAGTCAAGGACCCTTTTGCTATTACCCAATGTTCCTCTAAAGCATGTAAATCAACCTTTACTCTTCATAATTAATTCTTGATTGGGCCTCAACCCGTGTAAGTATTCCGTTTAAGTATTCCTTCTTTGTTTCTTCTTTGTTTGAAGGTTTAATATTTGTCAAAAATTAAATCCTTAAATTAAATCCGTGGCCTTCTTTGCTCCAAAAATTTCCTTTGATTTTTTCTCAAAAGTCCTTCTCGGACCAGGTCCCCAAAAGCTTTAATACCACGGTCAGGATCTTTAAGACACATGGAGAAGAAATTCTAATTCTCAACCACAAAAATTAGAGCATAGTAGAGACTTGCACAAATTAAAGGCATAAACCTTAATAAACAAAATTAAATAAACAAGAGATATGGAAAATAGAGAAGAGACCACCGTCGACATAAGATTGGGTTGAGTCTCCCCTGGATGAGTGTGGCTCCTTGTACCACTCACTTATATTTACATGTATTAAAAGCTTGCTTTTCAAAAAGATAACTCTAAAAACAAAGCATAAGTGCTTTTGAGTTTTTTAGCATAAATGCTCTTACAAAAAATATAGCAAGCTACAAATATAAAGCCTTGGGTCTACCAAAAGTACAAAATAAAAGTTTGAGACCTTAGCCTTATAAAAATATTAATGCCAAAATATGAAACCATAATAGGTGTTCACTCCAAAATATCTCATAGTGGTTCAACACATGTTCCACCCGATGATTAACACACAATCTGCCAATCGTTGCCTATATCCAAATTAATATTAGTTAGTGCACACAACTGATTAGACACATTAATCTTGACTATATCATATTAGAATACACAACTGATTAAACACATTAGTCCTAAAAAATGATATAAATAAAAGGCGCATCTAAAATAAAATAGTGGACATTCCCATAGAGGTTATGACTAATAGAAATATATATATATATATATATATATATATATATATATATATATATATATATAGAGAGAGAGAGAGAGAGAGAGAGAGAGAGAGAGAGAGAGAATATTTATGCTAGAGAGTTATCCAGGTTGAGAGAAACAGAGATAGTTAGAGAGAGATTGAGAGAGTTAGAGAAAGAGAGAGTGTGTGCTATAGAGAGCTAGAGAGAGAATTGGCCATTTTGAGAGAAATAGAGAGAGATAGAGAAAGTTGGCCATTTTGAGAGAAACACAGAGAGGTAGAGAGAGTAAGAGAGCTTAAGAAAGTTAAAGAGAGACAGAGTGAGTGAGAGTGAGATAGAGAGAGAGTTTTACAAAGAGTTCAAAAGAGAGAATTGGACAAAAGTAAAGAAAGTGAGGTAGAGAGAGATCGTGTGTGTGTGTGTGTGCTAGAAAGAGAATGAGAGAGTAAGAGAGAGAGAGAGAGAGAGAGTTATAGAGAGAGACAAAGAGATAAAGAGTTAGAGAGAGAGAGAGAGAGAGAGAGAGAGAGAGTTAGAGAGAGAGAGAGAGAATTAGAGAGAGAGAGAGAGAGAGAGAGAGAGAGACAAATAGAGAGAGAGAGAGAGAGAGAGAGAGAGAGAGAGAGAGAATTTGTTTTAATATGTATTTTGTTTTCTTAATGAGCCTTTTTTAAGGGGGAAAAAGAGAGGAGAAGGAAGAGAGAGAAAGAAAGGGGTTAGAGAGAGAGTGTGTGGAATTAATATAAACAAAATATTTTTTGTTTTGTTTTAAAGGGAAAAAATGGAAAAGAGCAAGAGAGAAAGACAATCAACTTGCTAAAAGAAGGTCTGGCTACTGGACAAGAAAGGAAAAGCCGCCAAGTCCAAATAAGATATAGAAGAAGCTGATGATGATGAAGAAGATAGGTGCCCAACTCTGCACGTGGCCACTTTCCACACTACTTCCTCTTGTCCGAACACCCAGACGGGCTCTACAAGAGCCACACTACTAGGTGCTGGAGACCCCAATCGGCCCAGATGTGGTGCCCATGGAGAACAAAGAGACCAACACCAAGCTTTTCCTGCAGATCCACGCAGCTTACGTTGCCTTGTCCGACGCCCAGAGTCAGGGGGGATCTCCAGCTCTCCATGCAAGCTCTACAAGTAGTCGATTGCAGAAGGAGAGCATATTCTCAAGCACAGGACTTTAGCAGATTCCCGCAAGCTTGCTCCTCTTCCAAAATCGTGGGTGCCAGGAGAGGGAGAAGTTGGGAGACTGACTAATGCTGGTGTTAAATTGAGTGTTCACACATGTTTATGCGTCCGTAGCGCCCAAGTGATCAGCACTCTGCCTACATTTTTGTTCGTATGGCCTAGCAGAGAATGTCCGATCTTATAGCCCTTGACCCTCAAGAAGAAGCAGTCACGTGTCACACGATTTTGTAGTAGTTTACCTTCAAGACGTGAAAAAGAACACACTTTTGTGCAGGATACATGAATCATTATTCTACGGTCTTAAATTTCAAATATCGGCTTGTATGCCACACGTGTCTCAACCGTAATGTATAGAGATTATACACTACAATCTCCTATACGAAACTTTCCTTGCCTTTTGCACAAGTCAGTCACAACAAATGTTTGCCGAAGTCACTCACAAATGACACAATAATGTTGGGAATGGCCCCCCACAACTCAAGTTGCTCACAAGCGAGATGGTGTATATCCGTCTATGCGTGGTGTGTGCATGTGTGCGCGTGTGTGCACATGCCGTGCATACCTCATGAAGTTGATGCTTTATGGCATGTTTATACACACTTATAACATCACAAAACAAAATATTTTGGATGTGTGTTGCAAGGTATGTTTCAAAAATACTGTATCGTGAAACTAGAAGCATTATGCCCTTACTTTGATGAACTCAGATGATAAGTATATCCATCAAGTAAAACCTTAAATTTTGACTTCTCCAAGATAGAATTCTACTTGTGAAAATGACATATCTAACAAAGAGAGATAATTTAGTCTGGTTCTTCTAAGAAAGTGTTAAATAGTTTTAGCTCTCACCTCTTAAACTATTTGTCAAATGTGGGTTGTTGAATGTTACTGCCAAAACAACCTCCTCTTGTGGAAAATCGTGTATCCTTATTCTGGGTTGTGAAGCTAGAAGAGCTTCCTTGGGTGTTGGTGCTCCACAAAGCTGCTCCTTTGATGAAGTTATTAGTGTTGCACACTCTCTCTCACTTACTCACTCACTCACTCACTCACACACACACACACACACACACATACACACACACTACTATAAGCATGCAAGAGGGAAGAAACAAAGCCATTAGCTAGTCTTGCAAAATACCAAATTCACTACCTAATAGGAGAGGATAAACACACTCCGAGAAAACTGAAACCGAGCGGGAAGCATCTCTGAGCAAGTGCAAAAAAAATTGGCGAACGAATTTACCAATGATGATATCAAAACATACATTTTTCGTGCTAACTCTACAACTATTTTCCTTCCCACTAGCTATCTCTACATCAATACAAGAAGCTAGCGGAGCTTAACTTTCCCATCAAGCAAGCATCCAAACATATCTTCTCTTTGGCTTTATTGTCACCCTTAACCTATGCAAGCTAGAAATATATCTCAGTCACATGCCAAAAATGGAACACTACACCATCAAACAAACAAACAAACATCCAAAACTACAATAGAACTC
The DNA here is from genome assembly GCF_041138505.1 of Cibotium barometz. Classification (NCBI taxonomy): domain Eukaryota; kingdom Viridiplantae; phylum Streptophyta; class Polypodiopsida; order Cyatheales; family Cibotiaceae; genus Cibotium; species Cibotium barometz. Next base: position 37,544,456 of record NC_141092.1, read on the forward strand.
TGTTTAGACTAAATCTTCTCATACTAAAGATACGCTACATATGGTTATGAGATGCCCAGCCCAGGGCACACAATAGATTTACAACTATCCTCTTATACAGTACGACACCTTACCCTTCTCAACTTGCTGATCTTCTACAATGTCTTCTTAGGTGAGATATGACTCTGAACAACCATGATCTTCAACCCTATCTCCTTAGCTAACCTTCCCTAACAACCTACTGACCTAAACTAACCCTAGCTCACTGTGAGCTGACCATTACCTGAATATAATCTGATTCAGCTAACTTCTAATGACCTCTCTATTAGATTCTTGTCCTCCAAACTCTCGGATTTTCCTCCAGAACCAGTAATCTTCAATCCTTAAATCCCTAGCTCTAGGTACTGAATATGTCAGCTTTCCTCTACTAACTCTTATTTGACTCAAGTCTGACTAAACTAATTTCGCTGATTCAGTTGATTCAGATCTTTTTACCTTTGTGTCCTTTGACACTCACAGACCTTCAAACACTTCAGATCCTACAAAGATTAAACACTACAGTCTCTTACCTCACTTTAGCTGATCTTCAGCTATCCTTTGAATCTTTACTGATACAATCCAACACCTTACCCTCCTCAACTTGAATTTGCTAATCCTCTAAAATGTCTTCTTAGGTCAGATATGACTCTGAACAACCCTAATCTTCAACCCTATCTCCTAAGCTAACCTTCTCTGACAACTTGCTAACCTAAATTGACCCCAACTGACTCTTAGCTAACCACTACCTGACTCTAATCTGATTTAGCTACCTATTGAATGACCTTTGTCAGATTCTTGTCCTCCAAACCCTCAGATTTTTCTCCATTCAATCATCAAATCTCTAGCTCTAGGACCCTACTGAATATGTCAGTTGTCCTCTATTGACTCTTATTTGACTTAAGTCTCACTAAAGTGATTCAAGTGATTCAGATCTCCTTACCTCTGTGTCCTTTAACACTCACAGACCTTCAAACACTCCAGAACCTACAAAGATTGAACACTACATTCTCTTACCTCACTTTAGCTGACCTTTAGATGGTTATGAGTTACCTAGCCCAAGTACACAACAGATTTACAACTATCCTCTGAATCTATGTTGATATAGTCTGGCACCTTACGCTCCTCAATTGGAATCATCCTAATCCTCTAAAATGTCTTCTTAGGTCAGATATGACTTTGAACAACCCAAATCTTCAACCCTATCTCCTTAACTGACCTTCTCTGATAACGTGCTGACTTGAATTGACCCCAGCTAACTCTCATCAGCTGACCACTACCTGATTGTAATCTGATTCAGCTAACTGCTACTAACTCTTATCCTCTAGGCCTTCATATTTTCCTCCAGAATCAGCAATCTTCAATCCTCAAATCTCTAGCTCTAGGACCCTACTGAATATGTCAGTTGTCCTCTATTGACTCTTATTTGACTCAGGTCTGACTAAACTGATTCAGCTGATTCAGATCTTCTTACATACCTGTGTGTCCTTTAACACTCATAGACCTTCAAACACTTCAGGTCCTACAAAGATTTTGCACTACATTCTCTTACCTCGAGCTAACCTTAAGCTATCCTCTGAATCTCTACACCTCAACTTGAATCAGCTGATCCTCTAAAATGTCTTCTTAGGTCAGATATGACACTGAACAACCTTGATCTTCAACCTTATCTCCTCAGCTGGCCTTCTCTGACAACCTGCTAACCTAAACTAACCCTAGCTGACTCTCAACTAACCGCTACTACCTTATTGTAATCTGATTTAGCTAATTGCTAGCTGGCCTCTGTCATATTCTTGTCATATTCAAACACTGAAAGTTTTGCATGTGCATACACTCACAAACAGGTAAACATGTGTCCAAAAAGGGCGTGTCAATGTTGCGAATGCAATAGAACTATAAGAAACCATGCAAATCAAACAAAGCCGCCCATAGTGTTACCATCATGGAACCAACTGATTTTAGTATAATGAGATCATTAAACTACTGTAAGTATGCCCTTGGACTCCCATTGTATTTTTATGATCACCAAAAATGCTTGGCCATTAGCCATGGCCAATGATGTTGGGAAGCATCGTGCGTCGACGTGGGCTGCTTCCCAACATAAGAATACTACACTTGCAATGAAGGGACATGGACATGGACATAATAATACTCTAGTAAAGAGCTTAAACCCTACATGTAACTTGATGCTCCAAGTGCAACAACATAACAACCATGGCATGCATGTTTTGCACAATGATGTTGGGAAGTAGCCTACTTCCCAACACTATGAACAACATCTACAAAGCACTTGTTTTGTTGAATCCTAACACCATGAAGCACTGAACTCTTTACAGGGTATGCTGAGCACACGCTTGGTAACAAAGTGCTAAGTTTCTTAGAGAAAATGAAAGTGGAAGGGGTGTCTCGGAATGCTGCCATGTTTAGCTGCAGTTTGAAAGCTGTTGTAGAATAGGAGCCTTGAGTAGGGGACGCCAAATACATGTCGAGATTGTCAAAGAGGGATATGAAATAGATCTTGTTCTAGACAACACTCTAGTGTACACCAAAAGTGGCACATTGGGTAGAAGCAAGGAAAGTGTTTGATGCCCTTGTGGTTCGAGATGTTGTTTCAGGGAACTCAACAATTGCAGGGTATGTTGCACATGGGCTTGCCGAGGATGCACTTAACTATTTAGAACAGATGCGATTGGAGGGCCAATGATGTTTTGCACAGTCATATTTTGAAGCAAACCACGTCGACACACGGGCTTCTTCCCAACACCATGAACAACATCTACAATGATGTTGAGAGTTTGTGTCAGCTCTACAGCTTCCGCCAGCAGAGCTACCACCAGCTTTATCTTACCTTTGCTATGGTTGCTTATCGATGCCCAGCATAGTCACCATTCTTTACATGTCATCAATATTCATCCGTCTCTAGTAGTAGCTACTGTTGCTTTCAATTTGCCATGCTGACCTCTGCTCTATTGGTTGCTCATCATCGCTACCCAGCACTCACCATTTGTTGATCTTCACTTATCTCCAGTAGCTACTAATGTTGCCTTTTCCACTCTTCACCCATCACCAGAAGCAACTACTATTACCTTTAGCTACCTTGCTATTGTGCCAACCATCACCTTCGTGCAGTCATTTGCCACCTATGTAGCGCATACCTGTGGGTTTTCATGCCAGTTAAAATAAGGTTTTTCAAAAATTTGGTAAAATTCACTGAATTGCCGAGGGACACATGTGACCTAGCAGCTCCCTCTAATGAGAGACTAAAAACAAATGGAAGTGTTCGTACGCATCTTCACACATCAAGTGGATGGATAAGAATGTCTACATGCACGTGTGACTCACAACAAATAGGGAGGCCTCTCAAGCTCACCCCTAAGAGGCCCCTAAACAAAAAGGGGCTCCAGTAAATCTTTCTTGTGACTTTCACGGATATTGAATTAGGACCTACACTAGTAAGTGGTCCCTTATAACCACTAGGCCCCCCTCACTTTGATGAGATAAACATGTTCTATCCACCCTTTGTAAAGATAAAAATAAACAATCATTCTATTCATTGGGTGAAGGTCCCCCACCCCCCCAATGGTGTGCCAAGGGTGCTCTTCTTGGAGCCCCCATCATGTACCTTTCCCACGTAGCATGATATTGTGTATAACTTTTTTTTTTGCAGGTTTTCACCTTTCCCATGATACCGCCTCTCTTTTCCCTTGGAATATTGCAAGAGCACCTCATGTGTCCAAGTTGCAAGACTGTAAGAGCATCTCACCTCTCCAAACTGTAAAACAAAACGTGCCAAGTTTGGGGAGAGGGAGGCCATTCTTCTTGATTCATTGGGTTATATAGTATCTTAAACCAAGTTTTGCAAATAGATAAGGTAGGAATCTTTGTTCACAGAAAACATTTCTCTTCTCGATTCTAAAAACTAACAATTTTAAAAATTAGAACTTTTTAAACTTTTCAATTTTTGGGGTTAAAGTTCAAGCAAGTACAAAACATGTTGCTTTTTCCTTATTTTTCCTTTTTCAAGGGGCCAGTTATATTATATTAGAAATCAGAGAAGAAAAGTACAAAACATAATGCTTTTTGAACGAAGAAGCATAACTTCTGCATAATTCCATCAAACCATTGTTCGAGATACTCTTTCAGGGCTACTAGGCTTCTAATGTATTCGGCCAATTTAGAGTTTAGTACCATCTTCTACGAGGATGAGAGTGGATGAGCTTGGAGGATGAGATCGATCCTCATGCGGGGGTGAACCCCTATGACTAGTGAGCTTTGGCCATCCCTTTTCGGCTTCTTTTGGTCCTTTTTGGCTCGATTTGAGGTGGCGCCATTCAACTACATTGACACTGTTCCTTTTTTATGTATTTATCTCTATCATATGGAGTGTTTCTTGTTCATTATATGTGACAATGGATGACTATTTTTGTGCTGTGTTTTGGGTATTTGGCTTGTCCTTGGCACTAGTAGTTTGGACATCGGCACTTAATTTTATATCGAAATCAATGATGCCCTTTTTGTCACTCTCTCTTTAATTGTTCGGTTGAAATAAAATTAACAAATATACCCTTAACCCTTTGGGATTTAATGCAGGCTTTGTATTGTTGACACATGTGTGCTTTTGTTGTCACTGTAGTGTATTGCCCTCTTATGCGGAGGCTATAGATCTTCTAACAAGAAGTACGAAAGGATGTCAGGAGCACGTCATCAAGCATCATGCTTTTATGTAGATGATGAGTGTGAGGAGGGTTAGATAGTGTACTAACAACCATCCTCTCGAATGAATAATCTTGCTCTCTTTGATGTCATGACATGTACACTTTGAATTCCATTTGGTTTTTATTTGGTTCATGGCTCTCGCATGTATTAATAGATGGTAGCTCTTACATTTCACTATGAATCAATGCTTGAAAATCATATGGTTGTAGGGTCAGGAAGCATTGGTTGTTTCCTCTATTTTTGTAATCATTTAAGTGCTCTGAGTATGTTTCGTGATTCACCTTTTATGACTGCATGTTGATTTGAGAAGTTTTAAATGACAATACGTGTTAATATATTCAAAAGCTATTACAAGACCTAGTGGTTTGGATGGGCGGATGGATCCATCACCAAGAGCACTATGGGTTTTTGCAGTCGCTCGAGTTTGGGACTTGCTTGGTTATGTTCGCTCGGCGTCTTGTAACACTCCTAATAGGAGAGTCCTCTGCATTTTGAGAAATTTTGATATTTATAAATCGCATTAGTGTTCCAAACTTCACTTATGTGTGTCCATCGTAGGACTTGACATTGTCTCTTGATTGGCCTTGCCTTATTGTATCTCTGCGGGGGCGGTGAACCTGCCTAATGTATTAAAGTGTTCCACCTAGAGTATGTTAGCACCACTAAATGCCTAGCACACCCCCAATGAATCGACCACACGGAGAAATGGAACCCACATTCACCATCAGTAACCAACCAACTCTCCAGAGAAGGTGAACAAGGAAAATAAAAATCTTCAGGGTTATTATCATCTACTTCCGAATTGCCAAGGCCAGGAAAAAATCCACAAAGTTTCTATACTTGGCATCTAGCATTTTAGTCTCTAGATGAATTTCTTTGTAAGCCTTATACAGTTGTATAGAATAAGTTGTATGATTATTCCACAAGGGTCAAGGCATGTGCTCGAAGACAAAACTCATCGTCCCACTTTAAAGATTTATTGGCTTCAGCATGCCCCCTAGGAGTCATTTAGTCCTATCTGGCGGATCTTTTGGATAATCTGCTTTTGCTCGGTGGACTATCTCTCAAAACTCCTCTCTTTTGCTTTCATCAACTGGGCGGGTATATTTCACCAAAAATTGATTAATATCCTCTAGCTTGTAAGGTAAAGGGGTAGAAGCTTTTGTGAGGATATGGACCAACTGGCTATAAATAATCCACTCCACAAAAACAATCTTCTTGATATACATACAAATTGTTCCCATTATGTTGCTATATGTACCAATTAGTGGCTCTTTCTTTGTCAAGCTAATCCGTCATTTGGTTGGAATGAGGAATTAAATACTCGTTTGCTTTTCTGAGTTATTGTACCAAACCAATGGGATTGGTAGGAGTCTCGAAAGACAAGGTTACTCCGCTCCTTAATCTGCTTCCAAAGCTCAGGAATGATCTTCCCGCGAGTTGATTCTCTGCTAACTAAGCTTTTTAACGTGTCGTTCCTCTGCATCAGCTGTTTGTTCTCCTTTGAGAGCTCCTCCGTCTCATCTTCATACTCCTTCTATGGCAGCTTGGGCGAGGTTTGTACATATGTTTTTGAACCTGCATCTGCATCTGCAAATGAACGGATTTCTGTTAGGCCTATAAATCCACAATCTGAAGAGTTTTATCACTGCATTCCACCAGGGCAAAACTAAGCAATTCGGCCATTTATTCCTTTAATCCCATAGCAGAGCTAAGCTCAGCTGTGCTTGGGCTTTGATCATCACTTCCAGCCTCTGCTTCTGCGAGCTACATCTGTAAAGTATGCTTCCAACATGAGCCCCTAGGAACTTCAGGCTACTCCCTTCTAGTGGCTTCTCTTCTAACTTAGTCTTCTCATTTTTTACTTCCTCTATATTATAGAGTAAGGGTATTGCAGCCACTTGTATCAAGTCAATAAACAGAAGGGTTTTTTTTGTTGGACATATATGGTATGATCTTTGTGTGGGCCTTTTCCAAGATTTTCTTGATCTCTAGTTGATGATGGAGGACGATTGCCCAGGGAATGATTTCCCCCCTTTTGCACTACCAAGAGCCATCCTCTCATCCGTCTGGAGGCGTAGGAGAGCTTGTGACTAAGGGAAATCATTTCTACTAAAAATTTCACCCTTGAGCGAACCCAAACAACCTCACAGCTTTGAATCCTTCTGTTTGAGAGGTCTGAACCACGCAACCATCTACTCTTCTGTAGAACGGGCTAGCCCGACGCCAGGGAAAACCCCTTTTCCACCATAAGAGGTGCATAGCTCCCATCTGGTTGAAGACCCACCTCTTGTGACTTTAGAGCTTCAAGCATGGGGATTTGCCTCCCAAGTGTTCCATGGTAACACCGTGAAGTCTGCCAAGATGAGCTTGCCTAAGCCATTACTAGTGCACTCCTGCCTCTGTATGTTGGCAAGAGTCACGAGGCTTTTGAATTCCACCATGATGGGGGATGGGGTTATATGAGTAATCAAAGATAGAGCTGTAAGAAAGGTTGTCTGAGTGGCAAGATAAGAAATAGTAAACAAAGGAAAGATTTTGAATGAAGAATAACTTGCCCTAAAAGTCACCCAAATCTCCAGAATCTGCCACCATTGTCATGCCTTCTTCAGCCTCAGGGTCCATGGTGCATTCTCCTTTGATGATTTCTCGTGCCCCTCCACATTGATAAGAATTAGGGATAGAGTGATTGACTAAAGGATCTTGGTCACATTAGCCTTCAGCTTTTTGAATGCGTACATAGCACAAGCTACCTTTGCATTTTATAGAAATATAAGGTTCTCATATCCCTCAATAAGAATAGTAGAGAAAAGGTACCGAGACCTATTTTGGCTGAAATGCGGTAGGGTCCCGCCCATCTGAGTTTTAATTTCCCAGGGTGTGGACCCATCTAGGACTGGAAAAGCAATACTAGGTTACCCACCTCAAAAATTTTGAACTTAATATTGTGCTCCACCTAGATTTTGTGCATGTGTTGTACTACTTCCATCGTCTAGAAGCTTTGAAACATGTTCTCGTCCAGGGCCATTAATTGATTCAATCTATGCTATAGGGATTCTTTGATTGGGAGACGGGAAGAAACAACCACTTGGAGACTTGGCACAATAAACTCCATAGGCACTACCACCTCCAAGCCATACACCAGGGAGAAAGGAGTTAGGCTAGTGGCTACTTTGTAAGCCATCAGAAAAGCCCATAAGGTGGAATAAAGGTTATGATCCCAATCTGTTCGATTTTCATTAACCACCTTAGCCATTTTCCATGCATTTTTAAGGACCATTGGCCACCAAAGTCTAGCCTAGAACACTTCTCATCCCATCATCTCTCTATCTACCTGTAATGCCTTGGTGGGCATCTGCCAAGTCCGCTTGCTGCTCATATGCTGGTACATATCTTCCCACCAATTGTTCACCTGTAATGCCCTGGTGGGCCTCTGCCAAGTCCGTTTGTTGCTCATATGCTGGTACATATCTTCCCACCAATTGTCATGAAAGTTTTGCTTCTTAATGCCAATTGTTTCCTCTTGTCCTATGATAGGATAGGCAAAAAATTCCCTTATGTCAAAACATCAGCATCTCATCATACCAATCCAGAGGAGTTGGGATTACTCTTACTGAAAAGATATCAGCATCAATGAATGAATCAGGCACAGCAATGAGAACTTCACCCATGCCAATTTGTGACAAGAAATCAACCACTGCAAGCTCTTTTCTAAGAGTATGGTAGATTTGAAAAGTGAATTCTTGAAGAAGCAACATCCATCACACTAGCTTACTCCTCAAGTTAGGGTTATTGATCAAGTATAAGAGGGCCTGATGATCCACATGGAAAGTGAATTCATTTCCCAATAAATAATGTCTAAATTTGTTGTGATAGAGTAAATCATTCCAAGGGCTTCTCTCTCTGTAGTGGAATAATTCTTCTCTGCCCAGGAGAGTAGCCGACTAGCATAATAAATGGTTTGAAGCCATCCATCCTTAAATTCTTGCATCAATGTGTAGCCAATCGCAACATCTGAAGTATCCATAAACACTTGAAAAGGTTTGGACCAGTCTAGCACCTGCTGTTGCAAGATTGGGGCCACCATTAGCATCAGTTTGAGGTTCTCTGGAAGCCTTTATCGCATTCTTTCGTCCACTCATAGACTATGTCTTCCTTCATCAGAGCATGGAGGGGGTGTGCCACATCAGCAGCCAAGTATCAGAGAACTCGGCTATACCAGTGGATCTGCTCCAGGAATCTACTAAGTTGCTTTGCATTGCCTAGGTTTCTCGGAGACCTAATGACCTCTTCATTCTCTACAAATCCACTATGAGGCCGTCTTTGGATACAATGTGCCCAAGAAGGATTCCGCGAACTCATCCACATAAGACTTAAGAAATTCATATAGCTCCTCTTTTAGGGTGTCCTTTATCTTGGCGCTTACCCATACTTTCTGTGGATTATCTGCATCTCCCAAGTTCGTGTTTTCTAATTCATCTTCTTTGAATTTTCACCTCATGTGCAGCTTCTACAGCCACAAAAGCTTTGAGACCATCTGGATCATCTTTTGAAGCTAACTTTCTGGTCGTGCCTCTGCATTGTTTCTTCATGTTGTGGTTGTAGCCAGGCCATCGCTCACCTCCAGTTTTATCATGAGGGAAGAAGTGCCATATTGGGCCCTTCTTCCCTCTAGTTGCATCATGAGTGAAGAAGGGTCGTAATCCGATCCACATCTAACTTAAAGAGCAAGATTAAACATGGATTTTCCTTTAATATCCTCTCTTCTTCATGCTCCTCCACTCCTACTAGGAAATTCAAACATTCGATAAAAGTGGTCTGAGCCAACAACAATTGTAACCATGATCTTCTTCTTGCCTTTCTGCAAGGTAATCTGGTTGGTAGCACAATTATGTTTTATCTTCCCTTGCCATAGCCATGGACGCCCCAGTAGCATAGGGTAGGTACTAGTGACTTGTTGGTGTGAGCTAGCAAAACCGTAACCCTGATCTTCTTCTTGCCTTTCCCTAAGGTAATCTAGTTGGTATCCCAATTATGTTTTATCTTCCCTTGTCGTTGCCATGGATGTCCTAGTAGCATAGGGTAGGCTCCAACGATATCCTCCATCTACATTACCACAAATACTGTGGAATAATCACATCCAACAATTTGGATTTGTACTCTGTGGATCAGCCCCAAGCGTTTGACACATCTTGGAGTGGGTTCCAACTCCATGAAGCCCCAACCAAGCCCTTGCGTACAGTGTCTGAGATGATATCGATGCATGTCCCACCGTCCAGTAGAATGCCAAGAATATGTCATGACTTGATTGTTACTGTGACTTCCAAAATCACTATGTCCCAATCCTGTTTACTATAACAACTTTTGGTTCCACATTCACCTTATCCATATGTACCACTAGGTCCACCAATTTACTCAGGAGATCCTTTCTCGATAATTCAGTACTAGTCCAACATCATATTGATTTTCATCTCTTGACTTCTAGATCCAGATGACCTTGCACTATCCCCGGTCAATTTGGCCAAAGCTGCTATCATCCATTCTTTGACTCCATGCTAGCTTTCCGGCTCCTTTGGTGTTTATGCTTCTCATCATAAACCACCTGAGAAGTCCTCTGAATCGTCATCTCAGAAGTGGAATCTGTACCTTATTTCAACTCCTGTGCCTTATTCTTACTTTTTCTTTTCTTTTTGGTATGTAAATCCACCACCGTTAATACCCATTCTCAGAACACGTATTACGGCCTCCACCAGTTCATCATCAAAGCTTATATTGGCTAAAAAATCTATTGGTGCCATGCTTGATGTAGCTTCGGCTATGAGCTGTGTACGAATCATCCACCGGTAGCCTCATTGGATGAGCGATTGGCTACATCCACCCATCTGGGGGAGAGTGCGAAATTTTGTTGCATAATCCTCCACCGCTAATTTTTTATGTCTAAATCTAGCACCTTCGAAGATGTCTTGGTAGTAAAGGAATGCTTCACATAATGTTGCATAATTAGCAAAATAAGCATTCCTGTACTATGCTTTCCTTTGGATTCCAAGGTGGATGTGAACACATTGTGTTTCTATTTATCTAGTTGATTTTGATTGCTTTCCTTTGGATTCCAAGGTGGATGTGAACATTGTGTTTCTATTTATCTAGTTGCTTTTGATTGCTTTCCTTTGGATTCCAAGGTGGATGTGAACACATTGTGTTTCTATTTATCTAGTTGATGTTGATTGCTGTTGGAGTGCCAACCACTCTGAAGTTCTCACATGAGTATCAGGGTCCTTGCTTGCCTTTGAAGATAGGGTACTTCATTTTCTCATGATGTTGGGCCATTCAGAGAGGTAGCAAACTACCAAGTAACCCCAAAGTTTGATTCCTCTGAGGGGGTTGGGAGCTGCCAATTTTGCCAAGAGGACACCATTTACCACAAATTGGCAGCAACAATCCGAGGGTCCACAAGTAGTCGCTCGGCATGTCACTAGAGAACTAATTGTCCTCATCAAAGGACTTCACTCGTCTATGGACTGGGCTATGCACTAACCTTGACCAAGAGGTCTTCTGAAACATTGATGAACTCAAAGAATTGATCTGCCATGTTAGACTGATCACCAACCATGCTAGCACTAGCTTGGTTTAGCAGCGACCATTCACAGTGTTGGGTTTCCTCTCGTGTATGGACACATTAGTCATGCAACATAAGAGACATGATGTAAAAGTCCCATCATGGATGAGTTCAAAGAATTGATCTGCCTTGCTAGTCTGATCCTCAACAATCGGCACTTTCCTGGTTAGCACTGCCCTTTCACAGTGTTGGGTTTCCTCCCATGTAAGGGGCACGTTGGACATGCAGTGTAGAGACATGACGTAGAAGCCCCAATGTGGATTGGCATTAGCTGAAAAGAATTCTCCATCTCATTGCGGAAGCCATCACACCATCACCCACCTTGTATAAGTATGTGAGATCAACAACAGGGTCACCAAAAGTGTTGAGGGTCAACCAACACTTTTGTTACTGAGATTTGTAAAAAGAACTAAGACATAATAGAGTACATAGAGTAACACCAAGAAATGATTGGAACTAAATTATATTAATGACCATCTTTTGTATTGTGGTTCGAACCTTCGATGTTTTTACGAAAGCATACGGGAGGTTGATCTAGCCAAGATGGTCTTGCTGCACATTGGCAACAAGTTTCGGGGTGATTGGCTACACCTCTCATCTTATAGCTAGTCAAGGGCCCGCAGCATGGGTATCGATTTGTGGTTCGAACCTTCGATGTTTTTACGAAAGCATACGGGAGGTTGATCTAGCCAAGATGGTCTTGCTGCACATTGGCAACAAGTTTCGGGGTGATTGGCTACACCATCTTTTGTATTACAATGAATATGGGGGCACGATACAATAAGCACTTGTGCTTGTATACATAGTGATTATAAAGGGGATCTGAATCAACATATATGCCTTATTGTATCTCCACAGTAAATTTGCCTAATTTATTACATTGTTCCACCTAGAGTATGTTAGCGCCACTAACAATGTGGGAACACCAATGTTTCCATGATACCAATGTTGGCTGAAGGTAGGCATAATGTGAATAATTTCCAAGTTATCCAATTGTTGAAACATTAAAGAGATATTCCTACTTTTCTCACATTCTCATTAGCTATTGTTTTTCATTTTTTAATAATTAAATACTAATTACCCTTCTAACCTAATGGTCACGCTGATTATACAATTAAGAGTATGGAAGAACCAAGCCGACTCAAGGTTGGTGCCAAAGATGGGTCAACATGAATTAGGCACCCATGTAGATTGCAACTTGTAGAGGGTGTGTAACCCCCCTCAGAAGCATGCATTATGTTAGACATGAACATGGGATAAACACATTGGAGAGCTTGCCAATAAAGTGGTGTTCTCTTGTGGATGGAACATATTATCAGTGACAGGGGGAGCTGGGTAATGGCTTTGTTTTCTCTAAGCCTCTGGGTGTTATATTCATGGGGACTCCCCTTCCCATTTCAAACATCATCCTAAGCATGTCTTCTATATATTCACATGGCGGTGGTGAACATGAACATGGGATGAACACATTGGAGAGCTTGCCAATAAAGTGTTCTCTTGTGGATGGAGCATATTATCAATGACGAGGGAGTTGGGTAATGGTTATTAACTAGGATAATGGCTTTGTTTTCTCTAAGCCTCTGGGTGTTATATTCATGGGGACTTCCCTTCCCATTTCAAACATCATCCTAAGCATGTCTTCTATATATTAAAATGGCATTGGTGTCACGGATCTAGTTTTCTAGGAAAATAGAGTTTTAAAAGAATTGATTTAATTCAAATAACTCATCAAATACCTTATGGTCAACATATTCAATAATTGAGAGAAAACTAATAAAAATACTTAGCTCACAAAGCACGACTCCAAGATTGGGTGCAATCTCCCCCTTCATGTATGTAGCTCCATTTCCATGACATGAGTATTTTGAGAATTGTATTCATAAGAATAGCCCAAGGAGCTAATAATAGATGTGCGTACAATTTGGGCTTGCTTTTCTCACTTTTGGGTATTGCTTTACATATTATTAATCATATGAAAGTTCCTAAGGTTTGTACATATAAAAGCCTTTGCCCAAATATAAATGCTATTGGGCCTTTACACATGAAATAACTTTGTGGACACTCACACATATATAATAACCTTATGCACATTCGCACATTCCATTAAGCTGATTTTTGCACACATTAAATCAAGATCATTATGCATCAAAAATATGATAAAACATACCTCATCGTATCCCCTCTCCATTGCCTCCCTCTTAATTTCTACACTCCTCTCTCTCGATTTCTACATTCCTCCCTCTTGATTTCTACATTTCATCTACAGGAGTCTCTCTATATAGTGAAAGTGATGGTGAAGAAGAAGAGGATATATGATGACGGATGCCGCAATGAAGGAGCTGTTGGCTATGGCCATGGAGATGGCAATGCTTGTTAAACGTCATTAACCGTTTCCTTCTCTTCTAAAGCAGTTTTTATTTTGCATGTTGCTTGTCACTTAATGATGATGTGCACCACTCTCTCTTAAATGGCTCTCTCTCTCTTCCTCTCGGCATTAGAATCTCTTTCACAAACATTGTTGAAAATCTCTCTCTGTGAGAGATTGGAAACAAATTAAAAAAATCCATAGGAATTTTTGGATTACAAAATAAAAAATTTGTGTGGTTGCGTGTCTTTTCTTAATATGCAATTGAAAGAAGGTATGATGTTTCCGAGACACTAGAGGTAATAGAATGAATGGCGAAATAGATTTTTGGATCACGGATTGGCCCACGATCCTTTAGCCCATAGTAGCTATTCCACCTCGTGACGGCCTATGGTTTTCCGCCCCCACCAACCGAAGGCGGCTCCTGGTTTGCTGATTAAACCCAAAACTAATGTAAATAAAAACAGAAGCGAGTTATCCATCCCTACTTTTCTCCCATTCCCATTAGCTACTTTCTATCATTTTTGTTTATAATTAAATACTAATCACCCTTGTGCCCTAGTGGTCAAGCTGATTATATAAACAAGAGTGTATGGAAAAGCCAAGCTGACTCAAGGGTCGTGCCAAAGATGAGGTTAACATGAACGAGGCACCCCATGTAGATTGCAACTTGTAGAGGTTGTGTAGCCCCCCTCAGAAGCATCTATCATGTTAGACATGGACATGAGATGAACACATTCGAGAGCTTGCCCATAAAGTGGTGTTTTCTTATGGATGGAATGTATTATCAATGATGAGGGAGTTGGGTACTGGTTGTTACTAGGGTAATGGCTTTGTTTTCTCTAAGTCTCTAGGTGCTATATTCATGGAGACCCCCTCCCTTCCCATTTCAAACACCATCCTAAGAATGTATTCTACATATTCACATAGCGATGGAATGTAAGAAAGGAAATTTGGAGTTTTCTTGCCTCATGGGGTTGAGTTGTGTGGTTTCCAAGAATATAGTGCCACTCTTGCAAGTCATACCCCAAAAATCCCTAAAATAACCTTGCACATAATTTTTTTTATATTTTTTATTTCTAACCCATTGTGGCTATAATCCTACATTTTCTAATTATAACCTTGTGGTCATGCATCAATTTTCATATCCCTCATTTTTACTATTCTTTGTGAATATAAGAAGATGACTTTGAGCTGCCACCACACATTTAATACTATGTTCTACTCACACAGGAGTCACCATATTCTATCACTGGAGTCACCATGTTAAAATCCCATATGAATGTGCATTTCATGTGACGTTCGATGGATTTATAGAACATATTTCCAACCTTTCAATGTATTTTATTTTTTTTAAAAGATATGTCGCACACCCAATGTGTCTTATGCATATATTGCTCCAGCATGTATGAATTGTTCCTAGATAATTTTTTTGTAGATCCAGAATTATTTGCAATTAGACATTTCACAAAATTGAGCATGATGTGTGTACCCACCAATAGCCACAAGAACATCATGTTTACCTAACTTTTCACAGTTTATAATTTTGTGTGGATAAAACAATAGTACCACCACCTTTGCCAATAACCTTCTTTCCCTCTTCTCATCATAGCAAGTTGCATTTTTCCATTTCCAACTCTCCTTGGTGTCAATATCATTAAAAATGACTTTTCCCACATGATTCTCTTTATTTGTTGAATCAAGGTGTCTATCAAGATTATTTTCCTTTTTGAGTGTCTCTTAAGACATTTAGCAAAACTTTTCATCTAATCCCCACCAAAGTTTTAGTTTGCCACGTTCATATATGAACATAATCTATAAAACCTTTGTATTACAGCACTTTCATAATATAATAATGAAAACATAACTTTTTTTATCAGTTGTATACACTTTTCATGGTCACAATCTCAATTCAACAAGTGTGATTTCTCATGTGAATTAAAATCCCATCAATATTGTCATAGCATCAAGTTATTAGAACATACACTTGGATTGTGTACATTACACTTCTAATATTGGGTTTAATCCTAAATAAAGTCGAGTGATCTCTCTCTTTCTTTGTAGGTTTGCATCTCTTGCTCTTCCTAGTAATGCTTTTTACTCAAATATAATCCCCTAAACCTTTAGAAGCTTTTCCTAAAAGGACCATCTTGCTTAGATTAGCAAGGTCTCCATCTCTTTCTACCCATGTTGCCCAAGACTTAGAAATAATAAACCAAGTTTACATAGCCTAGAGGTAATTGATCCAAGTTGCTAGAGAAAAGGAGGAAGAGACCTTGTAATTGGCACAACAATGATTAGCATCCCAATTAGCCCAATATGACTCCCATGCTAAGACTGCGCAAGTAGTGCCCGAGTCTTGATACAAACAATAACATTGCATCTATCTCGGGGAAAATCTAGGCATGCAAATCATGGATGGTAGGACATTAGAAAAAGTGTAGGTGGTAGAGGAATTGATCCAAGATGCTAGAGAAAAGGAGGAAGAAACCTTGTAATTGGCACAACCACGATAAGCAGCCCAATCAGCCCAATATGAGTTCCATGCCAAGACTATGCAAGTAGTGCCCGATAGTCTTGATACAAATAATAACATTGTGTCTAGCTTGAGGAAAGAGCTAGGCATGCAAATCATGGATCAACTTCTTCTCACAAATTATTGGGAGTATGACGCATCCATAGAGACTCTTGTGGCACAGGCCAAGCATATGGCGGTAGTTGGGAAGGGATTGTCCAATCCATATCTGGAGCCACAACAGAGGAGGAATGTTTGGAGGGTATCTGCGATTGTATATATAGGGTCATTGAACATGAAAGAATCCAAATACCCATGGCGTGAGCTGGGATGTTCCAAAGCAAGGATGTCCACAATTAGCGAAATGGTAACACCTCTTGTGAGCCCAATGGATCCTACTTTTGTAGTATCACCTGGCTATAGCATGGGACCAACCCACATCCTACTTTTGTAGTATCACCTGGCTATAGCATGGGACCAACCCACATCCTCTAACCCACAAGGCCATGCTATAGGGACTCAAGGGTAGACTAGCATGAGCTTCACTTTCTTAGATCCCAGAGTTGTCCCCTCCCAAGGTAATACTAATTCACTGCCTCCTCCACTAGATGGCATTACATCAACTATGGCACCTAGGTCTGATGCAGAATTGCCTCTGAGGCACATGCCCCACGGTAGCCAATACCACTTCACACATGGATCCCCTTGTGCATGACATATCTAGTTTTACCATTCCTAGAGGGGTCACATCTTATTCTAGGGAACCCATGACGCATCCCCTCCCTAGAGTAAGTGGGCTACCAGCTCCTGGGCGAGACCAACTACACCTAATGCCCACATGGCTAGAGCACCTATTGGGGCACCGGTATGACACATTCCTTATGTCGCACATCTACCCCCACCAGGGTTTAGACCAATGCACCTTCATGCAGTGCCACATGTTGCACCTCCACCTGCTCTTATCATTGCTCCAGTTATGCCAGCATTAGCTCTACCTGCAGACCCAAATGCTTTTGCACAGGCCCTGGGAAGAGCGGTAGTGGAATGCATAGCACCTACTATTGTGAGAGATTGTGGTCAATAGAGCCATGGGAAGGCTGCTCAGATAGCCAAGCTAACCCACAAGTTCACTGGTGATGGTGATCCTAGGAGACATTTGGAAGTTTTGGATCAAGTGTGTGAGGCCCTAGGAGAACGAAATGAGGTTTCCAAGACCAATTCCTTTAGTCTACAATCAGACAGGAAGACAGGGGATTGGTATAGAACTCTCAGGGTTGAGGAATGCTTGAACTTCACCGCTCTTAGGAAATTGTTCTTGAAGCAATTTGTGCATGAAGGAGTCTTATGGGGTGTAGCTTCCTAGCTACACAAAGTCGAGAGAGAGAGAAAGAGGAATCGGTTATAGATTTTATGCTATCTCAAGCATTTAAACTCTTGTTGCCTTCCACATGAACGCTATTCAAATAATCAATTGTTGGATGGGTTCATCCACTAACTTAACCATGAAGCAATCTATAATGGCTTAGTCATTAGAGGGATCACTAAAGAGAATGTAGGGGAGAGAGAGACTATAAGATTCCTCTCTCCAGCTTTTGAAGTGTGTGTGCAGGTGTAAGAACCTCCCCTTCTGATCTTATAATTATTCCCCTCTCTAAAATAAAAGAAAGATCCTGTTTTACCTTGTTTTGGCCTAGAGAGAGAAAATATCTAGAGGGAGGTAATTCAAAATTGAGATATTTTTGGATATAAAAATCCTCCTAGTGTCTAAAATGGTTTCCCCTGAAACATATATTCAAAAAGAAATTTCCAATGTGCAATTGGAATAAATTGAAATCAGGTAAAAAGGACCTTAGCCTAAGGGTCCAGATTTTTTAAAATTTTTGAATTAAGGTTCCTATGGACCAATTAGATTAATCCAAATGTAGGGATGAGATAAATGAAAGAATAAAATAAAATCCCCCAAAAAATGAGTAAATGCTCACATAAGATGAAGAGTTGACTAAGGACAATATTATTAGTTAAAAAAGAAGAGATTTTTAGAAGAAATGATGCATTTTTGACACCTCAGTGTGGGGAATTTCCCTCATGAAGGAGGCGCCTATTTCACATGTGTGGTTGAGTTTTAAACTCACAAATAATGAGATATTTTTGTCTCTCCTCTCTCCTGCTTCAACTAGATCCAAAAAGTAAGCTAAACTGACCTAAAAATGGTCAAAAATTGATCAAACTGATCTAGAAAATTCTAGAATCAGTTTGCTTGGTTAGAGGCTCACTTTTTCCTATATATGAAGCCTCCCCCTTTGTAAATGGTTAATAGTGTTTTATGCACTGTTACTCTACTCCTCCCTAGAGCCAAAAACAGTGAATTCATTGATAATTCATTTGTTTTTGACCATTTCCTCTTCAAAAGAATTGGTGGCCAATCTTGTTGCAAACAACAGTAGATCCCTTAAACCATCAAGCCAAAGGAAAGCTCACAAAACTCCTAGTAAGTTAGAAATTCTACTTTTTCTTATTCTATTTTATGGTTTTTTTTATTTTTGCTTTCTTTAAAATAAAAATGGATGTTATGCCTTGCTGGAAAGGCTTTCCCCCTTCTCTTCATTATTGAATTCAGCCTTTCTTTATCCTAGATGTGTAATAAAATTGATGGAATTAAACTTTTCATAGTGTTTACTCTTAATAAAGTGAAAATTGATTAGATTAGAATGATTTAAATCATCTTGCATAATTTTTAGTAAATTTTAGAGTGAAAATTTTGAAAAATGGTCAGCCATACAAAGGAGGTTATGGCAAAATTTTCTTAAATTTGGTGAAGTAAGTTTTATCTTTTTATTATTCAAAAAGAGTAATCCCCACCGCTTGTGTATTCTAAAAGTGTTATTTTTATTCTATGCATAGAAAAATGCATATTAGAAATATTTTTATTATAAAAGTGTTATTTTCATTAGAATTAATTTCTATGCATAGAAAGATGCATATTGGGAATATTTTGATTATAAAAGTGTTACTCTCATCAAAATTGATTTTTATGCATAAATAGATGCATAAAAGAAATTTTTTATTATAAAAGTGTTACTTTAATTAAAATTAAATTTATGCATAAATAGATGCATAAAAGAATTTGTTAATTATAAAAGCGTTACTTTCATCAAATTTTGATTTTATGCATAGAAAGATGTAAAAAAAAATTTATTTTTATTTCAAAAGAGTTATTCTCATTAATTTTGATTTTATGCATAGAAAGATGCATAAAGAAATTTATTTTTATTTCAAAAGAGTTACTCTCATTAATTTTGATTTTATGCATAGAAAGATGCATAAAGAATTTTTTTTTTCCAAAAGAGTTATTCTCATTAATTTTGATTTTATGCATAGAAAGATGCATAAAGAAATGTTTTTTTTTCAAAAGAGTTATTCTCATTAATTTTGATTTTATGCATAGAAAGATACATAAAGAAATTTATTTTTATTTCAAAAGAGTTACTCTCATTAATTTTGATTTTATGCATAGAAAGATGCATAAAGAAATTTATTTTTATTTCAAAAGAGTTTGTTGCTTGCAAATGAAGATCAATACCAGGATGCAACAAAAACGATACTTAGGGCTCTTGAAAAGAGTTCCACTTTGTAGATGAATGTGGGAGAGGGTTTGATAATAATCCCACATGGGGACTTATGGGAGTCCTAGAATTTTTGTATAAAAGGTGGCTCCTTTGAGAGCTTAGACACACTTTGGGCTTAGTTCATGCAAGAGCTCCTTTGAGAGACCTACTCTCCCTCTTCTCCATAGAGGTGAAGACTCTTCTCTCACCCCATCTACATTATTGTATGAGGTAAATCTCTTCATTGAATCGTTAGCAATGTCATGAGTCTTTCTCATCCTCTTCTCTAATCATTTTACTCTTATGCATGCTTTTAGTATTTCATTTTTGAGTACATGGATTGATTTGAAGCTTTCATGGAAGCTTGATGCTTGAATGTGTGCATGCTTGTAGGAAGATAGGAGTGGAGTGAGGTCTTTCTCTTTGCTTGAG
Organism: Cibotium barometz; assembly: GCF_041138505.1. Lineage (NCBI taxonomy): Eukaryota > Viridiplantae > Streptophyta > Polypodiopsida > Cyatheales > Cibotiaceae > Cibotium > Cibotium barometz. The sequence goes on from NC_141092.1 coordinate 37,564,720, forward strand.
TGCATAGTGATTGTATTCCTCTTGCTTGTATTTGTGAATGAAGGGGTGTGTAGGAATGAGGACAAGTTGAGCTTGTGTGTATGCTTAGTCTAGTGTCAAGTGGTGGTAGCCATGAGCATTCTCTCCATTTGTGGATAAGCTCTTGTGCACCGGTACGGGTCGAATCCCTAGCTCCGAAAGGGATGCAAATCCCATTGGATTGAGCTTAGTGTGGATCGTACTCCTCTTGCTACAAGAGAGAGAGTTTTCCGTCTCTCCATTGGCGCCGCTGCCGGGGAGAAGACTCAAATCCGGTTGAGAGTGTGTGGAAACCACCACTATTTCCTCTTTTGGTTGCAAAACCATTGAGTGATTAGGTTAAGTTTGGGTGTGTGATCCCGGTGTGAGTGGATAAGGTTAACCATTGAGCGGTTGAGGTTTCTCCCGCATTGTTTTTTATGTTTCATTGCTTTTATGCTTTTTCAAGTACCGTTCATTATGCTTACCTTCATTGTTTTTTGTCATTTCATTCTTTCATGCTCTTCGTTAACACGTGATTAGTAAAAAAAGAAAAAGAAAAGAGGTGCGTTGCTAAGCTCTTCCATAGCTTATGCAAGCCCCATAGACTCCCAAGCAAGAAGTCCGCTTAAGGATGAGAGGGGAGAGGGAAAGAGAAGGGAGATAGGAAGTGTTGGAGGCGACCTTTCTTTTGATGTTTTGTCGTGTTGTTATCGTGGGGGGAGGCATCTCCATAATTACAGCAAAGAAAAAATAAATAGATATATATATATATATATCTATTTATACACATATATATACATTGGGGAGGCTTCTGCAGCAAAGAAAATATATATATATATATATATATATATATATATATTTTACATTGGAAAGGAGTGGAGGTTCGAAGGACAGTTAGAAGGCGGCCTTTTTCTTTTTAAAAAAAACAAAAAAATAATAATTTAATCTATATATATATATATATATATATATATATATATATATATATATTTGCAGCGAAAGACGGCAGCAAGAAGACGTCGGCGGCAGTGTGAAGACGTTGACGGCAGCGTTGACGGCGGCAGCAAGAGGACGTCGTCGGCAGCCGAGAGGCGGGTGGCTGGCGAGAGACGGCCAGCACTCTGGAGTAGGCCTGGCGAGAGGCGGCTGTTCTCTGCAAGCGCTCAGGCGTCGGGTGGCAAGAGACGGTGAAAGAGAAGCTGCGTGGCTGGCGAGATAAGGCTGCGGCTGGCTACGCAAGCAGGCGGCGTCGGCAGCTGAAGGGAGGGCGAAGGCAGTGTAGTGAAGTCGCCTGCAGCAGTAGCTGTTGGCGTGTGAGAGGTGGTCGACAGCAGAAGACAGTGCGGCTGTTGACTAGCTGGTTGAAAGCGAGGCGCAGAGGAGGTGGAAGCGGCTGCAGAAAGAGTGGCCAGTGAGAGTGCGAAGGAGAAGGCGGCCAGTTGCAGGGTGGCTGAGCGAAGACGTTGGCAGGCGAGCACAGCAAAAAAAAAAAAGACAGGCAGCGGAGCTACAAGGAGGCGTTGCAGGGCAGCTGTTGGCGTGGGGAGGCACAGCTCTTGTGAAGGCACCAGCAGGCGAGTCGAAGAGAAGCACGTGGGCGCATTGAACGCGAGCGGTGCGAGTGCGGTGCGGCAGCAACGAATTCGGAGAAGATAACGCAGGTTAGTATTTTTTGATTTTTTGATTTTTTTTATATTTTTTTTTGTTATTTTGTTTTTATTTTTTTAATCATAAAAAAAAAACTATAATATATTAAATTTTTTAAAAAAAAACATTAAGTTCAAAAAAAAAACCATAAAACATTAAATACCAAAAAAAGGAAAGGGAGATTTTTTTTATTTTTATTTAAAAAATACAAAAATCATGAAAATTTAAAAAAAAAACAACAAAACAAAACAAAAGGAAAAAAAAAGAGAATTAAAAAAAAAATATAAAAGAAAAAAAAACAATTTTTATTTTGAAGTCATTGTTTATCATTTAAAATTTTTGCATAATTAAAGTAGTTTGCATTTTAGAATTTTTTGTAATTATTGCATAATCAGTAGATTTATATTTTTTTATTTGGCACGAAATTTATTCATTTTATCAAAAAAAAAAAAAACAAACAAACAAACAAACAATAAAAACCAACAAAAGAAGGAAAAAAAACAAACAAAAGAAAATTTTTTGATTTTTTAGGAGTCTATTATTTTTTGCATAATTTGTAATTCTTCATATTTTTAATTTTTTGCATAATTAGTTTAACTTGCATTTTTTAAATTTTTGTAACTTTGTGCATAATTAGTATTTTTTAGTGTGATTCATAATTTTTGCGTTTAAAAAAAAAAAGGTAAAAAATCATAAAAACATAAAATCATAAAATAAAAAAAAAACATTTAAAAAAAACAATAAAAATAATAAAAAAATAGGTTAGATAAGTACACCATACATTTTCTTTTTTTGTCTCTAGTGGTTAGGTAGGGAAAATATATATATATATATACATATATATATATATATATTTATCAAAAAAAACGAAACACAAAAAAACCAAAACCAAAACAAAACAAAAACACATAACAAAACCAAAATTTTTTTTGACCTTATGCACTTACGGTCGGGACGTCTGATAGATTCTGCCATAGGGCCTAGGGCACCTTCTAGAGTGCCTACTCAGGAAAGTGGGACCCAATCGGTAGGCAATTTGGCAGAGTAAAAACTAGTCAAAGTGAGACTTAGGTAGTAGATAATGCTATGCAAAGGCAAGTGTCTTTGTACACCTCCGGTTATGACCGCAGTCTCAATGTCCTATCAGTATGTAAGTTACTCCTAAGTGGCAACCCTACTCCTAAGTATGAGCAAAGGTGATTGGAGCTCTCTCTTGTTGTTCTTTTTTTTTTTTTTTTTTGATATGTGTGTAGAAAGTGATAAAGATTAAGGTTCTATCCCCATGAGACCCGAGCAATGGCCAAGAGACCTCCGCCAAGAGAATCTAAAGACCGCTAAGTATCCCAAGGGCGACAGACCCTTTTTCTTTCTTTTATGACCTAAGGAGTACCCCTTGAAGATGAGGGCATCGGTTTTGAGGGCCCATAGTGTACCCCCGAGTCCTACCAACATCTATCAAGGCGATAGATTCCTCAAAGTTCTTCTTCTGAAGTTTTTAGACATCAGTGTTCACCCCATGGAAACCAAGGCATCGGCCCCAGGGTGCTGAGACATCCCCAGGTCCTACCAAGCACTTCGCATGGCGGTAGACACTTCATGTCGCAATTCACCTTGTATATATATTTTTGTAGGGTATATTTTTGTAAATTTTTATTACTCGTAGCACCTAGCTCATATCTAAGAGATAACTACCACTAGGGATAACTAATATACCTTGAAGACATAAGTACTTGGCATACTCCCTTGGTATATATCCTACACTGTCTTTGGATAGACATATCTTTTACTAAGTCTTCTAAGACTCTAGAATTCACTCACCATATTTTAACTACAAATCAAAAACTCAAACCAGCCAATATTGTGTACATGCAAACCATATATTCGAAAGATAAGAGCACTTAAAGAAATAAAGATTAAGATTTGCATACACCTCTTGTAGTGCCCTGTTGATGTTGTTCGTTTGCCTTGAATAATTGCTGATTTTGTGCAGATTGCTTCTCCTTGATCCCTGTAGGCATAGCATATCTCCCCCCTTCCTAGTTTGTGTGCACGATAGGTGGACTGTAGGGACGTATCTGGATTACCTTTCCAGAGGCTTGCTACTAGGAGAATTTGTGAGCAAAATGGAATTTTGTTTAGGTGGAAGGCATCGGCCCTATTTTGATTGCAGGAGGCCTCAGAGGATTGGATGATTGAAATTTTTTTGGATTCTTGCTGCCCATGCACACAGGGTCACAGTGATGAACAAAGATTTTCTCAGCCTAGTAGCCCTTCGTTTTAGATATGATAAGTTACTTAGGACAGTTACATTTACTGATGCACGAATGGTGTAAATTTTGGATGTCTGTCCTGTTCAAAAAGTGAGAATTGAAGAGGTGACGGAGGGAGTTCCAGAACATGAATATCAGACTCGGGCAAATTTTCGGACAAGCACTCAAAGGGAACATCATGTGGCAATACTTGCATTGCAAACAAAAAGAGAAAATGTTCGCGCACTCCACGCTATGAATTGGGAGGCGCTTCAATTTTTGTTGCCGAGTTCTATGTATCCTATAATATTAGAGGGCAAAGATGTTATTTCCTGATTCATGCTGAGGAGATAAACATTTTGTTTGATCCTAGAACTGAAGTCAACGACAAAGTGCTCAAATGTGTTTTAAGGTATACTCTTTTCTCTGTCCTCCCACAATTTTTCATTCTTGGCTCTTAAAGTTTATGCCTAACTCTTGATATGTTTCCTTGTGAAGTTTTGTTATTTCGCAATTGCCCGAGGATGTACAGCATCGGGTGTTCCAGATTGATTCGCTTGTGTCAACACTGTTGCTAGTAGAGTCAGTTCCGTACCTCGAGGTACTGAACTAGTTTTGGGAGGTCCAGCTGGACGATGCTCGAGTAATTTTTTTGGCATATCATGAAAAGTGAGTTTGTCTCTGTATCTCTCTTGCATGATGTTTACACGAATCACCATACACGAGTTATTTAGTGCTTCCTTTGGCACGTGCTCTCGCTTCACAGTGAATCGATTCACCACAATGTGAGAAGGCATTTTGTTTTTCATCTGGCTTGAAACTAATAGAAATCTATTTGGATGTGATGCAGTTCCCATTGGAGCCTTGTTCTAGTCGATGTGCAAGACAATGTTATTTACCTTGTAAATTTGACATTTGGTGTCCATGGCAATGTTTTGCTGTAAGTTAAAATCATTACAATACATATTATTGTTCGAGTTAGAAGTTCGGATTGATCAGGATATTGATTGGTCTTTGTTTGCAGTGGTGTCAAGAAACTAATGGCCGCTTATGAGAGCCTGAGCATGGACATCGACACCCTGGATCGAGCGACCATTCAAAGGGTTAGTGTGCCCAAACAAGAAGATGGTTATAGCTGTGGGTGGAGGGTTGCACTTAATGCATTGTTGCTGCTCTACGAAGCATTTTCCAGCTCCCTTCAGAGGATGTAAGCATTTTTCAGCTCCCATACGCATGCGTACTCTTGTTTATCTTCTTGTATATTGTCATGTTGATCTTATGCCTTGATGAATTATGATGGCAGTTTTAATCCATGTCTCGTTACGTGGACCTAGACGTCCAAACGTTTAGGGAGGAAACGATTGTGAAAATGATCGAGGTCGCAGAAGTAATGCCTCCAGACGGCCCAGTGGACTTCATCCCGCCCAATCCACAAGGGGGGATAGGCCCCCCTGAGCCTCTTACATGGGCTCCGTACTTGGGAAAAGAGCCATGGCTCCATCCTGAAGCCCAGTCCTATGGGTTCCAGTAATAAATAGTTTTGTCCGTATAGATGTGTTGTTGGATTGCTTCTTCCAACAAATGTACTCCACTATGTAACATGCTGTTTGTAAATATGCAACTACACATGTACATTTATATTTTTTTGTACATATTTAGTGTTATTGGAGAGAGAACATCAATTGTAAATGCACTTTTAATTTGAAAATCAGAGGATCAAATTTGCGACTGTGTTCCTTCACTGATTATTTTCTTACTTTAGGCCTTTTTGTGTACATAAAAATTCAATTGGGAAATTTTTGCCTTCAATACATTGTTTTAAACAATAAAGCATTACAAAAGCAATGTTCTGAATAGATAAGTTTATTGCATATGAAAAATACATTATCACCGTATACATATACATGGTCACATCATATATCTTCTAGTGCCTCCAATTCATGTGGGGCTGCAACATCTTTACAAATGATCTAATGCTCTCTTCTTCTACTTACCTTCCGACCATCGAGCTTGAAGCAAAATTGATCTGGAGGATTCTGAATAGCTACTTCTAATTCCTTCCTAACATATTCGAGAGTCTAATTCTCTTCCACTTCCAATGTCAATGATGGGTGACCCTCTCGAATCATAACTATATCTATCAAGCAAGAGTGGCTGCCATCTCTTGTATCTTGATCCATGCTTTCCCAGTTGTTGTTGATCCATCGCCACCTTCTATAAGTAAATGACATGCACAGATGTTGCCTGGCAATATAGTATCTGATTCCAAAATATCATTAGGATAATTTCTCGAGTATAATCAAATAAGCTTTGTAACTGTTTCACAAAAATACATTTGAATGCTATAACACTCACCGAAATGCAATGTCGGAGGTGTTCAATCGACATTCGATCAAATCATCTCCCTTTGATGATTTCAGTCTCCAACCTTTGTCAAAAAAATGATCAAGCCAGGCTTAATCTATATCTTTGCACACAAAAGTTGTTCTAGTTTTTCTCAATTGTTTACAATCAGAAAATAAATCAACAAAGAATGCAATTGGAACAAACAAACTTAAGTGGACATTTCTTGCACCAATGGTAGTCTTCATAGCACATTTAATATCATTAAACATTTTGGTCCTGTATGACTCTATCACTTCTGTATCAAGCAATGGCCACTCAGGACTATCAAGTGCAAGCAAAGGAATACGTTCCAACTTTCCATGTCGACTCGATTGAGTGGGCAAGATATAAAATGAGTCATAGAAATATGTTCTACTTCTTGCGAGATCACTTGGTGCACGACCTTCATATTGAAGTTCCCCCACCTCACCATGTATGACATTCAAGAATCCCATCAAGCATTGTGCAAGCTCCCACTCCTGAAGATTGGATGGGTACAAATCTGTGCAAGGCAGAAAAATGTATATCAATCACCTTATTTGCAACATTGAAATATAAAACACAAGCACTTACAATGTGGTCTGTGTCTTGGAAGTCCTTCCAATGGTCCCATGACGTTGATCTCTTTTTGCATGAATACATGCTGGATCAACACTTCTTTGATAGTTTTCCCTCCTAGTGGCATCTTAAAGTCAAGGATCCTTCCTTTCCAATGTTTGGGCAAGTCTTCAGATGCCTTTCCCTTCACTCGATAGTGGCCACATTTTCTTGACTGCATAGTGACCCAAGAGTACTTCTTGTATACTTGGAGAATCCATTCTTCGTTCTCATCTTTTATGTTATACAACACAACAGATGAGATACTGCTCCTTGCTCGTTTCAGTCCACTTTCGGGTGCCATGAGAGATTAACAGACGTATGAGAAAGAAGAAGTAGCACAAAGTGGATGACTGAGCTAACCACTTTTGTGGATCAAGGAGGGAAGAAGAAATGAGGGACAGTGTGTTCTTTTGGGCGCCAAAGATGTTTCGAGATTCAAAAGTGGAACCAAGTTGAGGGAATAACTAGGAGAATGTGTATCTATCTTTTCCAAGCATTCAAGCTTCATTAGTTCTAGGGGTGGTGGAAAGAATTTTTTAGTGCTCCACGTCTAACACAAGAATGTGGAAAACAATCTTTTATTGTGTTAGGTACTGACAAAAAAATGGTTTAAAACATTTCAAGACAAGGTGATGTTTTTTTAAATATTTCATGAAGATAAGAGTTTCTCCACATTTTAGGTGGGTTTGTACAGAGGTCCCACCACCGGTGAATATCGTTGGTAGATTTCATGTCACTCAATCTATGTGTCTATTATTATATTATTACTGAAACAGCCCTCTTTTGAGTCCAGAATTTTCCTAATGGCAGAGTCAATGAGCTACAAAGTGGTAACCCAACTCTACCTGCTGCAAATGGGTTCCCTCAACTGACCAAGAAAGGAGGACCACAACATAAGAATCGGCACAAAAAGTCCAAATTACAAGTTACCCCAAAATGGATCCCCAAAATGCTTATTTTGAAAGCTCAAGGCTACTACGGGGGTAACCGTTGTATTTGGATACCAAAGCATAAAAGTGTACCCCTAGCTAGCCTCACTACTGCCACTTATTACCAATTCCCAAACCTCCTCATCAATGATGGATAAAGGCTTCAATAGCTCACATGCCAACAAAGGAAAAGCTATTGTAATAGAACCTTCACCACCAATGCCCAAAAAGGTATGGATCCCAAAGAGAAAACCTATCACACCAGACACGGTGATTGATGGTGAAGCCTCTACATCGCTAAAGGTTATAAAACCATTGATGTTTATCCAAGCCCCAACCCCATTGGTCTCCCTAGATGAGCGACCCACTATGCAAGTGCCAACCCCATTACTCCTCACAACATTGGTGAAACCATAAGCTCCATCCGGTCTTATGAGAGCACTTTACCGCTCGTTAAAGCTGGAAGTTGACCTACCACTACACCAAGGAACAAAAAGCGCCCCTAGCCAACAAACATTCATGGAGACAAGCTGGAAGGAATGGTTGCAAAACATCTACAATACCTTCTATGAGGTCAAGGTATGATCAACAAATAGGAAGGGGGACTTATGCTAATATCATTACTTTTTCCTTCCATGTTTTGCTCCCTGCCGACAAAGTTTATGTCCATATCAAGAGGGATCCTGTTGGAAAAAACCTAACCCATGACAATCTAGCTGGAACCAACAATGTACAACAATTTAGCAACTATACATATACTAAAAAACCAACTAGCCATACAATTTTTTTTAAAAAAAAGATGATGAGAAGGAGTACTGTAACATACTAAACAGAAGAATGAAATCGACTTTGCTGTGACTATAGACCGCAAGCATGGACTTTTCATGGACCGACACGAGTGACCCTATCCTGGACCTAGATTGCCAGGAATGGTACTATTGAGGACATCTGAGTATTTGCTCTTTCTAGACCAACTCATGGTATTTTTATGAACCACTAGGGGGGAGATATTGCGGAGCCACCTTTGTGGACCTGTTTTACCTAAAGTTTCATCCCCTTTCACCATGCATTACTTGTAGGCATCGCATGTTGTACGCAGCGTCCCACCTATGTTGGTAGTGCAAAACTTATTTTAGGCGCTATGGGATAGGACTATTGCAGTCCATGGTAGGAGTGACACCACTGCAACAATATCACGAGAGTGTTTGTTACCCAATGGGAGGAGCCCAAAAAGTTAGAATTGAACATAAATATCTTGCAGAGTAGTGGAGGAAGCCAAGAACTTATGGGCTTACACCATTAGATATGAAATATTCGTTTCCACTTCCTTGTTTCTCCTCGAGTATAGTGGCTAATTTCGTAGACAACTTAGCTCACGGTAGCTACTTAGCTAGCTTACCTATAGTACCCATGCCTTATCACAGTGAGGAGGCACCCAAACCATTATCCAGTAGACTATAGGACGCATATATATATGGAGCACACCCTAGTGAGAGGGAAAGTCAAAATGACGACAAATCAAAGCATGCTTATGCACTATGGTTATCTAATGATGAGCTTGCTAGATAGTATGATTTATAGGTTATTTAGGTGTCGTCATGTAGACCAGATCCAGAATTTCAACATGCGGTGAATGTGCAAACTTGATATGGACATAATTTTCCTCATTGCCGAGGTGTATTCTAACCCATCCTCACCTTTTGTTTATTGTTTGTGATTCTCCATTTACTTTTTGTTTAAGTGCTTGCATGCATTGCTAGGTATCTGGTCTATCAACTTTCTAGTTATTACTTGGTAACATTTAGGCTTTTGTCCTAATTCCATCTATCGTGAGATTGACTTTAGAGTATGCCAAGTACTCCACCTTCCTTAGTGCTGCCTCTTTAGTTAGAATAGAGCCTCCTAGGTGAATTGTAATGTGACACTAGTTTATTAAAAAAAACCCACAAACAAAACAAAAACAAAGCAAAAAAAAAACCACCGATGTGCAAGTACTTAGCGGTTCTTAGATACTCTTGTATGAGGTCTCTGGACCATTGCTTGGGTCTTTGTAGGGTGGTGCCCTACTTTTCTACTTTTAAAATGAAAATGCAACCTTATAATAATCACTTAGAAGTTCCATTTAGGAGGTTAGATATTAGCTAGAGATGGTTTCAACAAAGGATAGTGTGTCGAGACTAAGGACATAACCCAAGGTATGCTTTACATCCTTCTTAGCTTAGGTAGAATTTGGACCAAGCTTCATAATACCCTTGTCTTAACTAGAAAAATTGACCAATCGTTAAATATCATTCCTCACTGCATGATTAGTGTTTACATTATACTTAAATGCACCTTACTTGTGGTACCATGTTGCTTTGCAGACCTTCGAGGACCTCCAACATTTCATGCATCCAACAATAGCTTCAACAAATCTTCATCGGCATATTTTGAGTACGGAATTTGCATCAGGAAGTGGGGCATGTTAACTCTCATCGAACACCTCTCCAGAGTCATTGTATAATTTAAGTGTGCAATCTATTTTTAGCTTAGATAGAATTTGGACCAAACTTCATAGTACCCTTGTCTTAACACTAGTTCTGTAATTGGACACTAAAGTGTCCTGAGGACACTAAAGTGTCCTGAAAAGTTAGCATTTTTCTTGAATTTTTGTGGGCAATCTATTAAGAGTTTTGAAATGCTTAACATCCACAGATGTTCCTCAAGACCCAAAAAATCCTTGAGATTTTTTTAATTGCACTTTTCTTAGCTTTTGCAAGGCAATTGATATTTTAATTTTCTTAGACACATGCTGATAAAATGCATGATTTTTGCTGTTTTCAAAATAGTAGTAATTTGGACATAACTTTTAGAAGGGACATAGTTTGATCATGAAACTTGGCTTGAAGGAAAGCCCATGATGTAAACTAAATCTTGGAATCATTAAACGACAACTATTGGATAAATTTTTGACTCGCTAATATTGAAATGACGTTTTTTATACAGGTGGAACATAAAATTTTCTCCTTCCATATGCAAGCTAATAATGTAAAACTTGAGGTGCATCCATGTTATATAGGGTAAATACTACTTTGTTTTGAATTTTCCAAAACTTTAGAGCCACTTTTTGGGCCTCTTCTCATACATGGCCTTTTGCGCAACTTGTTTTTAATACATAAAATGTCTAATTATGAGCCTAATTTTAATTTTCATCAAAGAGAAAAGCTGTGTAAGTGCATTATTTGTTGTAACTATAGGTGTAGACTACTTGTGCAAGCATAGTTATGATTAGTTTTTGATAAAAGATGATCAAATTTTGTATTTTTATTTTTTACAATTTTTTTAGAACTAGGCGATAAGAACCTACTTAAGTGGAGGCTAAGTTAGTGTCATACACATCAAATTATGGCTTATTTATCTCATCTCAAGCATGAAAACCAATAATCAACATTCTCATTGATAGGGCTACATTATTTTTTAGTGGCGTGATTGAGTTTTGATAATACGCGTTACTTTTGCTGATTTTGTGCAACTTTTTTGGAAAAAATTCTAGGAAAGGAAAATGATTTTTTTGGTGAACTTCTACCTCCTTGGCCTGATGTATGCTATCAAAATATCTTGGGAAAAATGCTATTGATATCATTGGATTTTGTTTTTGAGAGAATGATGCTTGCATATTTGAAAAAATCCTGAAAAATGTTCATTTTCAAGACATATGCTACTTTGTTGCTTATGTACTTCCAAATAAAAAGGCATTTTATATGTTAGCATTTTTTACATAAGCATAGGGTTATGTTCTACATGCCCAATGAAGCATTTTGGTTTTTAAAGCCTACATTAGGAGTTTGATTTTTTTTCGCAACCCCCAAAAAAGGACACTCAAGTGTCCTATTTTGGTACCAAACTAGTGTTAACTAGAAAAATTCACTAGTCGTTAAATATCATTCATCACTGCATGATTGGTGTTTGCATTATGCTTAAATGCACCTTACTGGTGCATTATGCTTAGATAGAATTTGGACCAAACTTCATAGTACCCTTGTCTTAACTAGAAAAATTGACCAGTCTCGTTAAATATCATTCATCACTGCATGATTGGTGTTTGCATTATACTTAAATGCACCTTACTGGTGGTACCATGTTACGTTGTAGATCTTCTAGGACCTTTGACATTTCATGCATCGAACGACATCTTCAACAAAACTTCATCAACATATTCCGAGGATAGAATCTGCATCAAGAAGGGGGGCATGTTAACCCTCATTGGACACCTCTCCAACACCATTATATATTTTACGTGTACGATGGCCGCTTGTCTATAAAGGCGCGCAATGGGATTAATACTAGAGAATGTATTCTTAGATTAGGGTTTTACATAAGCCTAGGCGGCCGTGGTTAGCGGCCGTGGTTAGAGCCATGGACCTATTTTTTAAGTATGGCCGCCCAAGGTGTGAAGGTTATGGACCAAGATAAGGGTCATTGTGTATTGTGACCATTCATTCTTTTATGCTATTCAAGAGAGTTCTCTTCTTCTCTATACTCTTATGCTATTGCTTTCTTACTTGCCTATTGCATGTTTGAGCTATTTTGTGCTTGCTTTCATGTGTGTGAGAGAGTGAGTGTGTGATTGAGTGAGAGAGGAGGGTCGAGCTTCCATCGAAGTGCGACGAGCAGCGTTGGAGAGGAGCTTGGAGGGTGGTTATGTGGCAACAAGATCTCCTACAAGAATCCAAGCACGAGCAATCAATGAGCTGAGTGACACATCCCATTTATGCAATGGCATGTTGAGATATCGAGCTCGTCTAGTGAGGCGGTGGCCACTGATGACCCGCCTGGGGGATAGGCCCCACACTTACACCACTGGCATGGTTGGTGATATCTTGGGTGATATACGGCCAGTGGGATGACAGGCTGTGTGACAGCCATTCTAGAGACTGGCATAGTTATAGCGCCAGCTCATTTAGTCGGGTTCACACTATAGAGAACCCGTGTATGTATTGGTTGAGTACCTTTCATATTATTGTGTACTCTTATTCTTGTATATGGTGTGTTGAGTGTTGAGTGAAGAAGAAGAAGATTTCAGCCTCTCACCTTGTGTGTTCTCTATTAGGGTTTTGTGAGTGTGTGTGTGTGCTTGCAAGAGCTTAAGCTCTCTTCCCCCCTGCATCTTTTCATGGTTTCAGAGCCTGGTTCGTGCTAAGGGCTGAGCTGTAAGCAAGAGAACCACAGGAAGCGGTACGAGGGTAAGAGCTTCAACTACTCTTCCCTATTGTGTTGGTGACTACACCCTTGTCGGGAGCTCTACGGGAGGTACCGGCAAACGGTCTCTGATTGAGGAGCTTTCTTCGCGAGAGTAAAGCTATAGGGCAACTATACAGTCCTATCGGACTAAAATTTTTGGGCCGAAAACGCGTTTCGGGCGTGTCTGGACCTCCGTTTTTCAGAAAGCAGGCGATTTCGAGCACTGTGGGTAAGTCATCGATTCTCTGCAGAACTCTGTTTTAAGAACTGCAGGAAGACAGATTGACTGTGCAGACACTGTGGGTGCTGCAAAGAGGTCTACAGTTGCCATTGGGTGTATGTATGCACATTGAATTCACTGGTTATGACATTTGAGAGTACTACAGTACCGCTGTGCAGAAAATATAGCAGTTTGTGCAGAAAAACCAGAGTGCAGTTTCTGGTAAAATTGTGTGTTTGGCAAGATGTCTAATGATGGCATAACACAGATTGTGGCTGAGAAGCTAGATAAGATTAACTTTCATGCTTGGAGGTCCAGGTTGACGAATTTCCTGATGGGAAAAGGCTATTGGGACTACATAGAAGGTGAGCATGAAGAGGCACCGGAGATACTGGATATAAATCCAACTGCTGCAGATGTGAAAGAGTTTAAAGACTGGAACCAAGGAGCCAGGAAGGTTATGTATTGGCTTTCCATTAGTATACAGGACACCATGATTGGGCACATTCAGGATGCCAAGTCCCCCAAGGAGGCGTGGGACACCTTGGTGAAGCTCTATGAAACAAATACCAAGGCACGTAAGATACAGTTGAAGAATGAACTTCATACTGTGGAGAAAAAGAGCATGTCTGTGAATGACTATGCGCTGAAGATAAAGGGTATTGTGGAATCCCTTGCATCTATTGGTGTGTCAGTAGATGATGATGATAAGGTGGAAGTCTGTCTACGTGGTCTCGGGCCACAATACAAGGCGTTCAAGACGTCCATTCAGACTCGGGAAAACATTCCCAACTTTACAGATTTGGTGTCTATGTTGATTATCGAAGAGAAGAGCTTGGGTGAAGACCAACAGTCTTCACAAAGCAAAAACAGTTCAGAGCAACAGGCCTTCTACACGAGTTCAGGAAGAGGACGAGGTAGAGGAGGCCGTGGACGCGGTCAAGGAGGTGGCCGAACAGGTAATCAGAATTATGGCCAACAGCAGCAACAACAACAACAACAGTCCTAGAATCAACAACAACAACAACAACATGCAAGTGGAAGAGGCAAATTCAGAGGCAGGGGGAGTCAAAGAGGCCGTGGAAATTGGCAAAGGCAATATAATGATGCACGTGAATGCTATTATTGTGGTAAGCCTGGACATGTGCAGTCAGAATGTTATAAGAAGCAGGCTGACATGCAAAATGGGAAAGTGCAGCAAAATAACTATGCATCCTCAAGCAGAAATATGAGGATAATGAAAGGTTGTTTGTTATGCAGCATGTTGTGAATGCCATGTCTGAAAATGTTGATGCAGCACAAAAAGATAATGTATGGTATGTGGATTCAGGCTCTTCGAACCACATGACGAGTCATGGGGAGTGGTTCAAGGAGATGAAAAACCCGGAAAGACCAGGTTTTGTGGAAACAGGGGATGACACTGCTCATCCAATTGCCCACGTTGGAGATGTGCCATTGTCTATGCAGGATGGCAAAGTGAAGTACCTTGCAGATGTACTTCATGTACCGAACATAACAAAGAATCTGGTTTCAGTTGGCCAGATGATTGAACAGGGTTTGCAGGTTCGATTTAACCCTGATGGGTGTTATGTTGAAGATTTCAAAGACAGGTGCAGGTTGGTTGCAAAAGGTAACAGAGTGGGCAGAATGTTTACATTGAATGTAGACATGCCTGAAATGAGTGCTGCGATGTTTGCAAATGGTTCAGGAATTGTTGCAGACACAGACATTTGGCATAAAAGGATTGGACATGTAAATGTGCAGAGATTGAAGTCTATGCAGACAAAAGGAATTGTGACAGGGCTGCCAAAATATAAAGTGGAAGGTATGCAGAAAATATGTGAAGCATGCCAATTTGGGAAGCAAACAAAGCATGTGTTTCCACGTAACAGATATGTGAGCAGAAATGCACTAGATGTTGTGCATTCAGATGTATGGAGTCCTATGAAGACCGTGTCTATGGGAGGCTGCAGGTATTATGTGACTTTCATTGATGACCACACAAGGAAAGTGTGGGTATATTTCATGAAGGAGAAGAGTGAGGTGTTTACTCACTTTCAGAATTTCAGAGTTTTGGTTGAAAAGCAAACAGGGAAATATGTAAAGTGCCTAAGGTCAGATGGAGGGGGAGAGTACTTCTCCAATGAGTTCTCTAAATTTTTGAAGAAGAATGGTATTCAGAGACAGTTTACATGCAGATACACTCCGCAGCAAAATGGAGTTACTGAGCGGAAAAACAGGCACATTGCTGAGATTGCGCGAGCATTGATGGAAGAGAAGAATATGCCGCATTGCTATTGGGCTGAGGCTGTTTCTACAGTAGTATACATCATGAACAGGACTCCAACTGCAGCCATACATGATGTAACTCCAGAGGAGAGATTTACTGACAGACAACCTGATTTGTCTCATCTGAAAGTCTTTGGATGCATTGCATATGTGCATGTGCCAAATGAGTTGAGAACTAAGCTAGACTCGAAAGCTGAAAAATGTGTGTTTATTGGATATTCCCTTGAGCAAAAGGGATACAGGTGTTATAACCCTGCTACACGTGAGTTGAGGGTAAGCAGGGATGTTGTGTTTGATGAGATGAGCAGCTGGTATGTTGCTGAAAAAGAAGCTGTTGGGGCTGATGTGAGTGGAAGTGTGGTTGCACAGAATGCACGTCAGCAATCACAGTCTTTGAGTGGACCAGGAGAGTCCTCATCTAGTGGGTCTGTTGATAGACCATGGAGTGGCAGGCTGCGTCATAATACCAGCCCTGCAAATGTGATTAGTACATCACGTAAAGGAAAAGAGAAAGTGGTTGAGCCCCTTGGTATGCCTGACATTTCTGTAGGGCATTCTTATGTTGATGGAGAGTCTAGTGGCTCAGATATGAGCCTTGATGAGGAGCTTGGGATCCCAGCTATGAGAACACCTGGTGTAAAGAAGGCTATGGAAGCCATGAATGAAAAGCTGTGAAGATCTGGTAGAGTGAAGAACCCTGTGCAGAGGTTTACTTATGATGGTTATGTGGCACATCACTATGCATATATGGCAAAGGTTGTGCAGGTTGTTGAGCCCACATGCATTGATGAGGCTGTTGGAAATGTGTGTTGGGAGAAAGCTATGGATGAGGAGATGGATGCACTATATGGAAATGAAACTTGGGATTTAGTGCAATTGCCTGAAGGCAAGAAAGCCATTGGATGCAAGTGGGTGTACAAAGTTAAACATAACAGTGATGGAAGCATAAACAGGTACAAGGCTAGATTGGTAGCCAAAGGATATGCGCAGACATATGGGATTGATTATGAGGAAACTTTCAGCCCAGTTGCCAAGATGGCAACGGTGAGAGTTGTGATAGCAGTGGCTGCGTCAAAGCAATGGTCTTTACATCAGATGGATGTAAAGAATGCATTCTTGCATGGGGATTTGCAAGAAGAGGTGTATATGTTGCAGCCACCTGGTTATGAAAATATGGGTCACCCCGAGCATGTTTGCAGGTTGAAGAAAGCCTTGTATGGCTTAAAGTAAGCACCAAGAGCATGGTCTGACAAGATTTCTGAATATCTTGTCACTATTGGCTTTCATGTAGCCAATGCAGATTTCTCATTGTATGTGAGACATGGTGATAGAGGAGTTGTGCTTGTTGTCATCTATGTAGATGACTTGATCATTACGGGGGACCATGATGCAGAGATCTTTGATGTAAAGATCTTACTTAGACAGGAGTTCGAGATGAAGGATCTGGGGGAGCTCAGATATTTCTTGGGCATTGAGGTGATTAGGTCACCACATGGTATTGGATTACTGCAGAGACAATATGGCTTGGACATGTCCAAGTATGGTATGACAGGCTGTAAGCCTATTTCTGTGCCATTGGATCAGAATGGCAAGTTGAGTGCAGATTCAGGAGAGATCTTGGAGGATCCTACTATGTACAAGAGCATAGTAGGAAGTTTGATCTACATGACGATCACCAGACCAGATTTGAGCTATGCTGTTGGGTTGGTGAGTCAGTTTATGCAAGTTCCATGGAAACCGCATTTGGATGCAGTGAGACGCATACTGAGGTATGTGAAGTCTACTTTGCATTGTGGACTATTCTATGAGACTGGGACAAAGATATATGTACATGGGTACACAGATGCTGATTGGGCTGGTAGTATCTCAGATAGACGATCTACCAGTGGATTCATGTTTTCTTTGGGGAGTGCTGCTGTGACTTGGAGCAACAAGAAGCAGCTTACGATTGCTCTATCGAGTACAGAGGCCGAGTACAGAGGAGCTGCTATGGCAGCATGTGAGGTAGCTTGGTTGAGAAAGCTACTTACAGATTTGGGTCTATCAGTGGATAGACAAGTTGTCATTTTCTGTGACAACATTAGCAGTATACAGTTGGCAAGGAACCCAGTCTTTCATGCTCGTACGAAGCACATAGAGGTCCACTACCACTTCGTCAGAGAGAAGGTCTTGGCAGGAGATCTTGACCTTGTTTATGTCAGCACAGAGGATCAGGTAGCTGACATCTTTACCAAAGCATTGGGTACAGAGAAGCTCCGCAGATTCAGGGCTTCGCTTGGTGTACATGAGATGGAGTTGAGCTCGAGGGGGAGTGTTGAGATATCGAGCTCATCTAGTGAGGCGGTGGCCACTGATGACCCGCCTGGGGGATAGGCCCCACACTTACACCACTGGCATGGTTGGTGAGATCTTGGGTGATATGCGGCCAATGGGATGACAGGCTGTGTGACAGCCATTCTAGAGATTGGCATAGTTATAGCGCCAGCTCATTTAGTCGGGTTCACACTATAGAGACTAATGTGGTGAGACAGAAGCTTGGCGGAGGCAGATTGGTCAGAGTGGGAGAAGAATCTGCATGCAAAGGAGCAGTTCGACTACCTGAAATCTACACGTGGGTTTGTCACACAACAGATGCAGGTAACACCAGACTATGTAGCAGCAGCATTTCATTTACCTTATACAAAGGATTCTAGTGTCCTAAAAGTGACCGACCAGATGATGAGGGTGGAGTTTGGTTCTCTCGAAGGTAAAAAGGGGTATTTCATGGTCAGGAATGCATCTCCACAGAGGCAAGTAGTGTACATGGTTTTTATCCAAGGTGTGCCTGTTTGGTGAAAAGTTTGTATATGAGTAAGGAATCTTACGCAGTGCTGCACAGTGCAAAAAAAGGATTGAGTATTGATTGGGGTTCTCTTCTCCATGAGAAATTGCAGTTCTATGCAGGGCTTTGGGATAAAAGGAGGCAAGTTTCAGTGGACCGTTTAGCCCCATACATGGCCGGGTTATTTACATATAGGGATTGGCTTCGTTCCGATCCTACTCATGCAAAGCCAAAGGCGTCGATCAAGGAGCCTGTGGATGGTGGAAACCTCAAGAGAAAGCTGCAATACATGGCAGGGTCAAGCATGAAGGCAACTAATGAAGTGGATCTGCTTGTTGCCGGATATACAAAGCAGGAGGTGTTAGAGGCAGTGGGTGGCTAAAAAGAAGCCTTCTTTAGTGGTGTTTGATGGAGATAAAGCAAGGGGTAGCAAACCTGAATCGGCTATCGTCGGACATAAGTTAAAGATGCCAAAACGAAAGGGTGCTGGTGGATTGGCACTACAGGCTTTAGGGAGTTCTGTACCATCTACTTCTGTAGCACCAACAGTTCAGATAATCATATCCACAGGGTTGGATGTAGCCATGAGGCCTGAAGAGGCCATCACAAAGTTATACTCAGTACAGCATTATATAAGGCAGCAAGCTAAGCAGGGAGAGAGACAGAAGGCTGCTATGGAGGCTTTGGAAAAGCAGGTAGTTGATAATGAAGCAGCAGGATTGGATGACATACGCAAGGAAATAGAGGACTTGAAGGAGTAGAATGTTCAGCTCAGGAAGCAGCATAGGGAGGAGTTGTTGGGTGTGCGAAATTCCACAACATTGTTCAGACAGTGGAGAAAGGTGTTTAAGCAAGAATGCAGGTCTGAGTGGACTCAGACAATGGACAAAGTGGCAGTAGTTCAAGCAAAGAACGAGTTTTTACAGTCTCGGATTGCTCCATTATCAGAGTTAGAAGGGAAAATCTTTGAAGCATTAGGGGAAGGTTGAGGTCTATAGGGGCCCTTTAAGATGCCATGTGATTAAAAGGTTATTAAGGAAAAGGGCCAATCATGTGATGCCATGTATACAAAAATGTTGGGTGATTAAAGGTGGTCAAAAGATTCTCTAGAAGATGCCTTTTTGTACTTTTCGTTCCCAAAAAGTGGGAGGGAAAGTTTTTGAAATTTCGGACATCCATAACTTCTACATATGAGCGCAAAATTTGTCGGAGATTAGAGATCCAGAATCTACTCGCTGAGCTCTTTCCATAGATATGTCACATGATATGGTTTTGCCCACTCGGGAAACTTTGAAATTCAAACTTCTAGCTATTTGAAGAATAAGAAGGTATCTAAAGTCAAAGAAACTTAACATTTTAACAAAAAGTCATTAAAATCATAATATGGCAGCCTCAAGGGTCCCTATAGACCTCAACCTTCCCCTAATGAGAATCAGGTTCAAGGAGTGATAATAGCAACTGAAGATGTTGAAGTGATGAAGAAAGCAGTGACAGAGCATGCATCAGAATTGTGGGAAGGTTTGCTGTTGAAAATGGAGGAATGGTTTTCAAAGCCTTATCAGGAGGTGAAGACTATGTTTACTTCTGAAGTGGATGAGGAATATGTCATGCGGATTAAAGAGCTTGAAGCAGAGAATATGAAGCTGTCTAATCAATTGTTATAGTAGACATTGCAGGAGGTTAAGGATGCAGTTTCAGTGGAATCTGGTGTGTTTGCAATGGATATGCAGATAGGAGGACGAGGCATTGTCACCTGTGGTTGCAGCATGAGGTGATATGGCTAAGGGTCAGAATTTGATGGTTAGTACATCTGAGGAGACAAAAAATCAGTTTGAATTGGTGAAGACATCTAGACCTTTTACTGATAATGCAGAGATTTCAAGAACCAAATACAGCAACAGAGGATGAAGGGGATGGAGCATTTTAGAAGGGGGATGGTGGTTTTTCTGCTTGATCGTATGTTCGGTACCTTGGATTTGGTTCCAGGCACTACCATTTGCTATCAAGTAGGAAGCTGCTATCCTAAATCAATAGAGAATTTTTGTCGGATCAAGGGATTATGGGAAACGGGTCCGCCTAGTCAGGCTCAAGCCATCGGGCTGTGCCAGTGTTAGGGCTCTACTTACAGTATCATAGATTACTTTACTTTGTTTTAGTTTTCAAGTTTACCAATTCCTTTTTGTAAGTCTTTTTGCAAAATACCTTAGTCGGACTTTCATTATGTCTTGGGGACATTCCGATGAAGGAATGCGGTTATAACCACTTCTAACTGATGTGGGCTTTTAAATAGCCGCACTATTGTGTTTTGGATATGATGAATTAAGGAGTTCCGTCTGCGTTTTGTAATGGCATTCGGACTCATTTCTGTCATCCACATGTGTATTCTGATTTCAGTCTTACTTCCATGTATCCGAATTAGGTTTAGTGAAAGTCTGATTTGAGTCAGGAATATACAATCATGTATTAGAATTTTATTGATCATTTGTAGCCTATCATGTGGCTAGATTTTATGTGCGAATGTGCACAGGATTATTTTATGTGCGAATGTGCATAAGATTATTTTATGTGCGTATGTGCACAAGTAGTTATGTGTTGGGCAAATGTTTTGCCATGTGTAAACCTTAGAAACTTTAGACAAGTTTATTTATATGTAAAGAAAATGTCCAAAAGTGAAAAAGGTGCTATTCTTGGCTCCAAGGACTAAAAATATGAATATGACATAAATATCGTGTGTGAGATGAGGAGCCGTGGGGTAGATTGCACCCAATAGTGTTGTCTTATGTGGTGAAGTATTTTCTCATGCAAGTGTTTACTTTCACCTCCTCTATGCTTTTTATTAATTTCTCTATTCAATTTACTTAAGTTATTGAGAGTATATGGTTTAAATTTGTACTTGGAGAAATATTCATGTTTCAATGGTATCAGAGCTTGGGCAAGTACAAAGGACATCTCTTCAAGGTTTTTAATCAAAACATATTTTCGAAAGCAATTCAAAATCCAAAGGTATACTTGAACTCTTGTAAATTTGAATTGATTTAATTTTGAAAGCATGTAAATATTTTTCACGGCGGGAAGAGAAAGCTTGCACCAAGGGTACTAGTACTTTCGAGAAAGGTTGAGTCTCTAAAAAATCCAAAGGGTAAGAGAAGAAAGACATAAAAACCTTTGGGTAAAGGTTGGATGGTTTATGGGAGTTTTCGAGACCATTGGATGAAGAATTAGATCAAGGGCTAGAGATTAATGTCACCTTTTCTTCAAAATCCACCTCTGTTCAAACCAAAACTGCTCTTCTTCTTGCAAAACCACTTTCTTCAATCTTCAACCCCTCAAAGATCAAGCGGTATAGATGTAATCAGAAAGTCAGGAGCTTCATCACCCTAATCTCGCTAAGCCTATAGGCTTGAGGATTTGCATATTCCAGGGCTCCTAACATAACTGTTGCCTGTGTGTATAGCGATGGTCTCATGGGTCAATGATAGACAAGTTCCAAAAAATCTAGGAGCTAATTTTACCATAGGTTACTTCCTTGTCCTTAATTTGTCCTTTCATTCTTAGAAGCATGTGAGGTGAGACTTATTTTCAATAGGTTTAGGCATACTTGGATTATCAAGAATATTTTCATGTTCAAAATTACCCTCTTGCATGAGAGAGAAGTTGCTATCATCATGATTGACCCGTGTAGAATAATATGTTAAAGAACCCCATATGGTGCAGAACCTCAATGCTCAAATTACTTTTGAACCCTTGATTTAGTCTCCAAAAAGTAACCCTTTAAAATTTCACTCTTGCTTGTAACTCTTGATGCTAGATTTTTAGTAACTTGGGTAATCGGGAAGCCCTAGAATACTTTAAAGAGTTCTAATGTAAAGATTTTTGAAGCTTGTAAAGCTTGGAAGGTTTAATAGATTTTAACAAATAAAGGTTTTACAGTATAAAGCTTAAAGCTTTTTAAATGTAAATCTTAAAAGTTTGAA
Source organism: Cibotium barometz (assembly GCF_041138505.1). Taxonomy (NCBI): domain Eukaryota; kingdom Viridiplantae; phylum Streptophyta; class Polypodiopsida; order Cyatheales; family Cibotiaceae; genus Cibotium; species Cibotium barometz. The sequence continues at coordinate 37,587,054 of NC_141092.1, forward strand.
AAATTGTAAAGCTTTGAAGCTTTAATAAATTTTAAAGAATTTAAGCTTTTGAAAATATAAAGCTTAAAGCTTGTAAGGGTTGAAAGATTTTAAATTTAAAGCTCAGTAGCTTGTAAAGCTTTCATGTTTTATAAAAGTTTTAGAGCTTTTAAATAATAAAGCTTTAAAAAAAAAGCTTAGAAGTGACAACGCTTGTAAGCTTTAATAAAGCAAGTTTTAAAGAATAGCTAAGCTATGTTTAGCTTTAGCATAAAATAAAGCAACAGTTTGCTAGCGCAACAGCGAAGAAAGAGGAGAGAAAATGCGCCTCCCTGAGGATCCACATCACCTGCTCTTGTATTTGTTGCTTGTGGGACCGTGTCACTGCGAAGGCTACTGGTGCTTCTTCCTTTTTATTATTGAAATCGGAAGTAATAAGCACCATGTTCCGTTCGCTCTCCCACTGTTGGCTGGGTGCTATAATTATCCACTGTTTGTTGCTGCTTGTGTAGTTTGTAGTCCTATTAGTGTTTGGTCCATACAGGGCATTCTTCATTCCGGGGGGGTCCTTGTTATTGGCATTAAAAGCATTGGTATTCTTTTGGTGGCAAAGTTCCCCTACCTCGGCCCCATGGTGGCTGATGAGGGGCACGAGAGCTACTGTGGCCCCTGCCTCCGATTGTATTGGAGCGATCGACTCAGGCTTAATTGTTTGGACAGGCATCACATTGTGTGTTTGATTTTTCATATGCGGGTCGATGGCCAAAGCTGCTACTATCATCCATTCTTCGATTGTTGTCGTGCTAGCTTTCTGGCTCCTCCAGTGCTTGTGCTTCTCATCATCGCCTAAGAAGTCCTCTGAATCGTCGTCAAAAGTGGAATCCGCCTGATATCGTCTGGACGATGTTGATTTCAACTCATGTGCCTTCTTAATACTTTTCCTTTTCCTTTTGGTATGTAAATCCACCATTAGCACTCATTCAGTTCATCAAAATTGATATTGGCTAAATCTATCGGCCCCAATGCTTGATTAGCTTCGGCTATAAGCTGTGTACGAACCATCCACTAGTAACCTCATTGAATGGGCGATTGGCTAAATCCACCCATCCATGGAGAGTGTGAAATTTCGTTGCATAACCCTCCACTAGTATTTTTTTCTACCTGAGTGATCGAAGCTTATCCAACACCTCCAAAGACGTCTTGGTAGTATGATATCGTTGTTGAAGGAATGCTTCACATAATGCTGCATAATTGGCAAAATGAACATGATCCATGTACCATGCTTTGCATCCACCGCTTTGGAGTCCAAGGTGGATGCGAACACATAGTGTTTCGATCCATCTGGTTGATTTTGATTGTGTTATGTGCTTCCGTATCTCCCAAGAAGGAACTCCACACAATCGTCAACTTAGGAAGAAGCAATAGACACAACAATTGTTGGGTACTTACCAATGCTTCGAGCTCGTGTCCCTTGAGGCTCCCCAAGCTCTCTTTGGAAGCTCCACTCCTTTGAACACCACCTCCATGTTGTCACCCGCCGCGAAATCGCTCCTCACACCATGAATGCAAGGTAACCAACCTTTCACTCTCTCACAAACACGTATGCATGAAAGAGGCACATGTACTAGAGCACTCTCTCTCTCTCTCTCTCTCTCTCTCTCTCTCCAATTACAAGAGCTCTCACAGCATAAAGGGGGATTGTGTCATTTTATTATGAGAATTGCCTTATATACAACTGGCCCCTATTTATACTTGGGTGCCCAAAACTTACTAACTAAGGCCTTGGCTAGCCAGATTCTCAATACAACTTTTATAGTTTCTTTTAGTGACACTTATTAATGTCCTCAATTGGAGGAGTATCTTTGTTAATCCAAAATGGGATTAGCATCCCCCCTACCTGATGTAGGTTCTGTCCTCTCAGAATCTTTTACCGAGGTCAAAAGTCCTGCTCACCGAACTCATGTCTGTAAAAGTTTTGGCATGATTGAAGTTTTTTCAGGGTTCTTCTGAATGCTGAGTGGGATGTCTAGAACCCGATGTCGACCATATCTTTAAATGTGATGTGCATGTAGCCGAGAAGACACCTTTCATTCGTCCCTGTATTCATATCAAAGACGAGTTTCTCTGCTTCAAATCCATCGTACCGCCCCCTTGGTTGATGGATAAGGACCACGATCAACTTTAAAAACCTGACTGCTACCACAATAGCTGGATCAAGAATACGGTTCCAAGCTCTTATCTAGGTGAGCATTTGTTTCCTTTGACTTGCAATATTTGGAAATGTTGATGGAAAAAACTATGAAAAATCATAGCAAACATGAAAATCCCTTTGCTTGGCATCATGGAATTGTAGTGGCGTGAACCTCCACTTGATAGGCATGTAGAGAAAATCAACCCTTTGGGTTGGCCGGGGAGCACGAGTACTGATGACTATACTCTCAAATTGTGAGATACTCCTTATGCCACTCTGGTTGTATACCAAAATCCTCAATTCGGGGATTGGTATCATCTGTTGTGATGTCTATGTACCCCCCCTTGTATGAACTGGATTTGCCTTGTGCCACCTGCGAAAATAGTAACTAATCATGAATGTAACAATCCAAATCTTGAGCAGTTCTTCTAGGTGGGGGTTTGCTAGCTTTATATGTTTTGCCACGTTCTCCCATGATGTACCTTCTCTTGCGATTGGTAACATCTTTATTCAATCTAGCATTGGGGCATGGAGAGGATAAGGTACATAAGACTACCTTCTTAATTAGTAAGCATCTCCCATGATTATTTTGGTGGCAGTTTGAAGACTGACCACCTTTTGTTCTGCTGCAATTATGGCTTCTTTTGAATGAGTGATTTGCTCCTTAAATCCATCTTCCTTGGCTATGAACGTGGTCTGGGAATCCTGAAGCTAATTAGTAAGTTGGGCTTCTTTCTCTCTTGCCTGTGCTACTTCTATTTGAAGTTGTTCTTTGGCTCGATCGATCATCACTTGGAGCTCCGTGTTTTCTTTGATTTCTTGAACAATTATTTTACTTAACACTGTATTGTGCTCTTCTAAATTCTGGAACCTAGTTTCCTGTTCTTGTGCTGCTTTTAAGATCTTAAGCATTACCTCTCTGTGCATTGCATCCGCTGTCGCCATTTGCTCTTTAAGCGCTTGCACTTGTCAAATCATTTGCTATAATTGTCTCCATAAGGTGGTATTCCTGTCATGGAACATATGAGTAGTACATAACTGGCATCTCCATATCATTTGTTCTTGTTCCCACATAGAAGCACTTGTGGATGCCGAGCCCTCTGTATCATGAAATTGGAGTTCCAGCATGCTATCGAGTCCTTCCATGGTTTCTTGTAGAAAGTGATCAGAATATAAGTCATGCAGGAAGGAACCTTCTCCAATTGTGCTCTTATAATCTATTATCATCTTCTTACTAGGGCTTGTAGGCTCTTCTGCTCTCTTTCTCTTATCATCATTGTGGCCTTCCTCTGCGGCAGCTTGTTCGGTTGATGTAACTACTTCATATCTTGGACTCACCGGGCCTGTCTGTTGCACTTGGTATTCTTGAGCCTGTTCTTCACTCACCTCCACCGAAAGTGGCTGATCCGAAAGAACAGGACCGCGGAGTGGTGAGAGGTTAGGGAAGACCATTGGAGTAGGGCTTGTAGGGATTGGCAACTTAGGAGCTACGCTAGCTGCTTTCTCCTTCTGCTCCAGCACTGTTCAAGGATGCTATCTCTTGTGATACTTTTGCATCCAAGCGCTGGGATTCTGTTTTGACCTGCTAGAGGATCCCCCTCATCTTTTTATCTTTCCTATTCCTCTTACCCTTCTTCAATTCTTGTAATAGTTCTTTTGTTTCTTGTAAGACTGCTTGTCCTTGTTACAGCTTGACAAGAATGTTAGGGTGCTATAGCCTGGGGCACCTGTACTCCTTGTGTGCCTTCTGGAACAACTAGGATGTTTGTTGCATGGCTGAGCACTCTTGTAAGAAGGTAAGGGTTACACACCCTGGATTGGTGTGACTTAAGATAATTGTGCATCTCTCGATGAATGTACCACGCCTAATCATCGTCTTTTTCTTCATGAATCTTGGCAAGTTGATGGATGGGGATCTTGTTATACTACCTATCCATGGGTTTAACTTGCAGAAGCATAGACATTGCTATGCAAGCCTTCTCATCAACTTCATTCCTTATGTTATCATATTCTTCCCCATTAGAGTTATAAGCAATTCTCTTCAACATGTCATTCCTTAGGCATTTGCTCAAAACTATGTATATGTGTTGGAACAGGTGGGGACAACTGCATAGCATATTGAATCAGTTGATGAGGACTTTCTCCATTGTGCCATTTGACTTTGTCACTTTACCCCTCTTGGCAGGTTTGTCACTTTAACCCTCTTGGTAGATTTGTCCTAAGTCTTCAAATACTCTGCACATAAATTTGTATTGATAGTGCAGGGAATGATTTCTGCCATTCGAACAAGGCACACCTTTTCCAGCTTGTCCTTGGCTTCTGCATCCTCTAGTATCTATAAGCACTTTGGGCTATGGTAATGGAGCAAGATCTTTCCGTGAGTTGTCTGTATATCTGTGTTGATTATAGAGCCTTGAAACTTTTGCACATATGGTCCCAGATAGCTCAGTTTAGTGCCTCGGGTTCCTCTTTTCCTTTTGTCCACTAGGGATCCTGATGTGCTATCTTGAGTTACTGTCGGATTCTCTTCTTCCACAGAGTCTGATGTAGTAGAGGGATGTAGTAGAGGAAGACATCTGTAACATTGGAAAAAGTGGCAGTCGTAAATGACTGGTAAGAGCACAGTTTTTTTTTGGGGGGTGGTGGAGAGGCGGGGTATGTGTGTGTGTGTGTGTGTGGGATTTTGATGTAGAGAGTGTTAAGGGAGTGAGCAATAACATATGTGTGTGGGTTTGAGCTCTAATGCATGAAAGGGCAAGTCATGAAAGAACAGTGTGTGAGGTGCTTAGGCCGTGAAATTGTTACAACGTGAAGTGCTTAGCACATGAAATGGTTAAGCTGCCATGAAATGGTTAGTCTCTGTGAAGTGGTTATGGTGTGAAGTGCTTAACATGTGAAGTGGTTAGTCCGTGAAGTGGTAAAGTCGTGAATAGATTAAGATGCAAAATGGTTATGGTGTGAAGTGCTTAGCACATGAAGTGGTTAAGACGTGAAGGTGGTTAGTCCGTGAAGTGCTTAGCATGTGAAGTGGTAAAGCCGAAATGGTTACGGCATGAAGTGCTTAGCATGTTGAATAGTAGATTTTTACTCCGTAAGATAGCAGGGTGTTGACTTCGTGAGATAGCAGGTTTATTGGGTCATGATGGTTAGTGGAGAAGTGGGGTTAGTGATGTAGAATTGGTAGGACAACTAATTCAAATCAGCTCAGTGTTATCTGTGGGGTTAGTGAGAACCTCGTGAAATAGCGGACTCCTATTTCACGGGTTAAAGGAACATGCACCTGTAAATCGGTTTGGGAGGGGGAAGAGGTAAACATTTTTACATGCATGGAGTGTGAAAAACAATCAACAAGGAAAGGTGGTGTGAGATATGCAATCGATATATAAGATGCAAATCGATTTATTATGTACCCACTATGATTTATGCATATGAATGAAACAACAAGGGTAGAGAACAAACTCCTACCTGAAAGTGATGGTCACAAGCAAGGAAGAAAGAGCACACACTGACACGAACGTGATTCAACAGGCGATGAAGATCAATGAGACTGAATGCAGCAAGATCCAATAAAGTAGGTCGATTAAGAATGCACAAAAAAAGGAAGAAAATGTATTTATGATTTGGCCGTTGGCCCGATGGCCAGCTTAATGAGGAATGCCATATGTCATATTGCGATAGGAGGACGGATTATGATCGTTTCACGGTGTGAAGTACTAAAGTACGGTCATGTCGTGAACTATTTTGAAGCTTTTCACGGCGTGAAGCATTTCAAACCAGTTCACGGCGTGAACTTGTTCTATCCTATATGCATGTAAATTAATACCCTATGGCTTCCTATATGCTCAAACACTCAAGACACTCAAGCCCACAAACTATGCATTCAGAGGAGGAGATTAGTACACGTGAAATGAAGGAACATGTTTCACGACATGAAGGCATACTCTTTTACCTTGCACCCTCTCACTTGGGGATGGGTACCTCTTGTGACCCTCCTCCTTTACTGCCATGTAAACCAGTGGGGTACCTTGGAATTGGTGGATATTTGTTGTTGTAACTGCTTTAGTTTTGAGTGAGAGCTTCGGATTTTTCCCTCCATCCAGTTGAGCAGCGTATCTACCGAATCCTAGTGTACCTATTTTGTTTCTTGTGCATGTGAATGCACATCTTCTTTACCCTAGTCCACAATTTTAGTTAGCTCTTTCTCTCTAGTGGATGACATTGGTGGTGGCATACTTCCTTGTTTACCTAATTGAACCACTTTCTTTTGCTAGACCAATGTTGGTTGTTCCTTAGCACCTGGTTTAACAATGGATTGGTTTTGTTTGTTCTTGGTTTCTTCCATTGTCCTTGCCCACAGCATTAGTTTTAGGATTTGTCTTTGGTAACCATACTGTTTTACTCCCTTGATAGTAGCCCTGTGCTGTTAGTAAGTCCTTTCAAACCCACCAATGTTGAATGCTGAGTTGATTGCGGTCTTACTTGGAATACTGCCTTTTGTCCTTGGGATGCCTTCCTGGCCCCTTGCTTGCAGTCTAGCTTTTTTGGTTGGATTCCCATGAGGTCCTGTCTATATCATAGTACCCTTGGGCTTGAAGCTGGGTTTTGGGAATCTATTGTTGATGTATTGGGTACTTTTTTTGCTTTGCTTGTGGTTTTCTTATATGGAGATGAGGTTTTGACGTGGTCTCTTTGTCTATTGTGGCCTCTGCCTTTCTTGGTACTGGCGGCTCCATGTCACTTGTCATTTCCTGTTTTCCAGTACTGAATGGACTCCATAGTGGCACAGTGATTGTGTCTTTGCCATCATTGAGTTGCGCTACCCATCTCGAGGGGCCAGTGGGGGGAGGGGTTACTCATAAATATGTAAGCGTAACAGAAGGGGTTTTTTAAATCCTTTTTTTACACATTTTTTACATACAGAAGGGTACCATTTAAAGGGGGTATTTATAAATTGAATAGAAAAAGGGTACGTTTTATTCATGAAAATTTTACAAATAAGGGGTTTTTAAATTAGGCCTTGAACGCGAACGCATGTGATATAGAGAGTTTACATAGAGTGAACCCCTCAAGCTGCCTGTTCTCCCCATTGGGTGGATGTGACAATTACTAGCGCATATCCATGATCTTCTACAAGGATTGCATAGAATCTCTTTCACACATCGTTGAAAAAATCCATAGGAATTTTTGGATTAAAAAAATAAACAATTGTGTGGTTGCGTGTCTTTTCCGAATGGGATCAATTGAAAGATGCGATTTTTCCGAGAGAGTAGAGTCAGTACAATAATGAATGACTGACTATATATATTCTGGATCACGGATTGGCCCATAGCTATTCCAGCTCGCAAGGGACAAGTTTAGAGCCTATGGTTTTCCGCCCCCAACCGAAGGCGGCTCCTGGTTTGCTGCCCAAAACCAAAACTAATATATGGAAATAGAATACGATTCTCTAAATTTTCTTCCACGGAGACAACCGACAGTCCAGGTCAGCGGCCCTGAAATCTTATCTTTTAAGAAAAATCTTGATTAAGAAAAAAGCACACATACATGATGATGATGATGATGATACATATAAAAGCAGCACAGACGAGTACATTTCTCCTGCTTCTTTCTCAACATCAAGCTCTCGGTCGCGCACTTCCAATGGCTCTCTCTCCTCTGATCTCCGCCGGCAGGTCTGCTACACAACCATCTCCCCCCTTTGCATCCCCCAAACTCCCTTCATTTCCATCTGCCCAACGAGCAGCAATCCAGCCTCCTAGCCTGTCTGAACGCAGAGGAAAGCGGTGCCCAACTCTGCAGGTGGCCGCTTTCCACGCTACCTCCTCCTGTCCGGACACCCAGACCGGCTCTACAAGAGCCACACTCTACCAGGTGCTGGAGATCCCCCAGTCGGCCAGCGAGGCAGAAATCAAGGCCTCCTACAGACGGCTGGCCCGCCTCTATCACCCAGATGTGGTGCCCAATATAGAGAACAAAGAGACCAGCACCAAGCTTTTCCTGCAGATCCACGCAGCCTACGCTGCCTTGTCCGACGCCCAGAGCCGAGCTACATACGATCTCCAGCTCTCCATGCAAGCTCTTCAAGCAGCCGATTGCAGAAGGAGAACATATTCTCAAGCGCAGGACTACAGGAGATCACCGCAAGCTTGCTCCTCTTCCAGAAGCGTGGGTGCCAGGAGAGGGAGAAGTTGGGAGACCGACCAGTGCTGGTGTTAAATTGAGTTTTCACACATGTTTATCCGTCCCTCTTCCGGAAGCCCTTTCTTCGTGGGTGCCCGGAAAGGGAGAAGTTAGCAAAGTGCTCTATCAAAAAGGTTCTACTACCCCCCCTCAAGGCCCAAGCCGGGGTTAGTGAACTCAGAATTTATCCGTATAGCCTTGTAGAGAATGTCCGATCTTATATAGACCAGTTGGACGGCCCTTCAGACTCTCTTCCCTCAAGAAGCTTATAGTCAAATATTAACTTGTATGTCACATGTGTCTCTATCTAGATTATACAATTTGGTCAGTACAATCTCCTATAAGAAACATTCCTTGCCTTCTGCCCAGGTCACTCACAACAAATGACACGATAATGTTAATCAATGGCTCCACATCTCAAGTCACTCACAAGCATACATGGTGTGTGTGCATGCACATCTCATGAAGTCGATGCTTTATGGCATGTCTATACGCACTCATAACAAAATGATTTAGATGTGTGTTGCAAGGTATGTTTCAAAAATATTGTATCATGAAACTACAAGCATTGTGACCTTGCTTTAATGAACTCAAATGTTAAGCATATGCCATCAAGTAACACTTTAAGATGGTTGGGTAGGGCAAGCGTAGTTCATTATTGAAACATTCTCGAATAGAGATTGATATACATGATTCCCCAATTGGGACTCCTTGGCAATGGCTGCCAAAGGTATTGGACTTTAGTCCAAGCTAATGAACTTGGACTTAACTTTTAGACTACGGGCAAGAACTAATATGTGCTTGTCAAGGTATTGGACTTTAGTCAAAGCTAATGGACTTGGACATGACTTTTAGACTACGGGAAAGAGCTAATATGTGCTTGTCAAGGTCTTGGCCCCTTGTGCTTGTCAAGGTCTTGGCCCCTTGTCCAAGCTTAGGTAATGGGAGAGAGACTAGTTCAAGGATCAACATTTAAAAGAGTTTAGGCCAAGAGACTTGAAAGTAGGCTATGGACCATTACGGGCTTTCCATAGTCATGGACTCAAGTCTAAGACTAGGGTTTAGGCCAAGAGACTTGAAAGTAGGCTATGGACCATTATGGGCTTGCCATAGTTATGGACTCAAGTCTAAGACTAGGGTTTAGGCCAAGAGACTTGAAAGTAGGCTATGGACCATTATGGGCTTGCCATAGTTATGGACTCAAGTCTAAGACTAGGCCATGAGAATGAGAGTAATGTATGATAAACAAAGACTATGCTATGGACCTAGTCTAAGCCATGGGAAGGAGACTAGGTAACAATGTATATGAGAATGGAGGGGAATAAAATAAGTAAAGTAGGCTTTGGACCAAGAACTAACATGTGCTTTTCGAGGGTCCTGGACTCAATTCCAAGACTAGGCCATGAGAGAGATCAATCCAAGGATCAATATTTGAAAGAGACTTGGCCTCAAGTCTAAATCCAAGACTCCTACTTAGAAATTGTGTAAAATAAGAGTCTTGCCATGACTCGTATTTATCAATGGTGTCAAATATGAGTTCTGGATCCAAATCCAAGAGAGTAGAGGCTATGGATCAATAGGTGAAACAGACAAGGCCCAAGGTCTTAGCCTTGATTCCAAGAACATAATAATAACCAACTTGTGCTTGCCAAAGTCTTGTACTCAAGTCCAAGTCTAGGCCATGCAAGAGAGGCTAGTACAAGGATCAATATTTGAAACAGAATTGGCCAATGGTTTTGGACTTATGGAAGAACTAATATGTGATGCCAAAGTCATAGACTCAAAACCAAGACTCAACCATGTGAAATAGACTAGGTTATCGACCAATATGTCAAATAGACAAGGCCAAGACTCAACCATGTGAAATAGACTCAAGTCCAAGACTCAACCATGTGAAATAGACTAGGTTATCGACCAATATGTCAAATATACAAGGCCAAGACAAATGGGAGTTCAAGACTATAATAATGATGATAGTCAATTTTGAGCTAAAAAATGTATATTTTTTAGCAGAGTGAAGTAGTTTTTTTTATAAAAAAAATTGGCAGTTTTTTAAGGCTAAATTTAGAAAATTGGTTTATTTTAATAAATTAGAGGGACAATTTAGGGTTTTTCAAATTTAGATTTTATTTTAGGATTTATGCTAGATTTTAAGGCATACTGCCCATTTGTGGATAAATTGGGTGTATTTCAAGTAAAAAAAATTCATATTTTTTTTAACAAACTTACAAAACGAGAATTTGTTGCCATTCTCGATGTTAAGTGTAATCCATGGGAAGTGGCAAAAAGTAGCAAGAAAACATAGAATCAAATAAGATAATTGCCAAAAAGGGCATTTTTGGGGTGCCTGGCCAAAGTAGATATGAAAGGGTGCATTTTTAGTGTGAAGTGTCCTTCAATCTCAAGGGAAGGAGGAGGTTGCAAGAAAAAATTATGAGTTTGAGTGTAGTGCCATTTTTGAGGGTTGTAGATTGAGCTATATATGTTGCAAAGAGATAATCAATCTTAGGGTTTCATGCCATGCCAAATGCAATGGAAGCATTTATTCTCTGCATTTCAAGGCATGCAAGAAAAGTTATTAGCAATATTAATCATGGTAATTAAGGTATAGTTAAGAAAAGTAACTATTCAAGAAAGGGGAATAAAGCCATTTAAATAAATTAAAAGATCATTAAAGAGAAATGGGCGGAGGAGGATGATACAGAGGCCCTCTCATCTCAGCATTGGAAACATATTTCCCTTCCAAATTTTTAATTAGATCGATCAAATCAAGAGGTAAGTGTCTGTGTGATTAGTAGAGAAATGAAAATTAGGGAATATCAATTAAGAGAATGCATTATCTAAATAAAGAACTATTATAAAAGAGAACTAGATGAACAACATGATCTATTTATGCCCTAAACATTATTTATGGTTGGGTTTAACTAATTAATTATTTCTAATTTATATAATATCTTTAAAAAAATTAAAGATAAACATTTATTAAAATTAAGGTTTCATATTCTTCAGAGTAATCAACTATGGTTGATTTTACTAAAAATTAATTATGGTTGTGTTTAACTAATTATAATTAATTATGGTTGTGTTTAGCTAATTATAATTAATTACAATTGAGTTTAACAAATTCATTATATTTAATTTATGTGATTTCTTTAAAAAATAAAATAAGAGAATAAAAGTAATTAAAATTCATGGTTATATTTTTTAGAGTAACAAAATATGGGTCAAAAATGATGTAAGTTTTCTTGTAACTTTTAGAGATATTTTCACATGTTTAAAAATACCAAACCTAATTTTTGAGCAAAAATAGTCATATTTGGGGTTATAAATTATAAAAAAATAGTAAACAAGTGAGATAATTAATGAAAACTTGTAAGAATAGAAAAAAAAAATTTAAAAAAATTTTTTTAAAAAAAATCAAAGAATAATAATTATTTCAAAAAATTAAAAACAATTTTAATGATAAATAAAGAAATTTTAGACTTATTTGGGATATTTATTAAAGGATATTTACAAAGAATTAGGGATAATAATTCATTAATAAAGTTAATTATAAAATTTAAATTATATAACAAAATATGAGTGAAATGATACAATGTTTGAAACTAATCCTTTGTGTGCAAAGTAAAAAATAAGATATAAAGAAAAAAAGAATATGAGTGAATTCATATTTTGAAAATAAAAATAATATTAAAATAGTATAAAATTTTGAGTTTCATTTAAAAATTTTAATGAAATAATTAATAATTATTAAAATATTACTTCATTAGAATAAAAAGAAAGATGCATAGAGAATCATGATAGTAGAAAAAGTAATCTAGCAAGATGCATAGAGAGTGAAGATATTAGAAAGTATTTAAGAAAAATGAAAAGAGAGAAGAAATAAATAAAGTGAATTAAATTAGAAGGAAAGAAAATAAATAAAATAAATTATAAGATAATATTTTATTTAATTTTATAAATTTAAGAAGTAAGAATATAAGAAGATTATAGGAAAAAGAGAGATAAATAGAGAAAAGGAAGAAAGTGAAGCAAGAAGGAGAAAGAAAAAGAAAAGTTATTATGAAAATTTAGATATCTAATTAAATCTTAAGTAGCATAACAACTTAGTACTTCATTGGCTTGTAACACGGTTTTATTGGAGACTACGGAGTGCGTCATTTTTGGTGCACTCACGAGAAGAATAACAAGTGCTACAAAAAGAATATATTAGCATGAGTGAGATTGATTTAGACCGGGTAGACGAGGAGGATTCTAGCTAGGAAACCTAGTTAGCCAAGAATCAATTTAAGAGGGAGAAACTTGTGATTAGGGAACCAAGAAGAAAGGCTTAATTCTTTTTGTGAACATTACAACTTCGAGTACAAAAACTGATCCTGGTTATTTAGCCATTCAGTTAGCCACACAGCACTAGGGTCTAGTGGATAAGATCAATTTCTCTAACTATAGTGGATATTGGAGAGGCCTTAGGCCAACAAGGACCACTCGGCATAAGGTGTGGAATGGCTACAAAGACCTTAGGAAATCTTTCATCCTTTGTAGTGACATGAAAGTAGAATTCTGCTTAACTGTTAAAACAGAGCTAGAAGACTTAGCTGTAGACTTTGTGGGAAGAACGTGCTTCTCATGTCTGAAGGGAGTGATTGTCATGTAAATGGATCGTCTTATCACTAGACTCAAACTCTTAGGAATTATAGGAGGATTGGGGTACTTCAGGAGATTTATAAAGAACTTCTCTAGCTTAGTTCAAGCGTTGCAAGCACTAACAGTGAGGGAATCTTCTATGTCTAAAACTCTTAGGAATTATAGGGGAATTGGGGTACTTAAGGAGATTTATAAAGAACTTCTATAGCTTAGAGAGAGAGAGAGAGAGAGAGAGAGAGAGAGAGAGAGAGAGAGAGAGAGAGAGAGAGAGAGAGAGAGATTGGGAAAGATGTAACAAGAGAATCGCTGAGCAATTGGAGTAGTTGAATGAACTAGTAAGAGAAGGAGCTATAGGAGCAACATTAGCTAGTAGTGTTGAATGAACTACTAGGATATAAATTTAAACAAAGGATGAAATACTGGGAAAACTCTCTCCAATATAAGTGAGAATGATCCATACTATTGGGAGAGGCTTGTTTCAAACCTCTCCTAATAGTATGAGTGAGAACTATCTACACTATTGGGAGAGGCTTGTTTCAAACCTCTCCCAATAGTATGAGTGAGAACAATCTACACTATTGGGAGAGGCTTGTTGCAAGCCTCTCCCAATAGTATGAGTGAGAACAATCTACACTATTAGGAGAGGCTTGTTGCAAGCCTCTCCTAATAGCATGAGTGAGAAAAATCCATACTATTGGTAGAGTCTTGTTTTAATCCCTAGTAGCCAACCCGACATAGGCCCAATTAAAAGAGAAGTGGAGAGGAGTAATGGGGAAGGTGAAGGAGAGGAAGGTAGCGTTAAAAACCGCACACCCTCCACATGTACTCAAGAAGAGTATAGAGATTTAGAAGATAGCGAGGATTTTTGTTTTCTACCCTTATTCCGTATACTAAAAGAAAAGGCTTTAGTCTTCTTTTAGGAAGAAGACTTTGGATTAGACTCTCTTTTTGCTGAAATCATGCCAGTCTAGAGGTATAGTTCATTTAGCGAATGTTACATAACTTGGTGGAATTCGGGATGAATACCCAGATCCCCATAAGCAACAATTTGAGGGCATATATGTGGGCGAATGAAATCATTGATGATGTATTTTTCCAACCACACTGAAAGATGAGGCTACAAGTTGATAAGTCATTGTATGTGGCTTTTGAAGCTAGGTCTAAGTTTCCATACCACATTTTGTGGACTTTACATAGCTTGGTGGACTTTGGGATGAAGACCCAGTTGCCCATAAGCAACGATTTGATGTCATATGTGTGGCAAGAAAATCATAAACGGATCACCAAAAATTGCATATTTTTCTAGCCACAAAAAAAGATGAGGCTGTAAATTGGTATGGAAACTTTGACCTAGCTTTAAAAGCCACATACAATGACTTATCACAAGCTATCTTTATAAAGTTTAGGAGGCAAGGCTTATCACAAGCTATCTTTATAAAGTTTAGGAGGCAAGGCTTTCAGGAACGATTAGTGTAGCAATTAGACTATTTTTCCCAAAGGAATCAATGAGAATATTGATCAATCATCACTACATGGAGATAATTATGTGCAAGATGGGAGCTAATGCCCCAACGAGAAATCACAGAAGTGTCAATTTATTGATGGACTTTGTAACGTAGAAGATCAAATGCATGTAAGCCTAAGACGCCCTATTATGCTAGCAGAGATAGAGATTGGGAAGAGGTATAGTTAAGTCAAAAAAGGCAATGGGAGTTGCTACAAGATCCTAGGCTTCCACAACCTTCATATGCTACACATGTGAAGCTAGTAGAGCCACTGCAACCTTATGGTGTGCCTATCATGCCTGGAATGAGTGTGATGAGCGTGCAAGGACAAGCCATAATGGGTCCTAACCCATCTGGTTATGTTCTATATAATCCATATGTGTCAGCACCAGCTTATATGGTTTAAATGGGTACTCCTCAAGCAACATTGAGTGATATGATACACCCACAAGAAAAAAGGGTATATGTTATAGCTCCAGAAAATGGGTAATGCTCAAAACCCACCAAGGTTGTGGAAAGTGTTGAGATATGCCCATTTAGCAACAAAATGTCCAACAACGTCTATGATTGTTCAAGACCAACCTCGAACTCTATTCTATAGTATTTCTTGAGAAATAATCATACGTAAGGCCAATGTTTTATTAAACGTAACCATCAACAATGAGCTCAAGGCTTGTAAACTACCGATAATTTCATGGATCAATCAAATGTGATACATAAAATAGGACCAATTCCATAAGTGTTTATGCAATGAGGTTTATCTACATAAGACCAAACCTTCCTATACCAAGTACGAACTATCTTGGGGATAGTGGAAATATACGGAGAAGGAACTTTGGGAGTCTTGGAAATAGTGAATGGGTGGCAATTTTCTTTAAGCGGACAGGCCTGATTATATGCCATTGCTATCAACAAGAAGGTCATATCTCAACTTATTGCTGTAACAAAATGAATCATTCACTCCTAAGCCTCTAGGTGATATATTCATGGGGACCCCGCCTTCCCATTTCAAACACCATCCTAAGCATGTCTTCTATATATTCACATGGCGGTGGAATGTAAGAAGGAAATTTTAAAGTTTTGTGCCCCATGGGGTTGGGTTGTGTGGTTTCCAACAATATAGTTCCACTCTTGCAAGTTATACCCTAAAAATCCCAATAATTATATTGCACATACTTTTGTATAATTTTTTCTCTCTAATCCATTGTGGCTACAATCCTACATTTTCTAATTATGAACTTGTGGTCATGTATCAACTTTCATATCCCTTGTTTTTACTGTTCTTTGTGCATATAAGAAGATGACTTTGAGCTACCACACATTTAATAATAATTATGACTTTATGGTCATGTTACAACTTTTATATCCCTTGTTTTTACTGTGCTTTGTGCATACAAAATGATGACTTTGAGCTACCACACATTTAATACCATGTTCTACTCACACTGGGGAGAGTCACCATGTTCAATTCACTAGAGTCACCATGTTAAAATCCAAAATGAATATGCATTTAATGTTCTTTGGATTTATAGATTTCATTGTTTCTGTAACACCCAATGTGTCACATGCATATATTTGTGAGGCGTGTGCTTTTTTCCTAAACATCTTTTTGTAGATCCAAAATCATTTGCAATTATACATTTCACAAAATTGAGCATGATATGTGCACCCACAAAGAACATCATGTTTACCTAGCTTTTCAAAGTTCATAATTTGTGTGGATAAAACAATAGTACCACCACTATTGCCAATGAACTTCTTTCTCTCTTCTCACCATAGCAAGTTCCATTTTTCCATTTCCAAGTCTCTTGTGTCAATATCATTAAAAATGACCACTTGCAATGCTACACGATTTTCTTTATTTGTTGAATCAAGGTGTCAATCAATATTTATTTGCCTTTTCGTGTGTGTCTTAAGACATTTAGCAAAACATCCCAACCAAAGTTTTAGTTTGCCACATTTATATATGAAAAATGAACATAATCTATATAACCTATGTATTATAATACTTTTATACAATAATGAAAACACAACCTTTTTTATTGGTTGAACTGTAAAAGCAATCATTTAAAAAATCTGAAAGGTTTACAATTATTTTTTATTTAGCAAGAAATTGTATAAAATTTCCCACAAGTGAAGGCATGTGGTGTGCATGCTTATTATTAAATTTATTTAGCATGAGAGGTTGGGGTGATAAGAGGAGAGGACTAATAGAGGAGACTATTCGCACGAGAAATCTCCCACAAGTGAAGTCATGTGGTGTGCATACTAACTATTATTTTTATTTAACATGAAAGGGAGGGGTGATAAAAGAGGAGAGGAGTTACAGAGGAGACTACGAGCCTTGCAAAAGATGTGAGAAGATGGAGGTTGGAGTAGGGAGGAGTATCTCTATTGGAGATGGAGCCCTTGCTAGTGGGATGAGGTAGGACCTCAGGGGTTCAAAGGGTCAACTTTAGATTGACTCTAGCAATAATTCTGGCCCTAAGTACAAAAACAATTGACTGAATATATATATATATATATATATATATATATATATATATATATATATATATATATTCATACTAAACAAGATACTAAATAGGTTCCATACGATTAAAAAAATGGAAAATGGAAGATACTGAATAGGTTCCATACGATTAATTAAATAAGGTAGAAGTGAGTATTAACATCCTAAGGTTCTAGTACGATTGAAAAATTGGAAAATGGAAGATACTGAATAGGTTCCATACGAACAATTAAATAAGGTAGAAGTGAGTATTAACATCCTAAGGTTCTAGTACGATTGAAAAAATGGAAAATGGAAGATACTGAATAGGTTCCATACGATTAATTAAATAAGGTAGAAGTGAGTATTAACATCCTAAGGTTCTAGATGAGTATTGAAAGCATAAGGTTTTGTGGCATTTTTAGTAGATTTCCACCACTTCATCGCATCCCCTCTCTGCTCTCTCTCGATTTATGCACTCCTCTCTCTCGATTTCTGCATTCTTCTCTCTCGATTTCTACATCGCATCTATGGGCATCTCTCTATATGGCAAAAGTGATGGCAAAGAACAAGAGGATATATGATGAGGTATGCCACCATGAAGGAGGTGCTTGTCTCTTAATGACGCCACACACACCACCCTGTCTTAAATGGCTCTCTGTCTTCCACTTGGTATTTTGTTTCTTGTTTAAAATTACAGAGAAGTGTCTCTTAATTGCATTAACTAAATAAGGTGGAAGTGAGTATTAAAAGCATAAGGTTTTGGATGAGTATTAAAAGCATAAGGTTTTGTGGCTTTTTTAGAAGATTTCCACCTCCTCATCACAACCCCTTTCCATCACCTCTCTCTCCTCTCTCTCGATTTGTGACACTCCTCTCTCTTAATTTTTGCATTCCTCTCTCTCTCTCTCTCTCTCTCTCTCTCTCAATTTTTGCATCGCATCTACATGTGTCTCTCTATATGGAAAAAGTGATGGCAAAGAACAAGAGGATATATGATGAGGGATGCTGCGATATAAAGGATGTGCTTGTCTCTTAATGATGTTGCACACCACTCTCTCTCAAATGGCTCTCTCTTTTCCTCTTGGCATTTTTTTCCCTCTCAAAAATTACAGAGAATTGTCTCAGATTGCATTATTTAAAAAACATGGAAGTGAGTATTAAAATCCCAAGATTCTAGATGAGTATTAAAAGCGTAAGGTTTTGTGGCTTTTTTGAGAAGATTTCCACACCTCATCGCACCCGCGGTGCTTGTCTCTTTATGATGCGGTGCACCACGCTCTCTCAAATGGCTCTCTCTGTTCCTCTTGGTTGGCATTTTGTTTCCTTGGCAAAAATTACAAAAAATTGTCTTAGATTGCATGGATTAAATAAGGTGGAAGTGAGTATTAAAAGTTTAAGGTTTTGGAGGAGTATTAAAAGTTTAAGGTTTTGGAGGAGTATTAAAAGCACAAGTTTTTTAGAAGATTTCCACCTCCTCATCGCACCCCCTCTCAATTGGCTCTCTCTCTCTCTCTCTCTCTCTCTCTCTCTCTCTTTGTTTAATGGTTACAGAGCCAAGCAGTTAAGCAGATACAATTTCTCCACAAGAAACATGTTGAATAGGCGAAAACAGAAATGCTGACATATGGCTGTGGAGTTCAGTCACATCCACTGAATCTTCCACTAGAACTTCTGGCACATCATCCACCCATTTGACTGCTATCTCCTCAGATTTATTATACTTTAAACATACAACTAGCTTGATAATTACTTTCCCCCCTGATTCTTCAAAAAGATGTAGCTTAAAGGCATTACAAGTGCATACCCATTGTGCATCCCTTATGAGTATGTGAATACATGTGAACCACTTTAAGGCAACATGCCAAGGCTGGGAACCTTTCATATAGATCAACATCCAATGTACATCATACAAAATGAATTTATGAAACCAAAATTCAATGAGTATGTCCCTTCTCCAAGATAATGGAGTAGACATGAGCAGAATCAATCTTTGGAACCTCTGCAAAATCAAAATCTGGTTCTGAAAATCAGATTTCTGCAATTGAGGCATCAAGACTTGAAAATCTGATTTTGGAATATCTACCTCCATGTGAAAATCAGCTTGATTCCATAAAATATCTACATATTCAGTCTTCAAAATCAAGCATTTTGGGCATTGGTGACTCAAAACAACACCTTCCTTGAGATTGAATCATCCCACTCATCAAACTCTGCAATTTAAGTAAGAACATCCAAAACATAACATCTCTATCAAATCCACAAGGTTTTTGCAAAATCATGCATAAAACCCTCTTTGCATGATCATCAATCTGCAAAATCTTATTCAAACCATATGAAACATGGACAAATGAATCATCAAACTCATCAACTTGCATCTGCAAAAACTGATCTTCAACTTCTGAATTCAAAAATTCAAAAGTCTGCTCTTCAGGCATAGAAATTTGATCCTCAAACCTTCCAAAATTAGAAACGTTTGTAACTTTTGCAATTTTAGGCTTAGCAAACATGCTCATACAGCCCAAAAAACATCTCCAAAATGATCTTCAACCACCAATTAGTAGCAAATCTTCAGACAAATAAGATTTCCCTTCAAAGTGACATAAGAAAGGTTCAATGTTGAAAAACACTTTTGCAACCATCCAAGTTTGCTTCTTCAACATTTGCAACATCTGTAAATGTGAATCCCGCACTTCAGAACCTGATTTAGGCTCCAAAAGCCACTATTCCTGATTTTTCCTATTCATGAAATTGCCAGTCTGATCTATTTTAGACCCAATCTGATTTGATTCAAGGCTAAAAAGCGGTGTATTAGCCTCTTCTTCACACACTTTTGGCAAAACAAAATCAGTTTCCTCATGTTTCACCTCATAAGCATCATAAAAATTTGAATTTGAGTCAAAATCAAGTAGATTAGTGAGTTCTTCTTTAATGTGAGCATTCTTTGAACCACTTTCAGCCTTCTGTAAACTGAATTTGAACTCTAGAAAATTCTGAATTAACACCTCCCACATCAGGTTGCTCTGTTTTGCATTCAGGCAACGATGCTCGATCTTCAATTTGAGAGAAATTGGCTTCAAAATCAGCAAATTCAGCTTCATCTAACTTCTTCCTATCACCTTGCATTGCAATGTGAAGAAAACTTCCAAAAAGAATTGCTTTGTGGATGTGAAAGTGCTCATTTTCAGCTTCTTGATTGTCAAGGTAGTCATTTTGACCCTCCTGATCCTGATTCTGAATTGACTTGTAGAAAAATCAGATATTTGGTTTTCCAATGTTAAAATGCAACTTTCCCATGCATTCCCCTCATCATCCATGTGATTGAGGTCATGGAGTTGAAGACATTCCCCTTTTTGGTTGGTGCCTCATGTTGCTTTAGGGTGTCCTAGGGATTGTTGTTGGCTACTTTGGCCCACACCCGAATGCATTACCTTCACTCCAATCACCGGCACTCCCATTAACTCCACTCCTCTTCCTCATCCTCACTACTCTCATCACTCTCAAACTTCTCTTCAAACTTCTCTTGCAAATTCTCACATGCTTTATGCAACATTCTCACACCCTTCTTGCTAGAACAAGATCTACATCTTCTACCCTCATGATCCCTATGATACTCATATGCATCTTCCAACACTCCTTCAAATACATCTAGCTTCTCTCTAGCTCTCTTCATCTTCTCACATGATGATGCTTTATGAAAATTCTTGATGATTTTGTGAAATTTTGTGCATAGATCAATCATGCAAAACTTCATGCATTGATCTCCTTTGGAACATGGCTCACACATGTATGAGCATTCATTTGTGGCATGGTTATGCCTCATGCAAATCAAACACTTCTTTTTCTTATTTTTACCCATATTTGAAGTTAGAAATTAGATAGCTATGTGAGCTCATATTCAATGCATCACACCAAATAGAGCCCATATGTATGCTTGGAATGGAGAGCTGCGGTGCTATACCGAGATTCACCCCACTCATGACAAATAGGTGCTCAAACATTGCTAAAAACTTTCTAAAATCAGAATTTGAGGTGTTTGTTATGCAAAATCTGAATGATGGCTTACTTGGAACACGTCAACCTCCAATGTGAAGTAGCACTTTGAATGAGAAATTCCACTATCCCATTCACGGATATGCAGATTCTAATTCTGCTACACACAAATTTTGATTCTGCTACACTTGCATATAAATTAGAGGGACAATTTAGGGTTTTTCAAATTTAGATTTTATTTTAGGATTTATGCCAGATTTTAAAGCATATTGCCCATTTGTGCATAAATTAGATGTATTTTAAGTAAAGAATTTCATTTTTTTAAACAAACTTACGAAATGGGAATTTGTTGCCATTCTTGATGTTAAGTGTTATCCATGAGAAGTGGCAAAAAAAGCAAGAAAACATAGAATCAAATAAGAAAATTGCCAAAAAATAAAATGTCATTTTTGGGGTGCCTAGCCAAAGTAGATATGAAAGGGTGCATTTCTAGTGTGAAGTATCCTTCAATTTCAAGGGAAGAAGGAGGCTGCAACAAGAAACAATCATGAATTTGAGCGTAGTACCATTTTTTAGGGGATGTAGATTGAGCCAAATATGTTGCAAGGAGATAGTCAATCTTAGCAATGCTGGAAGCATTTATTCTCTGCATTTCAAGGCATGCAGGAAAAGTTATTAGCAGTATTAATCATGGTAATTAAGGTGTAGTTAAGAAAATTAACTATTCAAGAAAGGGGAATAAAGCCATTTAAATAAATTAAAAGAGCAATAAAGAGAAATGGGCGGAGGAGGATGGTACATAGGCCCTCTCATTAGCATTGGAAACATATTTCCCTTCCAAATTTTCAATTAGATTGATCAAAGAGGTAAGTGTCTGTGTGATTAATAGAGAAATGAAAATCACGGAATATTAATTAGGAGAATGCATTATCTAAATAAAGAACTATTATAACAAACAACTAGATGAACAACTTGATCTATTGATGTCCTAAACATTAATTATAATTTATTTTGATTTTATATAATTTCTTTAAAAATAAAAATAATTTTTTTAAAAAATTAAAATTTAGGTTTCATATTCTTTAGTGTAATCAAATATGGTTGAGTTTACTAAAAATTAATTATGTTTTTTTAACTAATTATAATTAATTACGATTGAGTTTAACAAATTAATTATGTTTTTAACTAATTATAATTAATTACGATTGAGTTTAACAAATTAATTATGTTTTTTAACTAATTATAATTAATTACGATTGAGTTTAACAAATTAATTATATCTATTTTCTGTATTTTCTTTTAAAAATAAAATAAGAGATTAAAAGTAATTAAAATTCATGGATATATTTTTCATAGTAACTAAATATGGGTCAAAATTGATGTAAGTTTTCTTGTAGCTTCTTGTAGAAATATTTTCACATGTAAAAAAAAAACAAACCTAGTTTTAAAGCAAAAATAGTCATATTTGGGGTTAGAAATTATAAAAAAATTAGTAAACAAGTGAGATAATTAATGAAACATTATAAGAATAGAAGATTTTTTTTTTAATTTTAAAAATCAGAGAATGATCATTATTTCAAGAAATTTAAAAAATAAAACTTTAATGATAAATAAAGTTTTTTTAGACTTATTTGGGATATTTATTAAAGGAGATTTTTAAGGAAGTAGAGGGAATAACTCATTAATAAAGTTAATTATAAAATTTAAATTATCTTACAAAATATGAGTGCAATGATATAATGTTTGAAACTAATACTTTGTGTGCAAAGAAAAGAAGGTATAAAGAAAAAAAGAATATGAGTGAATTAATATTTTTCTTAAAAAAGTAAAAATTAAAAATAATATTAAAATAAGAGAAAATTTTGAGTTTGATTTATGTTTTTAATGAAATAATTAATAAATATTAAAATATTACTTCATTAGAATAAAAAGAAAGATGCATAGAGAGTCAAGATAGTAGAAAGAAATTTAGCAAGTGAAGATATTAGAAAGAATTTAAGAAAAATGAAAAGAGAGAACAAAGAAAGAAAGTGAATTAAATTATAAGGAAATCAAATAAATTATAAAATAATATTTTATTTAATTTTGTAAATTTAAGAAGTAAGAATATAATAAGATTATAGGAAAAGGAGAGATTAATAGAGAAAAGGAAGAAAGTGAAGCAGGAAGGATAAAGAAAAAGAAAAGTTATTATGAAAATTGAGATATCTAATTAACTCTTAAGTAGCATAACAACTTAATACTTAGTTGGCTAGTAATATGGTTTTATTGGAGACTATGGAGTGGGTCAATTTTGGTGCACTCGCTAGGAGAATAACAAGTGCTACAAAAAGGATATATTAGCATTAGTGAGATTGATTTAGAATGAACCTTCAGATAGCACAAAGAAGATAGCACAAAGAAGGTAATCATACATTGTTCAGTGAAGGAAACATATAATATTTATTTTAAGGCCACTAAGACATAGAAATATGGAGACGAGGAGGATTCTAGCTAGAAACTAGCTAGGAAACCCAGTTAGCCAAGAATCGATTTAAGAGGGAGAAACTTGCGATGAGGGATCCAAGAAGAAATTCTTAATCCTTTGTGTGAACGTTATAGCTTCGAATACAAAAACCGACCCTAAATATTTAGCCATTCAGTTAGCCACGCAGCACTGGGGTCTAGTGGATAAGATCAATTTCTCCAACTATAGTGGATATTGGAGAGGCCTTAGGCCAACAAGGACCATTCAACATAAGGTGTGGAATGGCTACAAAGATATTAGGAAATCTTTCATCCTTTGTAGTGACATGAAACTAGAATTTTGCTTAACTGTTAAAACAGAGCTACAAGACTTAGCTCTAGACTTTGTGGGAAGAACGTGCTTCTCACGTCTGAAGGGAGTGATTGTCATGTAAATGGATGGTCTTATCACACTAGACTCAAACTCTTAGGAATTATAGGGGGATTGGGGTACTTCAGGAGATTTATAAAGAACTTCTCTAGCTTAGTTCAAGCGTTGCAAGCACTAACATGAGGGAATTTTGTACGTCGCAAACTCGTAGGAATTATAGGGGAATCGGGGTACTTTAGGAGATTTATAAAGAACTTCTCTAGCATAGTGTGTGTGTGTGTGTGTGTGTGAGAGAGAGAGAGAGAGAGAGAGAGAGAGAGAGAGAGAGAGAGAGAGAGAGAGAGAGAGAGAGAGAGAGAGAGAGAGAACATTGGGAAAGATGTAACGAGAGAATCGTTGAGAAATTGGAGTAGTTAAATGAACTACTAGGAGAAGGAGCTATAGGAGCAACATTAGCTCGTCATGTTGAATGAACCACTAGGATATAAATTTAAACAAAGGATGAAATACCAAGAACACTCTCTCCAATATAAGTGAGAATGATCCATACTATTGGGAGAGGCTTGTTTCAAACCTCTCCTGATAGTATGAGTGAGAACAATCCATATTGTTTCAAGCCATGATAGCCAACCTGACATAAGCCCAATTAAAGAAGAAGTGGAGAGCAGTGTGATGGGGAAGGTGAAGGAGAGGAAGGTAGTGTCAAAAATCGCACACCCTCCACATGTACTCAAGAAGAGTATAGAGATTTAGAAGATAGCGAGGATTTTTGTTTTCTACCCTTATTCCATATACTAAAAGAAAAGGTTTTAGTATTCTTTAAGGAAGAAGACTTTGGATTAGACTCAATTTTTGCTGAAATCATGGCAGTCTTAGTGCCTAGAGGTATAGTTCATTTAGCGAACATTACATAACTTGGTGGAATTCGGGATGAATACCCAGATGCCCATAAGCAACAATGTGGCTTTTCAAGCTAGGTCTAAGTTTCCATACCACATTTTGCAGACTTTACATAACTTGGTGGACTTTGCGATGAAGACCGAGATGCCCATAAGCAATGATTTGATGTCAGCAAATGAAATCATTGATGGATGACCAAAAGTTGCATATTTTTCTAGTCACAAAAAAGTTGAAGTTGTAGACTGGTATCGAGACTTTGACCTAGCTTTAAAAGCCACATACAACAAGCTTTCTTTATATAGATAAGGAGGCAAGGCTTTCACGAATGGTTAGCATAACAATTAGACTATTTTTCCCAAAGGAATCAATGAGAATATTGATCAATCATCACTACATGGAGATAATTATGTGAAAGAAGGGAGCTAATGCCCTAAATGAGCAAACACAAAAGTGTCATATTATTGATGGACTTTGTAACATAGAAGATCAAATGCATGTAAGCCTAAGATGCTTTATTATGCTAGCAGAGATAGAGATCGGGAAGAGGTATAGTAAGTCAACAAAGGCAATGGGAGTTGCTACAAGATCCTAGGTTTCCACAACCTTCATATGCTACACATGTGAAGCCTGTAGAGCCACCACAACCTTAAGGTGTGTCTATCGTGCTTGGAATGAATGTGTAAGGACAAGCCATAATGGGTCCTAACCCATTTGGTTATGTTCTATATAATTCATATGTGTCAGCACCAACTTATATGGTTTAAACTGGTACTCCTCAAGCACCATTGAGTGAAGCTAAAGTACATTCACTCCTAAGCCTCTAGGTGCTATATATATGGGGACCCCCCCTTCCCATTTCAAACACCATCCTAAGCATGTCTTCTATATATTCACATGATGGTGGAACATAAGAAGGAAATTTTAGAGTTTTGTGCCCCATGGGGTTGGGGGTTGTGTGGTGGTTTCCAATAATGTAGTTCCACTCTTGCAAGTTATACCCTAAAAACCGCTAAAATTATATTGCACATGATTTTGTATAACTTTTTATTTCTAATCCATTATGGCTACAATCCTACATTGTCTATTTATAACCTTGTGGTCATGTATCAATTTTCATATCCCTTGTTTTTACTATTCTTTATGCATATAAGAAGATGACTTTGAGCTACCACACATTTAATAATAATCATAACCTTTTGATCATGTAACAATTTTCATATCCCTTGTTTTTACTGTTCTTTGTGCATATAAGAAGATGACTT
Source organism: Cibotium barometz (assembly GCF_041138505.1). Lineage (NCBI taxonomy): Eukaryota > Viridiplantae > Streptophyta > Polypodiopsida > Cyatheales > Cibotiaceae > Cibotium > Cibotium barometz. The sequence goes on from NC_141092.1 coordinate 37,613,035, forward strand.
TGAGCTACCACACATTTAATACCATGTTCTACTCACTAGAATCATGTTAAAATCCAGAAGGAATATGCAGTTAATGTTATATTCTTGGATTTATAGAACGTATTTACAACCTTTCAATGTAGTTCATTGTTTTTGCAAAGACATGTCACACCTAATGTGTCACATGCATATATTTCTCAGGCGTGTGCATTTTTCCTAAACATCTTTTTGTAGATCCAAAATCATTTGCAATTAGATATTTCACAAAATTAAACATGATATGTGCACCCACCAAGAACATCATGTTTACCTAGCTTTTCAAAGTTCATAATTTGTGTGGATAAAATAATAGTACCACCACTATTTGCCAATGAACTTCTTTCTCTCTTCTCACCATAGCAAGTTCCATTTTTCCATTTCCAAGTCTCTTGTGTCAATATCATAAAAAACGACCACTTGCAATGCTACATGATTTTCTTTATTTGTTGAATCAAGGTGTCAATCAACATTTATTTACCTTTTCGTGTGTCTCTTAAGACATTTAGCAAAACATCCCCACCAAAGTTTTAGTTTTCCACATTCATATATGAAAAATGAACATAATCATATAACCTATGTATTATAACACTTTCATACAATAATGAAAACACAACCTTTTTTTATTGGTTGAACAATAAAAGCCATCATTTAAAAAATCCAAAGGTTTACAATTATTTTTATTTAGCAAGAAATCGTATCAAATTTTCCACAAGTGAAGGCATATGGTATGCATGCTTATTAAAATTATTTAGCATGAGAGGTTAGGGTGATAAGAGGAGAGGAATAATAGAGGAGACTATTTGCAATACAAATCTCCCACAAGTGAAGTCATGAGAGGTAAGGGTGATAAGAGGAGAGGAATAATAGAGGAGACTATTTGCAATACAAATCTCCCACAAGTGAAGTCATGTGGTGTGCATGCTAATTATTATTTTTATTTAACGTCGTGAAAGGGAGGGTGATAAAAGAGGAGAGGAGTGACAGAGGATGAAAAGATCCAGGGGAGAAAAAAGCTTGAGTTCTTGCAAGCACACACGTACTCACACAAACCCTAGAAGAAAACACACAAGGTGCGAGGTTGAAAATTCTTCTTCTTCTTCACACACCAAAAAAGGTCTACAAAGAAGATAAAGTGACTAACACACATAATAGAGTATATATAAGCGGTCCATAATGTGAACATGGTAAGTGGAGTGGGTAGGTGTGGGACTAGTGAGTGTAGTCAAGCTATAGAATCTCAAGTGAAGATATGTCGATGCACCACCAAACCCACCAGTGATGTAAACGTTGAACGGTCATACATGCGCCTCATGAGTGTCAGCTCATGTTGAGCGTGACATCTCAACACTCCCCCTCAAGCCCAACTCTAGCTCATGAACTCCAAGCATATCTCAAAATTTGCGGAGCTTCTTAGCTCCAAAGGCCTTCGTGAAGATGTCAGCGACCTGATCCTATGTGCTGACGTAGGCCAAGTCTATGTCGCGTGCCGCCGCCAAGACTCTCTTCCTGATGAAGTGGTAATGTACCTCAATGTGTTTCATCCACGCATGGAAAACTGGGTTCCTAGGCCAACTGTATATACTGCTAAGATTGTCACAATATATGACAACCTTTCTCTCAACATGCAACCCCAAATCAACAAAAGTAGCTTTTGTAACCAAGCTCCCTCACATGCTTCCACAGTAGCTCCTCTGTACTCAGCCTTCCTCTGTACTCAACAAGGCAACTGTGGGCTGCTTCTTGCTACTCCATGTCACATCAGCACTCCCCAATGAAATTATAAATCCACCGGTAGATCTCCTGTCTGAGATGCTACCTACCCAATCTGCATCTGTGTACCCACATAGCTCTAATGGTACACCTGCTCTGCATAAAACAATGCATAATCAACAGTGGCCCTCAAATACCGAATTGTGCGTCACACACTGTCAAGATGTGGTTTACACACGGAACCTGCATAAGCTGGCTCTCTAAGCTAACAATGTAGCTCAAATCTAGCCTACTGATCTCGCGAGACATGGATTAAACTCCCCACAATCTTCATATACATAGTGGGATCTTCCAACACATAACTTGCATCCGAGTAAGCTTGCCATTTTGATCTAATGGCATCGAGATTGACTTACAATCAGCCATCCCATACTTGGACAACATGTCCAATACATATTGTCTCTGTGACAACCAAATACCCTCTAGGTGTGCGAATGACCTCAATTCCCAAAAAGTAGTGCAGATCTCCCAAATCCTTCATCTCAAACTTCCTTTTAAGAAGACTTTTTATATGCTCGATCTCATCCAAGTTGTCACCCCCCCTAACAATAAGATCATCGACATATATAGTGATGAGACAATACCCTACTATCACTCTTGCGCACATACAAAGAGTGATCTGCATCTGTCATCATATGAAAACCAATAGTGATAAGATACAATCTTGTCATGCCATGCTTGTGGAGCTTGCTTCAGCCCATACAAAGCCTTACAAAGCTTACATACATACTTTGGGGGTGACCTGTAGCCTCAAAACCTGGTGGCTGATCCATATACACCTCTTCTTGCAAGTCACCCTGTAAGAACACATTTTTTACATCCATTTGATGTAAAAGCCAACCTTTAGTTGTAACCACCACAATCACAACTCTCACAGTTGCCATCTTTGCAAATAGGGCAAATGTCTCCTCATAATCAATCCCATGTGTCTATGCATATCCTTTGGCTACCAATCTAGCCTTGTACCTGCTTATGCTACCTTCACTGTTATGTTTCACCTTATACTCCCACTTACAGCCAATAACTTTCTTGCCTTCAGGAAATGGCACCAAATCCCAAGTCTCATTTCCATACAATGCATCCATCTCCCCATCCATAGCTTTCTCCTAACACACATTTTCAATAGCCTCATCAAAACATGTGGATTCTACAAACCTACACAAAGTTTTCCATATAAGCATAGTGATGTGCACATAACCATCATAACTCAACCTCTGCACAAGGTTTTTGACTCTTCCATATCTTTATAACTTTGCATTCATGGCTTTTGCAACCTTCTTCACACCAAGTGTCCTTCCAAGGTCCTCATCAAGGCTCATCTCCAAGCCACTAGAATCTCCATCAACAAGAGAATGCCTTGCAGAAATATCAAGCATACCAAGGGGCTCAACCACTTTCTCTTTGCCTTTATGTGATGTACCAACTACATTTTCAGGATTGGTATTATGATGCAACCCACCACTCCACGGTCTATCAACAGAACCACTGGATCAGGACTCTCCTGGTCCACTAAATGACTGTGATTGCTAACTTGTATTCTGTGCAACCACGTTTCCACTTACATCAGCCCCCAACAACATCTTTTTCAGTATCATACCATCTACTCATCTCATCAAATACAACATCCCTTCTTACCCTCAATTCACGTGTAGTAGGATTATAGCATCTATATCCCTTTTGCTCAAGGGAATACCCAATAAACACACATTTTTCTGCCTTTGGATCCATCTTAGTACACGCAACTCATATGGCACTTGCACATATGCAATACATCACTTTCAAGTAATACAAATTAGGTTTCATTGTCAGTAAAATTCTCCTCTGGCATTACATCATGTATGGCTATACTAGGAGTCCTGTTAATGATATAAATTGTTGTAGACATAGCCTCATCCCAATAGCTATGAGGCATATTCTTCTCTGCCCCAATGCTCGTGCTATCTCTGCAGCTTAGTAATTCCATTTTTCTACGAGTGTATCTACATGTAAATTGTCTTTGAATGCCATTCTTTTGCAAGAATTTAGAGAACTCATTGGAGAAGTATTCTCCCCCTCCATCTGACCTTAGGCACTTCACATGCTTTCCTGTCTTTTTTTCAACCCATCACTCTAAAACTCTGAAAATGAGTGAACACTTCACTCTTCTCCTTCATGAAATCCACCCATACTTTTCTTGTGTGGTCATCAATGAATGTTATGTAGTACTTGCAACCACCCCCATAGACATAGTCTTTGTAGAACCCCATACAATTGAATGCACAACATCTAGTACATTCCTATTCACATTTATGTCATGTGGAAATACATGCTTTGTTTGCTTTCCAAATTGAGAAATACATGCTTCACATACTTTCTGCATGCCTTTAACTTTAAACTTAGGCAGCCCTGTCACAATTTCTTTAGTATGCATAGACTTCATTCTTTTCACATTTATATTCCCAATTCTCTTATGCAAAATGTATGTATCTGCACAACTCCTGAACCATTTGCAAACATTACGACACTCACTTCAGGCATATTTACATTCAATGTAAACATTCTGTCCACTCTGTTGCTTTTTACAACCAACCTGCACTTATATTTAAAGTCTTCTACATAACACCCACCATCACGATTAAATCGAACCTGCAAACCCTACTCAATCAACTGGCCAACAAAAACCAGATTCTTTGTAATATTCGAAACATAAAGTACATCTGCAAGGTACTTCACCTTACCATCCTAGATAGGTAATGGCACATCTCCAACATGGGCAATCGGATGAGCAGTGTCATCCCCCTGTTTCAACAAAACCGGCTCTTTCAAGACTCTTGATTTCCTTGAACCACTCACCATGACTTGTCATGTGGTTCGGAGCACCTGAATCAACATACTATAAATCATCCTTACATGTTGCTACGTCATTTCCAGACACAACATTAACCACATGTTGCATAACAAACAACCTCTCATTATCCTCATTATTTCTACTAGAGGATGCATAGTTATTTTGCTGCACTTGTCCATTTCGCATGTCACTCTGCTTCTTATAGCAATTTGCCTGCACATGTCTAGGCTTACCATAATAAAAACAACCTCGTGTATTATTATGCTGCCTTTGCCAATTACCATGACCTCTTTGACTCCCTCTGCCTCTAAACTAGCCTCTTCCACCTGTGTGTTGTTGTCGCGAATCCTGGGACTATTGCTAATGCTGACCATAATTCTAATTACCTGTTTGGCCACCACCTTGGCCACATCCACGACCTCCACCTTGTCCCCTCTACCTGAACTTGTGTAGAAGGCCTACTGCTCTAAACTATTTTTGTTTTGTTAAGACTGTTGATCTTCACCCAAATTCTTCTCTTCAATAATCAGCATTATTGACACCAAATTTGTGAAGTTGGGAATGTTCTCCCGAGTTTGAATAGACGTCTTGTGAACGCCTTGTATTGTGGCTCGAGACCACGTAGACACACTTTCACCTTATCATCATCATCAACAAAAACACCAATTGATGTAAGGGATTCCACAATTCCCTTAATCTTCAAGGCATAATCATTCAAAGACATAGTTTTCTTCTCCACACTATGAAGCTCATTCTTCAATTGAATCTTTTATGCCTTGGTGTTGGATTCATACAGCTATCCCAAGGTGTCCCATGCCTCCTTAGGTGACTTGGCATTCTGTATATGCCCAATCATAGTATCTTGTATACTGATAGAAAGCCAATACATGACTTTCCTTGCTCCTTGATTCCAATCCTTAAATTCTTTTACATCTGGCAGTTGGATTAATTTCCGGTATCTCTAGTGCTTCCTCATGTTCACCTTCAATGTAGTCCTAGTAGCCTTTTCCCATCAGGAAATCTATCAATCTAAACCTCCAAGCATGGAAGTTGTTCTTGTCAAGCATCTCTACAACAGTTTTGTTTATTCTACCATTCGACATCTTGTCTACAACACAAATTTACCAAAAACAACACTCTTGTTTGACCTGTCCAAACTATTGTATTCTCTACAGCGGTACTATACTACACCCGAACTATCACAACCAGTGACCTCAATTAAGAAACTCCTCAATTGGAGTTTGTTTTCCGGTGCCTCCCGAAGAGCTCCTGGATTAGGGTGTAGTAGCCAACACAAAGGGGAAAGAGTAGATGAAGCTCTTACCCTCGTACTGCTTCCTATGCTTCTGTTGCTTGTTGCTCAGCTCCTGGATTAGGGTGTAGTAGCCAACATAAAGGGGAAAGAGTAGATGAAGCTCTTACCCTCATACTGCTTCCTATGCTTCTGTTGCTTGTTGCTCAGCCCTTAGCATGAACCAAGCTCTGATACCATGAAAAGATGCATGGGAGAAGAGAGCTTAAGTTCTTGTAAGCACACACACACTCGCACAAACCATAGAAAAAGAGAACACACAAGGTGAGAGGCTGAAAATTCTTCTTCTTCTTCACACAACAAAAGTGGTCTACAAAGAATATAAAGTGACTAACACACATAATAGAGTATATACAAGCGGTCCATAATGTGAACACACTAAGTGGAGTGGGTAGGTGTGGACTAGCTGGTGTAGTCCACCAACTATAGAATCTCTGATGAAGATATGTCGGTGCCAGCTACCAAACCCGCCAGTGATGTAAACGTCGAACGGTCATGCATGCACCTCGTGAGTGTTAACTCATGTTGAGCTTGACATCTCAACAGAGGAGACTACGAGCCTTGCAAGAGATGCGAGAAGATGGAGGTTGGAGTATCTCTAAGGGCGATGGTGTTATATGCACATTATGTGTGCATATACTAGGAGGCTAACCCACATTAGGCTTATGAGCATGGGAGCATGGGAACAAGCTCTAGTGGAGCATGGGTTAGGACTAACCTTAAGGGTTAAGGTTAGGGTCAGGCATCTAAGGGTCACACATGGGAAATGGAGAGTCAAGAGTCACTTGAGGGCCCTCCTATATATAATAGGGGCATGGGGAACACTCAAGGGAGGCTTGGAGGCTTAGGCTATGGTCTCTTATGTAGAGGATCGTATCTACTCACCTACCATTTCACACTATAGCTACATGCTATTGGATTGGAGTTACACCTCTTGATGGTATGGGACATCAAGGTAAAGGTATGATGCTAATATCTTTTACATTTAAACTCATATGAGATTCCCACTTTATACCTTAGATCTTCACATAATATGGAGCTTAACTTGATTTTTCAAGAAAATTTTAAGATATTTGTCTATTTTCTTTAAATATTTCAAGGTCTTTAAAGTGTTATAATATATGCCACTTTTTGTACCCACAATAGCTACCACTTAAAATCCTCAATCTTGTAGATCAAAAGAGTGGGTAGATACTGAGACATTAGTAGAATGTGGTGGTTAGTAAAAATTGCAAATCCAATGGTTGGATTTTTAATGATCTCTTTTTCAAAATTCTTCTACACTATCAGAAGGCTTGCAAATATTAATAATCTAATTAGTAAAATTACATTTTTGATGTGAATCATCTAAAACCTATAGGGACTAGTGTACTTGTAATGGTGCATCTATGGAAAAATAAATTGGATCACTCTAAGTATGGAAAGATCATTTGTTTATCATTTCATCATATTTTTTTATTAATTTTGATTAATTAGACTAATTTATATTAATTTAAGTTATATTGGGTTGATTTAAGGGCAAGCGTATTTTCTATTATTTGCTTGATCTCATTTTAAGTACCTTGCCCCCCAAAATTTGCTCTCAAAGCATTGTCCCAGTCCAGCATAAACTGGATAAAACTGGACACCCTGATCTTGCAACAACCCTTCGTCTCTCAATTCTAAATTTTCTTCTATTTTTCTCTCGCGTGTATAAACACCTCTTGAAAAAGAATATTTTTTATTAATGTTAATTATAATTAGGAGTTAATTATGATTAACAAGTTTAACCATGATACCACCCATACATACCTTAAAAATTTGAAACTCCCTAGTACGCCGTCTAGGAAAATATGAATAAAATCTTATATAAAAGGAATAAGATGGCCTTATCCCAGACTTTCACATACTAAAATCTGTCTCTATATATCTGAGGACTACATCAAGGAATAACTCTTTCCGAGTACATCATTAGAAAAGAAATTGAATTATTGGTGCCTTTCTAATGATAACTACCCAATAAACACAATAAAGCTAGGGTAGAAAAATAACTCACCTAGATACATAAACAACTAGGTATCCGTGTTGGAATATGTACAAAAGTACAAGCAATATACTCCAAAATTATGTGCAAAAAACGAAGGCAAATGCTACCTTCAAAGCACATGAAATTATCCAAAAGATCAAAGATCCTTATAAAACCATGGATAAAAGCATAGAAGCTCCTCAAATCCATGAAAACCATAGTTGATCATAAAAATCAATGCATGCCATCTAATGATCATTAATCATGCCAAAAGAAGCATTTAAAATTGGTGGTGGCCAACTCATCAATCCGGAGTATATGAACGTGGTGTCGTTCAAGCAAAACTCCAACGTAAGCAAGTGAAAACACATGTGTGTAGCACTCATTAAAAAACCCCTAGACACAAGTGATCTAGCCAGAACCTGATGAGTCCAAATAAAACTTGGAAAACATCCAATCAAATCCACCGAAACAAACAGATCAACTAACCCATGATAAAATTTATCTTAGGCTTAAGAAATTAAGCACAAATCACCCTTAAATAAGTGCAAAATAAATTATCATGGAAAAGTGTCAAAGGTGAAACACACTTTGAACGCAAATTCTAGCCATCATTGAAGAAAGTAAGGAACATATCCAAAAAGAATGGCTAAACAATGGTAAAAAATCATGAAAACATCGTTTAGAATTGATCCAAACAGAAATAACTACTAATATGAGGTACAATCATATTAATAATATGCGAATAACCCGCATCTATCTAATGTCAGCACGAGAAAATGTACTTCAATATTAAATAACCCTCGAAAATATTAAATTCTCGAGAAAAAGAATTATCATGATTTTTTTCTAATTTTCCATTATTTTATAGGGCCTAAAAATATGATAATTTTAAACTCCACCAAACCTATCTTATGGCATTCCAAACCTATATTTTTTCAGAAAATTTTTAGCAATTTAGATTTGCCAAAATACCATTGATATTTTTAAAATATCGAATTTTAGGATTTCTAAACATAATTTTTAGAATATTCCTTATTTTTCCTGAGAATCCCATCGTTTCACGAAATTTCCAATACCGCCCGACAATTCTCAAATCCAATGAAAATTTACATTTTTTAATGGATTTTCTAATTTTTTGGGTCAAAAAATATATTTTTAAAGGAATTTGAATGGTCATGGGCACCTGAAGGGATGCCAAACACCAACCCCATATTTTCTAAAATAACCTTTGTCTAATTTTCCACTAAATTTCAAGATTTTTTTTGAAATTTTTAATTAACCCTGAGCGCATTTAGAATATGAACGGTCAAAAAATTTCGGAATCCCAATAGTTTTCCCCGAATACGTAAAGCCAACAGTTTCGGGAAAATGAAAAGACAAAAAAAATTGGAATGTGAAAGGTCAAAAGTTTCCGAAATCCAAAAGGTCAAAAGATTTTCCGAAATTTGGAAAGCCAAAAAGTTTCCCGGAAATGTGGAAAGCCAAAAGGTTTCCTGGAAGATGAAGGTAAAGGTATGATGTATTTCATTATAATTCATGTGTGCATCCCTTAGGCTCAGGGGTGGTCGGGTGGATGAGTTTATGCCTAGTTTATGCATGTTTATGCATAACAATTATCGAGAGAGATCTTAAGGTTTTAACAGATGGAGTTCTTGCTAGTGGGATGAGGTAGGACCTCAGGGGTTAAAAGGGTAAACTTTAGATTGACCCTAGCAATAATTCTGGCCCTAAGTACAAAAACAATTGCTTGAATATATATATATATATATACCCTCTGGCTTACCTCTTCAGGATCTAAGCCCTGTGGTCTAGGTAAAGTGGTTTGCTCTCTCTCTCTCTCTCTCTCTCTCTCTCTCTCTCTCTCTCTCTCTCTCTCTCTCTTTGCTTAATCACTCGCAGTCCTTATCTGGGACCTCTTTCCAGCCTCTCTCCCCACCCCACGCCTCTTCCCAGGTTGAACCACCCGCTCCACTACTGCAGTGTGTGTCGGATCACCCCTAGCACTACCGCGCTCATCACCCCAGTCGATTTGTTCAACCCTAGTACCCCGTTTCCGATGAATGTCTTGAATTTGTGATTGAAGGGCCAATTTAATAGCATTGATTTTTTCATTAAAGGCCAACTCAAGATCGTCGATCTCTCGAATACATTTCTTCTCAAGGTTGTCTCTCGCGATCCTTTCTTCGGCTCTGATTAGAACTCTAATACCTAATTACATAAATAGAAAGGGTCACGAATTAATTGGCACTTTGGGCTCTAACTTGACATGCTTGATCTGTGGTTTCTCATTTCCATCCGGACTTGCGAAAAAGAGCAGACATATGACATCTTCTCTGCCTCTGCCACAGTGTACCTGATAAAGGTCATAATGAAGAAGATATACCAAGAACTTCTGTTATATATATATATATATATATATTCATACTAAACAAGATACTGAATAGGTTCCATAATGATTGAAAAAATGGAAAATGCATTAATTAAATAAGGTGGAAGTGAGTATTAACATCCTAAGGTTCTAGATGAGTATTGAAAGCGTAAGGTTTTGTGGCATTTTTAGTAGATTTTAACCACTTCATCGCATCCCCTCTCCATCGCCTCTCTCTCCTCTTTGCTCTCTCTCGATTTATGCACTCCTCTCTCTCGATTTTTGTATTCTTCTCTCTCGATTTATGCATCGCATCCATGGGCATCTCTCTATATGGCAAAATTGATGGCAAAGAACAAGATGATATATGATGAGGGATGCCACCATGAAGGAGGTGCTTGTCTCTTAATGATGCTGCACACCACCCTCTCTCAAATGGCTCTCTCTCTTCCACTCGACATTTTATTTCTTGTTAAAAATTATAGAGAAGTCTCTCAGATTGCATTAATTAAATAAGGTGGAAGTGAGTAATAAAAGCATAAGGTTTTGGATGAGTATTAAAAGAATAAGGTTTTGTGGCTTTTTTTAGAAGATTTCCACCTCCTCATCACACCCAGGTTCTCCATCGCCTCTCTCTCCTCTCTCTCAATTTATGACACTCCTCTCTCTCTCTCTCAATTTTTGTATTCCTCTCTCTCAATTTTTATATCGCATCTATAGGTGTCTCTCTATATGGAAAAAGTGATGGCAAAGAACAAGAGGATATATGATGAGGGATGCCGCGATAAAGGAGGTGCTTGTCTCTTAATGATGCTGCACACCACTCTATCTCAAATGGCTCTCTCTTTTCCTCTCGGCATTTTGTTTCCCTCTCAAATATTTTAGAGAATTGTCTCTCAGATTGCATTATTTAAAAAAGGTGGAAGTGAGTATTAAAATCCTAAGGTTCTGGATGACTATTAAAAGCGTAAGGTTTTGTGGCTTTTTTTAGAATATTTCCACCACCTCATCACACCCCCTTTCCATCGCTTCTCTCTCCTCTCTCTTGATTTCTACACTCCTCTCTCTCGATTTCTGCATTCCTCTCTCTCGATTTCTGCATCGCATCTATAGGCATCTCTCTATATGGAAAAAGTGATGGCAAAGAACAAGAGGATATATGATGAGGGATGTCGCGATAAAGGAGGCACTTGCTTATAATAGTGAGGATGCACACTACTCTCTCTCAAATGGCTCTCTCTTCCTCTCTGCATTTTTTCCCCTGCGAAAAGTTACAAAAAATTGTATGAGATTGCATTAATTAAATAAGGTGGGAGTGAGTATTAAAAGCATATTAAGGTCTTGTGGCTTTTTTTAGAAGATTTCCACCACCTCATCGCACCCTCTCTCTCTCTCTCTCTCTCTCTCTCGATTTTTACGTCACATCTACAAGCATCTCTCTATATGGCAAAAGTGATGGCAAAGAACAAGAGGATATCTAGTGAGGGATGCCGATGCTTGTCTCTTTATGATGCTGGGCACCCCTCTCTCTTAAATGGCTCTCTCTGTTCCTCTCAGCATTTTGTTTCCCTACCAAAAATTATAGAGAATTGTCTCAAATTGCATTAATTAAATAAGGTGGAAGTGAGTATTAAATAAGGTGGAAGTGAGTATTAAAAGTTTAAGGTTCTGGATGAGTATTAAAAGCATAAGGGTTGTAGAGGATTTCCACCACCTCATTACACCCGCTCTCCATCGGCTCTCTCTCTCTCTCTCGATTCCTTGGTGTCACATCTCCACATTTGAAAGATACGACATTATGGGTTGGCAAGAACCAAGCCCAAGAACAACATTTGAAAGGGACTAGCTCCGAGTATTTGGACTTGAGTCATAGAGTTTGGCAAAAACCAACATGTGCTTGCAAGAAAGTCTTGGACTCAAATCTAAGACTATGCCTTGATAAATAGGCTAGACTAGGCTATGGAACATTATGTGAAATAGAGAAAGTCAATTATAATAACTTCCCAAGGTTTAGGACTCAAGTCCAAGACTAGCCCATGTAAGAGACTTGGCCAACAGTCTTGGACCTAGAGTAAAAACCAATATGTCTTGCCAAAGTCATGGACTCAAGTCCATGACTAGGACATGTGAAAGAGGCTCAATGTTTGAACCAACATGTGCATGTCAAGGTCTTAGACTCACGTCCAAGACTCTGACATGTCAGAGTCTTAGACTCACGTCCAAGACTCTGACATGTGAGAGAATAGTCCATGGATCCACATTTAAAAGGGACTAGGCCATGGAAGTCCATGGAGAAACATTAAAAAGAGACTCCGCAAAGATATTAGACTTTAGTCCAAGCTAATGCACTTGGACTTGACTTTTAGACTACGGGCAAGAACTATTATGTGCTTGTCAAGGTCTTGGCCCCTTCTCCAAGCTTAGGTAATGGGAGAGAGACTAGCTCAAGGATCAACATTTGAAAGAGATCAGGCCAAAGGTATTGGACTTTAGTCCAAGCTAATGGACTTGGACTTGACTTTTAGACTACATACAAGAACTAATGTGTGCTTGCCCCGTTTCCAAGCTTGGGTAATGGGAGAGAGACTAGTTCAAGGATCAACATTTAAAAGAGTTTAAGCCAAGAGACTTGAAAGTAGGCTAGGGACCATTATGGGCTTGCCATAGTCATGGACTCAAGCCCAAAACTAGGCCATGAGAATGAGAGTAGTGTATGATGAGCCAAGACTAGGCTATGGAGCTAGTCTAGACCATGGGAAGGAGACTAGGTAACAATGTATATGACAATAGAGGGGAACTAAATAAGCAAACTAGGCTTTGGACCAAGAACTAACATGTGCTTTTCCAGGGTCCTGGACTTAATTTCAAGACTAGGCCAGGAGAGAGACCAATCCAAGGATCAATATTTGAAAGAGACTTGTCAGCCTCAAGTCCAAATCCAAGACTCCTGCTTATAAATTGTGTCAAATAAGAGTCTTGCCAAGACTCATATTTATCAATGGTGTCAAATATGAGTTCTGGACCCAAGTGCAAGAGAGTAGGCTATGGATCAATAAGTGAAACAGACGAGGCCCAGGGTCCAAGACTATGATAATAACCAACTTGTGCTTGCCAAAGTCTTGTACTCAATTCCAAGTCTAGGCCATGCAAGAGAGGCTAGTAAAAGGATCAAAATTTGAAACAAACTTGGCCAATGGTTTTGGGCTTATGGGGGAAGAACCAATATGTGCTTGCCAAAGTCATGGACTCAAGTCCAAGACTCAACCATGTGAAATAGACTAGGTTATCGGCCAATATGTCAAATAGACAAGGGCAAGACAAATAGGAGTTCAAGCCTATAATAATGATGATAGTCAATTTTGAGCTAAAAATTGTATATTTTTTAGCTAAGTGAAGTAGTTTTTTTTAAATTTGGCAGTTTTAAAGCTAAATTTAGAAGATTAGTTTATTTTAATAAACTAGAGGGACAATTTAGGGTTTTTAAAATTTAGATTTTATTTTAGGATCTATGACAAATTTTAAGTCATACTGCCAATTTGTGGATAAATTGGATGTATTTTTAGTAAAAAATTTCATATTTTTTAATTACGTGCAGTACCATTCAAGGAAAAAAATAAGGGCTAATCTTTGTCAATTGGCTATTTTTTGGGGTTTTTCCAAAAAACAAATCACCCATCTTAAAACATTCACCCAAATTTTGGCCGTTTTGAAGGATTTTAGAAAATATTCGCCCAATTTAGGAAATTTTTTGAAAACATTTGCCCCATTTTTTGTAATTTTAGATTTATATAGGAGGAATAATTGCCAACCCACGTACACTTATATATTCATGAAGGCATCTTATTTTTTATCCAGGTACCATTTTTGAGGGGATGTAGATTGAACTAGATATGTTGAAAGGATATATTCAATCTTAGGGTTCCATGCCAAATGCAATGGAAGCATTTATTCTTTGTATTTCAATGCATGTAGGAAAAGTTATTAGCAATAAAATGGTAATTAAGGTGTAGTTAAGATAATTAACAATTCAAGAAAGGGGAATAAAGCCATTTAAATAAATTAAAAGAGCAATGGGTGATGCCCTCTCATCACCATTGGAAATAGATTTCCCTTCCAAATTTCAATTAGATTGATCAAATTAAGAGGTAAGTGTCTGTGTGATTAGTAAAGAAATGAAAAATAAGGGAATATTATTTAAGAGAATGCATTATCTAAATAAAGAACTATTATAGCAGAGAACTTGATGAAAAACTTGATCTATTGATCCCTAAACATTAATTATGGTTGAGTTTAACTAATTAATTATTTGTAATTTATGTCATTTCTTTAAAAAAAATTAAAGATAAAAATTTATTAAAATTCAAGTTTTATATTCTTCTCAGAGTAACCAAATATGGTTAAGTGTACAAAAAATTAATTATGGTTGTGTTTAATTGATTATAATTAATTATGATTGAGTATAAAAAATTAATTTTATCTAATTTATGTAATTTTGTTTAAAAAATAAAAGAAAATACAAAAAGTAATTAAAATTAAAGTTTATATTTTTTATAGTAACTAAATAATGGTAAAAATGGATGTAATTTTTCTTGTATTTTTTAGAGATATTTTCATATGTTTAAAAATACCAAACCTAATTTTTAAGCAAAAATATTCATATTTGAGGTTAGAATTTTTATAAAAAATAGTAAACAAGTGTAATAATTAATGAAAAATTATAGGAATAGGAAAAAACCTTGTTTTTAATTTTAAAAAATATCAAATAACATTAATGTTTTCAAAAAATGTGAAAAATAAAATTTTAATGATATTGGGATATTTAGGAGATTTATAAAGGAGAATATTGGGATATTTAGGAGATTTTTTAGACTTATTTGGGATATTTATTAAAGGATATTTATAAAGAATTAGGGAGAATAAGTGAGTAATAAAGTTAATTATAAAATTTAAATTATGTAGCAAAAATATGAGTGAAATGATACAATGTTTGAAAATAGTGCTTTGTGTGCAAAATGAAAAATAAGATATAAAGAAAAAAGGAATATGAGTGAATTAAAAATTTTGAGTTTCGTTTAACCTTTTTAATGAAATATTTAATAAATATTAAAATATTAGTTCATTAGATTAAAAAGAAAGATGCATAGAGAGTGAAGATAGTAGAAAGTAATTTAGAAGGATTCATAGAGAGTGAAGATATTAAAAAGTATTTAAGAAAAGTGAAAAGAGAGAAAAAAGAAAGAAGTAATAATATAATAAGATTATAGAAAAAAGAGAGATAAATAGAGAAAAAGAAGAAAGTGAAGCAAGAAGAAGAAAAAAAACAATTGTATGCTAATTTAAGAAGTAAGAATATAAGATAATATTTTATTTAATCATGTTAATTTAAGAAGTAAGAATATAATAAGATTATTGAAAAAAGAGAGATAAATAGAGAAAAGGAAGAAAGTGAAGCAAGAAGGAGAAAGAAAAAGAAAAGTTATTATGAAAATTTAGATATCTAATTAACTCTTAAGTAGCATAACAACTTAATACTTAGTTGGCTAGGAATAGGGTTTTATTGGAGACTACGAAGTGGGTCATTTTTGGTGCACTCGCTCTAGGAGAATAAAAAGTGCTACAAAAAGGATATATTATCATGAGTGAGATTGATCTAGAATGGGTAGATAAACCTCCAAATAGCACAAAGAAGGTAATCATAGATAGTTTAGTGAAGGAAACATATAGTGCCTATTTTAAGGCCACTAAGGCACAAAAATATGGAGATGAGGAGGATTCTAGCTAGGAAACCCAATTAGCCAAGAATTGATTCAAGAGGGAGAAACTTGTGTGAGGAGGGAACAAAGAAGAAAGGCTTAATCCTTTGTGTGAATGTTATGACTTTGAGTACAAAAGTTGACCCTAGTTATTTAGCCATTCAGTTAGCCACACAGCACTGGGGTCTAGTGGATAAAATTAATTCCTCCAAATGTAGTGGATATTGGAGAGGACTTATGCCAACAACGACTATTCCGCATAAGGTGTGGAATGGCTACTACAAAGACCTTAGGAAATATTTCATCCTTTGTAGTGGCATGAAAGTAGAATTTTGCTTGAGTGTTAAAAGAGAGCTAGAAGACTTAGAGACTTTGTGGGAAGAACGTGCTTCTCATGCCTGAAGGGAGTGATTGTCATGTAAATGGATTAACCTATCACTAGACTCAAACTCTTAGGAATTATAGGGCGATTGGGGCACTTTAGGAGATTTATAAAGAACTTCTCTAACTTAGTTCAAGTGTTGCAACCACTAACAGTGAGGGAATATTCTATGTCTCAAACTCTTAGCAATTATAGGGGGATTAGGGTACTTCACGAGATTTATAAAGAACTTCTCTAGCTTATTTCAACCATCGCAAACAAGCAATGACAGTGAGGGAATATTCTATGTCTCAAACTCTTAGGAATTATAGGGGGATTAGGGCACTTTCCGAGATTTATAAAGAACTTCTCTAGCTTATTTCAACCATTGCAAGCACTGACAGTGAGGGGAATCTTCTATGTATTTACCAACTTTAGATCAAGTGATTAGTTATGTAAATGAGATGATAGAGTGGGGTAGTTATGAAGAGAGTAATAAAAGTAGAATGGATGAGTGGTGCAAGTAGTAGAGAAGTGAGAGAGAGAGAGAGAGAGAGAGAGAGAGAGAGAGAGAGGAACATTGGGAAAGATGTAACAAGATCGTTGAGCAATTGGAGTAGTTGAATGAACTACTAGGACAAGGAGCTAGAGGAGCAACATTAGCTAGTAGTTGAATGAACTACTAGGATATAAACTTAAACAAAGGATGGAATATGGGGAATACTCTCTCCAGTACAAGTGAGAATGATCCATGCTATTGGGAGAGGCTTGTTTCAAACCTTAGGCCTAATAGCATGAGTGGGAATGATCCATACTATTGGGAGAGGCTTGTTTTCAAGCCTCTCCCAATAGTATGGATCATTCCCACTCATACTATTAGGAGAGGCTTTTTTCAAGCCTTGGTAGTGAACAAAAATCATGGTAGTCTTAGTGCCTAGAGTGATAGTTCATTTAGCAAACTTTACATAACTTGGTGGACTTTGGGATGAAGACCTAGATGCCCAAAAGAAATGATTTGAGGGTGTATGTGTGGCAAATGAAATCATTAATGATGACCAAAAGTTGCATTTTTTTCTAGCCACAATGAAAGATGAGGCAACAAGTTGATAAGTCATTGTATGTGGATTTTGAAGCTAGGCTTAAGTTTCCATACCACATTTTGCAGACTTTACATAGCTTGGTGGACTTTGGGATGAAGACCTAGATGCCGATAAGCAATGATTTGATGTCATATATTGAATGGATGACCAAAAGTTACACATTGTTCTAGCCACAAAAAAAGATGAGGTTGTAAGTTGGTATGGAAACTTAGACTAGCTTTAAAAGCCACTTACAAGCTTTCCTTATAAAGTTTAGGAGGCAAGGCTTTTAGGAATGGTTAGTGCAATAATTAGACTATTTTTCCCAAAGGATTGAATGAGAATATCGATCATCACTACATGGAGATAATTATGTGAAAGATGGAATCTAATTCCCCAAACAAGCAAACACAAAAGTGTCAATTATTGATGGAATTTGTAATGTAGAAGCCAATCTTGTAGAAATAGAAGGTGAGGACCCAAATCAAACAATAAAATCAAAATTTATGACTCAAAAAGTGCCCTTTTCAAAAGAACTCATGATTATTGTAGTGAATCGTTCACAACCGAATCATGAAGGAGTGGCGATGGGGACTCACCCAAATTGGATGAGAAAGGGATACACTAAAACTAAGATAGTAAGTGTGGGGGATAATGTTAGCCACAAGGTTGAACCTATTGAGTCAAAGTCTCAAGGGAAATCTTTGGAACACCTAATTTCACCTATCCCATTAAGAAAACCACAAATTGAGAACATGTTTGATTTATGGATTGAATTGGAGAATGTTTCCTTGGCCTTAAATTTTAGAGGTTTCCTCTCTACTTAAGAAAACTATTAGAGGTTTAAAAATTAGTGATAAGAAGAATACATAGAGTGTTCACTAATGGATTAAAAGAAAACATGAGGGAACAAAAGATGTGCACATGGTTATTTTTTCCTATGATAGATGTGCACTTTGACAGTCTTTGCATTATAGGAGCACAATTAGACGGTGAAGAGGCTATATATATAATTATAGGAAGGGTTGGGATTAAAGGATTTAGAGCCAACTAATTTAGTTTTATGGTTGGTAGAAAGTCAAACCCTTAGGGGTGTTGAGAGAAGCCATGAATACCATTATTACGGGATTGGAATTTAGAATCACTTTATTTGTGGTACGTCCTATGCATCCTAAGAAGGTTGAGTGGCCTCAACCTATAAACACTACTCAATTGAGGGGTTTCTTGAGCTTATCTTCATTTTATAGGAGGCTCATCAAGCGATATGAGCACAATACCACTCCTCTACTCAATTGAGGGGTTTCTTGGGCTTGTCTTCATTTTATAGAAGGTTAATCAAGAGATATGCTCATATTATTGATAAGATTTAAGAGGGGATACTTTCTTTTAGTGATAAGATCTTTGAGGAGATCAAGGAAATGCTTAAATGCTCAGATCTCATTCATGGTAAGCCGATGCATGTATGTGGAAGAGGCATTGGGGTTGTTTTGTTTCAAGAACATGGAGTCATAGCATTTGAGAGTCAGAAGCTAAATTAGAAAGAGATGGCCATGCATGTCTATGCTCAAGAGAGTGTGATTTTGAGGGAGATTTTGCTTGCAACTCCTCTCTTAAAAATGTGGACATTCTCTCTCCAGCTCCTGCACCACTACTTGCTCCCATCTCCTCCAACTACCTCCTCCACCACCTCTGAGCCCTGCCCACTTTCTCCCCTCTAGCCCAACTTAGCTCCTCCCTTCTCTCTCTCTCTCTCTCTCTCCCTCTCCCTCTCTCTCTCTCTGCCACCCTCTTAATCCCTCTCTCCTTCCTTTCCCTCTCCCTCTCCCACTCTCCCTATGCATAATCTCTCCTTCCCTTTCTCTCAACCTTTCTCCCTTTCCCACCCTCTTAATCCCTTTCTCCTTCCTTTCCCTCTCCCTCTCCCACTCTCCCTATGCATAATCTCTCCTTCCCTTTCTCTCAACCTTTCTCCCTTTCCCACACTCGCTCTGGCTCTCTCTCTCCTTCCCTCCCTCCCTCTCTCTCTCTCTCTCTCTCTCTCTCCCTGATCCCTCTCTCTCTCTCTCTCCCGCCCTCTCCTGCCATTTTTCCTTTAGCTTTCCCTTTGCCTCCCTCTCCCTCCCTCCCTCTCCCTCCCTCTTCCCCCCCCTCTCTCTCTCTCCTTGATTTCCCTCTCCTTCCTCCCTTTCACTCTCCCACCCACCCTCCCTCTCTCTCTCTCTCTCTCTCTCTCTCTCTCTCTCTCTCTCCCACCCTCCTTATGCATAATATCTTCTTCCCTCTCTCTCACCCATCTTCAACCCTTCTCCCTCCCTTTGTCCCCCTGTCTCTCTTTCACCTCCTCTCTCTCTCTCTCTCTCTCCATGCCTTTACATGCCTTTGCATAACATTGCATGTGATTATTTTCTACATTTCTATTTTTGTGTTTGCATGACATTGCCTTCTCTTTATTATCCTTTTGCATGTCAATGCATGTATGTGCCATTACAATACATTGCATTACATGGCATGGCATTACATTTGGATGTTATTACATGTGCATGTCATTACATGGCACTACTTGCCCTTTATATAGTGTTGCATGTCATTTGCATAGTGTTGAATGTCACTGCATGCCTTTGCATGTGATTGTATGTCATTTGAAGCCTTTGCTATGACTTCATATCATTGCATGTGAGTACATTTCAAAAGGTGAATAATGTACACAATTATACATACAAGATAATTTCATTCTAGAAAATATATCTAGTATGACTTGCATATTGTTTCATAAAAAACAGTGAACAATGTAAAATTATTAATGCTAATAATTTTACAATTATTATTAAGGTCATGGCATAATTATTTGAGAGGAAAAGGGAGAGAGTGAGAGCGAGAGGGAGTGAGAGAGAGAACAACATGCCAACATTATATCCTCAGGATCGAAATTATTGCTTTCAATTACAAATCAAACCAAGTTCATTCACATACAACTTCCAAATACAACTCTTCTATCATAACTATTATTCAGTACCATTAAGAGTTCTATGGGCATCGCTTATCCTCTGGGGTGTAGGCACAAAGTAAGTGAGCAATGTTCATTCCCTTCCTCCACACTTCCTCTAGCAAGAGACGCTCAGACACATTATCAATTAAACCATGGGCTCAACATATAGTAACTAATCCCACCACTTTGATCTGCACTAGAGAAATATCATCATCACTTCTAGGAAGTGGTAGTAGGGATGTGAGAGCTTTCCATGCTTATGCACCATCTATGGTCTTTTGTTTGACCTCCACATTGGTGGCCTCCCTAGCGATACGCGCAACAACAACATTAAGAGTTCTATGGGCATCGCTTATCCTCTGGGGTGTAGGCACAAAGTAAGTGAGCAATGTTCATTCCCTTCCTCCACATTTCCTCTAGCAAGAGACGCTCACACACATTATCAATTAAACCATGGGCTCAACATATAGTAACTAATCCCACCACTTTGATCTGCACTGGAGAAATATCATCATCACTTCTAGGAAGTGGTAGTAGGGATGTGAGAGCTTTCCATGCTTATGCACCATCTATGGTCTTTTGTTTGACCTCCACATTGGTGGCCTCCCTAGCGATACGCGCAACAACAACTTCAATGCTAATTTTTTATGAGGCCATCACAAACAATACAAACAAGGGTTGTGGGTGGTGTGCTCTACTAAAAATGCTAAGCTAAATGGTGGTTAACAAAGTTGTGTGGAAATTATCTGTATATTTATAGTAGTGGGAGAGGTGTTCTCTTCTTTTGCACCAAACAAAAAAAGATACCTTTCTTCTTTTTTAATGTCAATAATAAAAGCACCTTCCCTCAAAATCCTACACCCCAATACTGAAGGCATATTTTCTTTCTTTTTTGGGGAAGAGCGAGTATGTCATGAAGAACAATAAATAATACAAAATCGAATAGGATAATATAGCTTCCATTTGTGGGAAAGAGAAAATTTTACTCTCGAAAAGAATTTCATTTAGATCACATACTGTTTCCTCAAAACAATAAAAAACTAAAAAATTGACAAGGCAATTAATAAAAAAGACAAGGAGAATTACAGTTGAAAGACCACTTTATTCCAGAAAGGTTATTACATCATCCTCTTGAGCTAAAGAAATCTATGTACTTATAAGGGCTATAGCAATGAAAAACTATTTACAAATGATAACATACCATAACTACCTAAGTGTTCCTACACCTATGTGCTTTTATGGGCTACTCTATTCTTCAACTCCTCTCGGAGGGGCTCCTCCTTCTCTTCAGCAATGTACCTATAACTCGGCCAAGTGTCAATAGTGCTTCCAATATTCATATTCCACACATACAAATATCCATAATCAATAGGATCATCCGCTAGCATCTTGCTCCAAAGATTACGGGCCTCTGTCATGATTCTCAGATGTTCTATCACATCTCCACCATTTTGTTGCACAAATCTTTGCAAACCCTATCAAGGGTATCCTTCAGAGTATATTTGGGGACATTAGAAGAAGAAATAATTGAGATTAACAAAGGTTAGTTGATGATAGTGAGGGTTGTTAAAAGGAAGAGAATGATGGTGAGGGAGAGAAATACAATAAGAGGGAGAGGGAGGCAATAAGATTTGGATGTGGGGATTAGAGTACGAGCCAGGGGTCGTATTTATAATTACACAAACCTAAAATAAAAAAGGGATTTTACATGGATATCCCCTAAATTTAGAAAAGTAGATGCATGGATAAGTGTTGTGTGTAAAAAGAGGAATTTCATGAATAAGTAATATGTTCAAGAAAATCTACGTAGACATCAACATTGAGAAGACCTTAAAATAATAAATGAACATATTCCAAGCCATTGACGTACAACCATATTGATTGTCCTACTAAAACATTTAAAAAATGAAAAGTAAATAAGCCTTTTTAGAGAGTTGATACAAAGGACATTTTATTATTGCAACACGAAGAATCTTTTTAAAACTATAGTACAATGTCATCAACAATATAAGGTCCTTTTCATATTGTTCTCCTATTGTTGCTGAACATTGTCATTAGGTCCTCCTTTTTTAGAGTGGGTTGATGTATGAACATATTATGGTTCACATCTAACCCAAAGATATGCAACTATATAAAATAAAGGTGCTTGCATGCACAATATGGTCTACAAGCACCTACCCTGATGTATGAACATATTATGGTTCACATCTAACCCAAAGATATGCAACTATATAAAATAAAGGTGCTTGCATGCACAATATGGTCTACACGCACCTACCCTGATTTGAAAATCGGGACATGTGTATGATGGATTCTTTCCCATAGTCACCCGATATTTTTCATTGCGTAGTAGGGATTCCTTGGTCTCAATTACAAACACTTCTATCTGTCTGGCCCTAATGACCAAATGCTCAAAGATCATAGTAGCTATGTTTGAAATCGTCGAATCTATTCTTTTGGCTGCCATATCCAATATGCCACTTCTGTACTTTGTTGATCGATTGGCTACATCATTTGCTTCTTGGTGTAGTCCCTTTTACAACATAAATCCACCAGCCTCCAATGCTCGAACCTCATCCTGCCTCATCTAATTGGCCATACAATTGGGGGCCGAGCAAGTGATTGACAGATGGTATTACATACTCTCCAAGTATGATCCACGTTGCTGTTGCAAAACCACATGAACTAATGTCTCTTCCCCCCTGACCAGTCTCTCATAATAGAGAAAGATGGTAATTACTTACTCTCCAAGTATGATCCACGCTGCCGTTGGCAAAACCACATGAACTAATGCCTCTTCCCCCCTCACCACTCTCTCATACTATAGAAACATGGAGCTAGAACACGTTGCCCACAGTTCTTGATGCTCTTCTTACACTTGCCATCTTGACCACCTAACCATCCTTTGTAAGTGACCTTACTGTATTGTAGTACATCAATCCACATCATCCATACATCCATTCACATCCTCCACACTATCCACATCATCCATACATCCATACACATCATCCACATCAATCCACATTATCCACTCATCAATCGACATCAATCCACATTACCCACACATCAATCCACATCACCCATACATCCATACACATCATCTACATCAATCCACATTATCCACTCATCCACATCAATCCACATGTCAATCCACATTACCCACACATCAATTCACATCAATCTACATTCATTTCATAAGTATTCCCATTCTCATCTAATCACATCTTTTTCTAACTCATCACTTATTTCCTCATTTATTCTCTTCAGATCACATCTACTTGCATCTACCCATACATCTCATCACTTCACATACATTAACATCTATCCAGTTTACATCTCATCTTATCACATCCATTTCACATCACATCTCATTCATTCACATCCCGATTCACATGTTATCACATTCATTCACATCCCTTATCTTTTATTCACATCCCAATTCACATGTTATCACATTCATTCACATCCTATATCATTCATTTACATCCTGATTCACATGACATCACATTCATTCACATCCTATATCATTCATTTACATCCTGATTCACATGACATCACATTCATTCACATCTTATATCATTCATTTACATCCTAATTCACATGACATCACATCTCATCTATTCATTCACATTTATTTGATTTGCATCACATATCATCACATCTATTTACCTTTCATTCTTATCACATCCATCCATCCATTCCGATTTGCTGAAGTCATTAACATCATTCTAGCTACGAACATCATCACAGGGACTCATCCCATTCATCCTCATTGTGGTTTTGCTTAGTTTATTACATTTCAACCCAAATTCAGGAGTCTTCATTTTTCAATTAGAATCCAAATCAACTCATCAGTTCTCAACCAAAATTTAAAATCATATCAACCACATTCAAATTCATCATCTGGATAGTATTAATGCTTATAATTTCAAGTCTTAGATTTCCTCGTATATACTGCTAGTAAAGAGCTGCAGTTATACCCTCGCTATTACCAATATACAAATTTCAGTTTAAATATCAATTCGTATAAATTTTTTCACACAATTACAACCTTTTACTACTTCTTCCATAAAATTTTGACATTTTTGGCTTCTCCGCCGTTGATCCTCATTAGCCAATTTGCTCTGATACGAGCTGTGAGGTCCCTATCCCCACCACGCAACAAATTTAGGGGTTCTAGCAGCGAAAGTAGCACATCTTGCACGGGGTAGGGTCTCACACTCGGGGCCTCGCCCACCACGGATATCTGGACAAGAGACTAATCTATCGGTTCTTCCAAAACCGATCCCGAATAAACTTCGCTTGCCCGGAAAGCATGACGGGCGAATTTCTTCCAGGATAACTTTTCTCTAACGTAGTCAAAATATCCACATTATCCACTCATCCATCCACATCAATCCACACGTCAATCCACATTACCCACACATCAATCCACATTCGTTTCATAAGTATTTCCATTCTCATCTAAACACATCTTTTTCTAACACATCTAATCACATTTTTTTCTAACTCATCACTTATTTCTTCATTTATCCTCATCAGATCACATCTACTTGCATCTACCCATACATCTCATCACTTCACATACATTAACATCTATCCAGTTTACATCGCATCTTATCACATCCATTTCACATCACATCTCATTCATTCATATCCCGATTCACATGTTATCACATTCATTCACATCCCTTATCATTCATTCACATCCCGATTCACATGTTATTACATTCATTCACATCCTATATCATTCATTTACATCCAGACTCACATGATATCACATTCATTCACATCTTATATCATTTATTTACATCGTGATTCACATGACATCACATCTCATCTATTCATTCACATTTATCTAATTTGCATCACATATCATCACATCTATTTACCTTTCATTCTCATCACATCCATCCATCCATTCTTTCCCATCTATTTGATTCGCATTACATCTCATCACATCTATTCACCTCACATTCTCGTCACTCTTATTCTCATCGCATCCATCCATCCATTCATTCCCATCTATCTGATTCGCATCACATATCATCACATCTATTTACATCTCATTCTTATCACTTCTATTCTCATCACATCCATCCATCCATTCTTTTCCATCTATTTGATTCGCATCCCATCTCATCACATCTATTTACCTTTCAAGATAATATTAGATAATTTGGGAAAAATCTCATACTTTGGGAATTACCTTTTCAACATAGTTTTGTCCATATCTTGAGGATATTAACTCCAAACTTGTCGGACATTATAGATTTAGATCCTACTCTTCAAGATCTTTCCAATGATATGTCACATGATGGGGTTTTGACATAAGATTGGATAGGTTCACCATGATCCCATTTTTCAAATGGGAATGGGATTTTTCCCAAATTATCTAATATGGTGTTTTTCGTTCTCATCACTTCTATTCTCATCACATCCATCCATCCATTCTTTCCCATCTATCAGATTTGCATCCCATCTCATCACATCTATGTACCTCTCACTCTCATCACTTGTATTCTCATCACATCCATCCATCCATCCATTCCCATCTATCTGATTCGCATCCCATCTCATCACATCTATTTACTCTCATTCTCAACACTTCTATTCTCATCACATCCATCCATCCATTCATTCCCATCTATTTGATTCACATCCCATCTCATCACATCTATTTACCTCTCATTCTCGTCACTTCTATTCTCATCACATCCATCCTCTATTCATTCTCATCTATCTGATTCATATCACAACTTATCACATCTATTTATAGAATGTAAGAGAATTCTTCTTTTTGATATAAAGATTCTGTACACATATATTTAATGCATAAGAACAACTTCAGTGGGAAATAATACTTTTATAAAAATTCGTTTATGCATAAATTCAATTTTAAAGAGAATAACACTTTCAAAATAAAAATAAATCTTATATTCATCTTTCTATCCATAAATTTAATTTTAATGAGAATAACTCTTTTGAAATAAAAATAAATTTCTTTATGCATCTTTCTATGCATAAAATCAAAATTGATGAGAATAACTCTTTTGAAATAAAAATAAATTTCTTTATGCATCTTTCTATGCATAAAATTAAAATTGATGAAAGTAACGCTTTTATATATAAAACATTTATTTTATGCTTCTATTTATGCATAAATTTAATTTTAATGAAAGTATCACTTAAAAAAAATTTCTTTTTGCATCTATTTATGCATGAAAATCAATTTTGATGAAAGTAACACTTTTATAATCAAAACATTCCCAATATGCATCTTTCTACGCATAGAAATTAATTCTAATGAAAATAACACTTTTATTATAAAAATATTTCTAATATGCATTTTTCTATGCATAGAATAAAAATAACACTTTTCGAATACACAAGCGGTGGGGATTACTCTTTTTGAATAATAAAAGATGAAACTTATTTCACAAAATTTAAGAAAATTTTGCCATAACCTCCTTTGTATGGCTGACCATTTTTGATTTTTTTTCATTCTCAAGTTACTTAGAAATTATCCCAAATGGTTTAAAGCATTCTAAACTAATCAAATTCCACTTTTTAAAGAGAACAATATGAAAAGTTTAATTCTTACAATTTTATTACACGTCTAGGATAAAGAAAGACTGAATTCAAGAATGAAGAGAGGGGGAAAGCCTTTCCAACAAGGCATAGCATCATTTTTCATTTTAAAGAAAACAAAATTTAGAAAACCATTAAATGGAATAAAGAAAAAGTAGGATTTCTAGCTTACATGAATTTTTGTGAGCTTTCCTTTGGCTTGATGGTTTGAGGGATCTACTCTTGTTTGCAACAAGAGTGGCCACCAATTCTTTTGAAGAGGAAACACCAATTCTTTTGAAGAGGAAATGGTCAAAACCTAATGAATTATCAATAAATTCACTGTTTTTGGCTCTGGGGAGGAGTAGAAAAATAGTGCATAAAACACTATTAACCATTTACAAAGGTGGCTTAATTTATAGGAAAAAGTGAGCCTCTAACCAAGCAAACTGATTCTAGAATTTTCCAGATCAGTTTGGTCAATTTTAAACCATTTTTAGGTTAGTTTAGCTTACTTTTTGGATCTAGTTGAAGCAGGAGAGAGGAGAGATGAAAATATTATTTGTGAGTTTAAAACTCAACCACACATGTGAAATAGGCACCTCCTTCTTGAGGGAAATTCCCCCACACTGAGGTGTCAAAAATGCATCATTTCTTCTAAATATCTCTTCTTTTTTAACTAATAACCTTGTCCTTCATCTTATGTGAGTATTTACTCATTTTTGGAGGGATTTCCTTTTATTCATCAATTTATCTCCTCCCTACATTTGGATTAATCTAATTGGTCTATAGGAACCTTAATTCAAAAATTTTTAAAAATTTGTACCCTTAGGCTAAGGTTCTTTTTACTTGATTTCAATTTATTCTAATTGCACATTGGAAATTTCTTTTTGAATATCTGTTTCAAGGGAAACCATTTTAGACACTAGGGGGATTTTTATATCCAAAAATATCTCAATTTTGAATTACCTGTCTCTAGACATTTTCTCTCTCTAGGCCAAAACAAGGTAAAACAGGATCTTTCTTTTATTTCAGAGAGGGAAATAATTATAAGATCAGAAGGGGAGGTTTTGACTTGCACACCTCAAAAGCCAGAGGGAGGAATCTTACATCCTACCCCACTTAAAAAACGCGAGATGTCCTCATCTCGCAAAATTAGAGGAGAACTCTTTTCCTTAAGATCCAACTGATTCTGGGGCTCCTTATAGTCTGGTGAACCCAACAAAATCCTAGGATAAAGATCCCTTATATAAAACTCATCATCAAATAATAATTCACTCAGATCGTAGCATTCAAATCCTTCATTCAAATCCTTATCACAATAATGGTCCATTAGATCAAATTTTCTATCTGAACACTCCATGGAAATTTTCAATTATACAGATTTTTAATTTGACATCCCTTAACTTGATCCACTGGGTCAAGTGTTACCAACAACAATCTACCAGCACAATGCACAATCCACTAATCTCATAGTGATTTGCTGAAGTCATTAACATCATTCCAGCTATGAACATCATCACAGGGACTCGTCCCATTCATCCTCATTGTGGTTTTGCTTAGTTTATTACATTTCAACCAAAATTCAAGACATCAAAATTCAAATCAACTCATCAGTTCTCAACCAAAATTTAAAATAATATCAACCACATTCGAATTCATCATCTGGATAGTATTAATGCTTATAGTTTCAAGTCTTAGACTTACTTGTATATACTACCAGTAAAGAGCTACAGTTATACCCTCGGTATATACGGGTAGTCATGGTCCTTGGAACTATAAGGTAAATACCATCATATCTAGGCCTTAAGCAAGTCAGAGATTCCATACAATTGCGGTACTTTCATCTGAAGACCTAATTACCAATTTACGAATTTCAGTTTGAATATCAATTCGTATGAATTTTTTCACACAATTACAACCTGTTACTGCTTCTTCATAAATTTTTGACATTTTTGGCTTCTCGGTTGATCCTCATTAGCCAATTCGCTCTGATACCAGCTGTGAGGTACCTATCCCCACCGCGCAACGAATTCACAGGTTCTAGCAGCGGAAGGAGCACTTCTTGCACGGGGCAGGGTCTCACACTCGGGCCACGGATATTTGGACAAGAGACTAATCCATCGGTACTTCCAAAACCAATCCCAGAAAAACTTCCCTTGCCCGGAAAGCACGGGCGATTCCTCCAGGATAACTTTTCTCTAACGTAGTCAAAAGCCTTACCTAACTGAACTCATTTGACCTAACCCGTAAGTCCCAAGTCAGATCAGGGAAAAGATTGCACTTGGATCATAGAGACCAACACTTTCTTCCTCATTAAGAGGCACAGCCATTGATTCTTTTCCATAGAACAATTTTTGTCCAGGATTTACTTCATCTATCATACCATAACAGAATTGAGTCTCAATTTAAGGATCCATCAGTCTAGCCTAACCCCATCCAGTCCCATGAGTTAGCCAACCGCACAACCACTGTAGTGATGGGATCCAATTAAGAATTTGGTTAGGTTTTGTCCCGGGTACCAGGGAAAAGAGTTCCCAGGCCCCCTAGTCGGATATTCATCCAAACTTAAAACTAGTCACACCACTTACACACCCAATATAAAATTACCTTTTTCTCAGCATCAGCTATCTTTAAAACAATTGTGTCACTGATCACAATCCTCAAAATCTCCGGTTGAATCCTTATTTCCAATCATTCCTTCATCGGTGTACCTATGGCATCATTGGCAACCAGAACTCAGGAGCCTTTTCGATAGTTTCTAGCTCATATAGTAACCAGCAATATGTTCACATATCAAAATGGAATTTCTATTGAAGATCAGCAAGATCAACCAACGGATCCATATAAAAGAGCCATGGACTCATCCGTTGAGGACCAGCAAGGTCAATCAACCAGATCCATGCCCGAATTCAGAAAACAACTCTCCACACTATCCACACATCAATCCACATCATCCATACATCCATACACATCATCCACATCAATCCACATTATCCACTCATCCATCCACATCAATCCACACGTCAATCCACATTACCCACAAATCAATCCACATCATCCATACATCCATACACATCATCTACATCAATCCACATTATCCACTCATCCATCCACATCAATCCACCCGTCAATCCACATTACCCACACATCAATCCACATCAATCCACATTCATTTCATAAGTATTCCCATTCTTATCTAATTACATCTTTTTCTAACTCATCACTTATTTTCTCATTTATCCTCATCAGATCACATCTACCCATACATCTCATCACTTCACATACATTAACATCTATCCAATTTACATCTCATCTTATCACATCCATTTCACATCACATCTCATTCATTCAAGTCCCGATTCACATGTTATCACATTCATTCATGTCCCTTATCGTTCATTCACATCCCGATTCACATGTTATCACATTCATTCACATCCTATATCATTCATTTACATCCTGATTCACATGACATCACATTCATTCACATCCTATATCATTCATTTACATCCTAATTCACATGACATCACATTCATTCACATCCTATATCATTCATTTACATCCTGATTCACATGACATCACATCATTCTATTCATTCACATTTATTTGATTCGCATCACATATTATCACATCTATTTACCTTTCATTCTTCTCACATCCATCCATTCTTTCCCATCGATCTGATTCACATTACATCTCATTACATTTATTCACCTCACATTCTCGTCACTCCTATTCTCATCGCATCCATCCATCCATTCATTCCCATCTATATGATTCGCATCACATATCATCACATCTATTTACCTCTTATTCTCATCACTTCTATTCTCATCACATCCATCCATCCATTCTTTCCCATCTTTCTGATTCACATCCCATCTCATCACATCTATTTACCTCTCATTCTCATCACTTCTATTCTCATCACATCCATTCTTTCCCATCTATCAGATTTGCATCCCATCTCATCACTGTCTATTTACCTCTCATTCTCATCACTATTCTCATCACATCCATCCATCCATCCATTCCCATCTATCTGATTCCCATCCCATCTCATCACATCTATTTACCTCTCATTCTCATCGCTTCTATTCTCATCACATCCATCCTCTATTCATTCTCATCTATCTGATTCATATCACATCTTATCACATCGATTTATAGAATGTAAGAGAATTCTTATTTTTAATATAAAGATTCTTTACGCATCTATTTAAATGCATAAGAACAACTTCAGTGGAAAATAATACTTTTATAAAAATCCGTTTATGCATCTATTTATGCATAAATTCAATTTTAAGGAGAATAACACTTTCGAAATAAAAATAATTCTTTTATGCATCTTTCTATGCATAAATTCAATTTTAAGGAGAATAACACTTTCGAAATAAAAATAATTCTTTTATGCATCTTTCTATGCATAAATTCAATTTTAATGAGAATAACTCTTTTGAAATAAAAATAAATTTCTTTATGCATCTTTCTATGCATAAAATCGAAATTCATGAGAATAACTCTTTTGAAATAAAAATAAATTTCTTTATGCATCTTTCTATGCATAAAATCAAAATTGATAAGAATATTTCTTTTGAAATAAAAATAAATTTCTTCATGCATCTTTCTATGCATAAAATCAAAATTGATGAAATTAACGCTTTTATTAAAGAAAATTCTTTTATGCATCTATTTATGTATAAATTTAATTTTAATGAAAGTAACACTTTTATAATAAAAAAATTCTTTTATGCATCTATTTATGCATAAAAATCAATTTTGATGAAAGTAATACTTTTATAATCAAAATATTCCCAATATGCATCTTTCTATGCATAGAAATTAATTCTAATGAAAATAACACTTTTATTATAAAAATTATTTCTAATATGCATTTTTCTATGCATAGAATAAAAATAACACTTTTAGAATACACAAGTGGTGGGGATTACTCTTTTTGAATAATAAAAGATAAAACTTATTTTACAAAATTTAAGAAAATTTTACCATAACCTCTTTTGTATGGCTGACCATTTTTGAATTTTTTTCATCTCAAGTTACTTAGAGATTATCCCAAATGGTTTAAAGCATTCTAAACTAATCAAATTTCACTTTTTAAAGAGAAACAATATGAAAAGTTTAATTCTAACAATTTGATTACACATCTAGGATAAAGAAAGGCTAAATTCAAGAATGAAGAGAGGGGGAAAGATATTTACAAAGGGGGAGGCTTCATTTATAGGAAAAAGTGAGCCTCTAACTAAGCAAACTGATTCTAGAATTTTCAAGATCAGTTTGGTCAATTTTTGACCATTTTTAGGTCAGTTTAGCTTACTTTTTGGAACTAGTTGAAGCAGGAGAGAGGAGAGATGAAAATATCTCATTATTTGTGAGTTTAAAACTCAACCATACATGTGAAATAGGCACCTCCTTCATGAGGGAAATTTCCCCACACTGAGGTGTCAAAAATGTATCATTTCTTCTAAATATCTCTTCTTTTTTAACTAATAACCTTTTCCTTAGTCAGCTCTTCATCTTATGTGAGTATTTACTCATTTTTGGGAGATTTTCTTTTATTCTTTAATTTATCTCCTCCCTACATTTGGATTAATCTAATTGGTCCATAGGAACCTTAATTCAAAAATTTTCAAAAATCTGGACCCTTAGTTAGGCTAAGGTCCTTTTTACCTGATTTCAATTTATTCCATTTGCAGATTAGAAATTTCTTTTTGCATATCTGTTTTAGGGGAAGCCATTTTAGACATTGGGAGGATTTTTATCTCCAAAAATATCTCAATTTTGAATTACCTCCCTCTAGACATTTTCTCTCTCTACGCCAAAACAGGGTAAAACAAGATCTTTCTTTTTTTTCAGAGAGGGAAATAATTATAAGATCCGAAGGGGAGGTTTTTACACCTGCACACCTCAAAAGCCAGAGGGAGGAATCTTACATCCTACCCAACTTAAAAAACGCGAGATGTCCTCATCTCGCAAAATTAGAGAACTCTTTTCCTTAAGATCCAACTGATTCTGGGGTTCCTTATAGTCTGGTGAACCCAACAGAATCCTGGGATAAATATCCCTTATATAAAACTCATCATCAGATAATAATTCACTCAGATCGTAGCATTCAAATCCTTATCACAATAATGGTCCATTAGACCGAATTTTCTATCTGAATAGTCCTTCATGGAAATTTTCAATTATACAGATTTTTAAATTGACATCCCTTAACTTGATCCACTGGGTCAAGTGTTAACAACAGCAATCTGCCAGCGCAATCCACTAATCTCATAGTGATTTGCTTAAGTCATTCATTAGGAAAAAAGGGAGCTCATTTTGGGGCCTTTTACGGTTTGGAAAAATAAGCTCTCAACCAATCAACAGAGGGCCAACATAACGTTGGAAATTCACAAAAATAAGAGGAAACAGATAAAAGAAACAATACTTTATGTAGGTACAAGCGTGCTACATTAATGTGGAGATTGGTTTTTTATTCTCACAAGATCTTTGGACATGAAGATAGAATCTAGTCTGACATTTTCTCTGACAAGAGCCTTCCCGCTTCCACCTTCCTTTGAACTTTGAAATGTTGTGCTACCTTTCCTTCGAAAGGTCTACCATTCTACACCACTGCCCCATTGTGCAGCAGCCTCTTCTTTTCCAAAACTGCTCCCTTGATCCTGTTTGGCTTAGAGTAAGATGTTTCTTATCAACTGTCTATTTGCCCACTTTCTGTTTCTTGAAACTTCACTTTGTTATCTTGTTTACATTACTTTGCTGTACAGATTCACAAGGTCTCCATGGTGAATAAAAACTATGGCCGTTCTTGTGGAAGTAGACAAACATTTAAAGAAGTAAACAATGGCTTCTCCATTGTTGCTCAACTGCCTATGGTAAATCAAGATCTTAGCACTGCCTAGATCATGAATATAATGAGCTAGGCTTGACATTTTGCCAAACCCAGCCGGCCTGCTTCCACTTGTTCTCTGGAGGAATGTGTTATCCTCAATTTCACTTATCAAAAGATTGGAGTGAGACAATACACAACTACAAAAAATTTAAACACAAGATAAAGTATTTGATTTGAAGTAATAAGATCATACCTTCTCATTTTCATCAGCAAACAAGAAGTTCATCTTTTCAAAGATTTATATTTTTTTTCTTCAATCAAACCTTTTGCTACACCACAAGAAAGCAATCCTTTCATTTGTTTAACAGGAAGAAGGTTGGGATCCATATTTTCTTTTACAGGCTCCAATAGTTTCCTATAGTAACAACACAACATGCCTATATCATTCAACACCTCCATTCTTGTTTTGCGTTAATGGACAAAATAGATATAGTCATTTGAGAGCCTTTTTGAGTATACAAAATGAAAAATTTCAAACTAGCCTTGCTTCCTGAATTCGTCGCTTGCATCCACCAGTCCCAGCCTTGTTCTTAATCTTCCTGCTTCGTAGTCTGTATCCAAGCACGGTTCTCTTCCTTCTTGCTCTTGTCAACTCTTTTTTACTCTTTGAATGCTCCTCAATTTCATTCTGTAACTGCTGCTCCAATTTTACAACGAATGGCTATCTCTTACATCCTGGCCCCCTTTTCTTGTAGGTACATCATTTTATATGTTTCTGCAAATGCAGACTGCACTGAAATATAACCAAGAAGTCCATTTTGTCCATCGCCCGCAAACCTCAGTAGTGTGGTTGGATTGACAAATGGAGGTGTAGAGTTTTTTACTAGACATTTTGGATTTATGCTTCCATCGCACCATAAGTCAATATGTTGAAGCCCTTCTCTTCTCATATTTTTCCGTTATTGAGCATTCAGCATCGTATCCTTTCGTCTTTTTTGTGCTGGAGCATATTGTTCTTCTAAGTCGATGTGAAGATGGTGTAATCGCTTCTTCTGAGATTGTGACTCACTAGTATCGGCCATTTTTTGTGCTTCTGAGGTTGCAAAGTTTGCTTGTCAATCTCATAGGTTTTTTGTAACATGAATCGTGGAAGTGTGGCGGTATCCATGTAAATATTTTAAAAAAGTGCAATCATCAAGTTCAGTGATGGATTCTTTATGAGAGGCCTGCACACGTCGTCAAAAGAGATGCAGAATCTTCGGGAAACAAAAAAAAACTAAGGAGATATTTAATGCAAAATCGTGTTAGTTAGACAAAAGATTATCTTATTCCTTTTTGAACTGACAGTTTTGTAGTCCTTATTGACAGTTCTAAGCCACGTTTTCGTATTTTAGTATTTTTGAGGTCTTTTAGGAGAGAAATATATCAAGAAATAGTGAATTTCTTATAAGGTCCCAAAATGAGCTCCCTTTTTCCCTAATGAACGACATTCCAGCTACGAACATCATCACAGGGACTCGTCCCATTCATCCTCATTGTGGTTTTGCTTAGTTTATTATATTTCAACCAAAATTCAGGAATCTTCATTTTTCAATCAGAATCCAAATCAAGTCATTAGTTCTCAACTAGAATTTAAAATCATATCAACCACATTCAAATTTATCATCTGGATAGTATTAATGCTTATAATTTCAAGTCTTAGATTTACTCGTATATACTGCCAGTAAAGAGCTACAGCTATACCCTCGGTATATATGGGTAGTCACGGTCCTGGGAACTATAAGGTAAATACTATCATGTCTAGGACTCAAGCAAGTCAGGGATTCCATACAATTGTGGTGCTTCCATCTGAAGACCCAATTACAAATTTATGAATTTTAGTTTGAATTTTGTATGAATTTTTTCACACAATTATAACCTTTTATTGTTTCTTCATAAATTTTTGACATTTTTGGCTTCTCGGTTGATCCTCATTAGCCAATTTGCTCTGATACCAGCTGTGAGGTCCCTATCCCCACCGTGCAACGAATTTAGGAGTTCTAGCAGTGGAAGTAGCACTTCTTGCGCGGGGCAGGGTCTCACACTCGGGGCCTCGCCCATTGATATCCAGACAAGAGACTAATCCATCGGTTCTTCCAAAACCGATCCCGGAAAAACTTCCCTTGCTGGGCGATTCCTCTAGGATAACTTTTCTCTAACGTAGTCAAAAGCCTTAACTAACTGAACTGATCTGATCGAACTCATAAGTTCCAAGTCAGATCAGGGAAAAGATTACACTTGGATCATAGAGACCAACGCCTTTTTCCTCATTGAGAGGCACAACCGTTGATTCTTTTCCATAGAACAATTTTTGTCCGGGATCTACTTCATCTATCGTACCATAACAAAATTGAGTCTCAATTTAAGGATCCATCAGTCCAACCTAACCCCATCCAGTCCCATGGGTTAGCCAACCGCCCAACCATTGTAGTGATGGGATCCAATTAAGAATTTGGTTAGGTTTTGTCCCGGGTACCAGGGAAAAGAGTTCCCAGGCCCCCTAGCCGGATATTCATGCAAACTTAAAACTAGTCACACCACTGACACACCCAATATGAAATTGCCTTTTTCTCAGCATCAGCTATCTTTAAAACAATCATTTAATGAAACCATTGTGTCACTGATCACAATCCTCAAAATCTCTAGTTGAATCCCTATTTCCAATCATTCCTTCATCAGTGTACCTATGCCATCATTGGCAACCAGAACGCTCACCACCTGTTCACTCAGGGGCCTTTGTTGCAATAGTTCCTAGCTCATAGTAACCAGCAATATATTCACATATCAAAATGGAATCTCCGTTGAAGACCAGCAAGATCAACCAACAATATATTCACATAGTAACCAGCAATATATTCACATATCAAAATGGAATCTCCGTTGAAGACCAGCAAGATCAACCAACGGATCCATATAAAAGAGCCATGGACTCATCCGTTGAGGACCAGCAAGGTCAACCAACTAGATCCATGCCCGAATAATTCAGAAAACAACTCTTACTCCTTGTTCCAATATCTTTCCCAACGTACGTGTGGGTATCTTCGGCGACCCCAGAGTGTGACCACCGTATGGTCAGCAACCTCTAAGATCCTTTGCAGGTCACCTAGCGCTTTACTCGTAGGCCGCTTCCTTGGTCCCTCATCCACCACTGTACCGGAAGCTAACCATTTAAATCAAACCGAGGCTGGTCAAGACCTTGGTCGAGACCTTACTACGCAAGACGTCCTCTGTTGACTCTCCATCAGCAGTTGCAACTTTAACACACAAGTCTCCACGACCTCATTCACAAGACAGTCAAAATGCTTCCCTAGCATTCTTGATATAAAA
Organism: Cibotium barometz; assembly: GCF_041138505.1. NCBI lineage: Eukaryota > Viridiplantae > Streptophyta > Polypodiopsida > Cyatheales > Cibotiaceae > Cibotium > Cibotium barometz. The sequence goes on from NC_141092.1 coordinate 37,650,309, forward strand.
CAGTCATTTAAAAACAGATTTCACATACAAATACAGTTCCAACAATATTTCCATTTTTTCTCATCAATCCACATCCTTTCACATTAGTCCCCATATTTTCTCATCTTCCCACAATTTTTTTTTTCATTGATCCCTATCACATCATATCATTCCCACATCAAATCACATCCAATTGCATCATCCACACATCAATCCACATCATCCATACATCCATCCACATCATCCACACTATCCACACATCAATCCACATCATCCATACATCCATACACATCATCCACATCAATCCACATTATCCACTCATCCATCCACATCAATCCACACATCAATCTACATTACCCACACATCAATCCACATCATCCATACATCCATACACATTATCCACATTATCCACATCAATCCACATTATCCACTCATCCATCCACATCAATCCACTTGTCAATCCACATTACCCACACATCAATCCACATTAATCCACATTTATTTCTCATAAGTATTCCCATTCTCATCTAATCACATCTTTTTCTAACTCATCACTTATTTCCTCATCTATCCTCATCAGATCACATCTACTTGCATCTACCCATACATCTCATCACTTCACATACATTAGCATCTATCCCCAGTTTACATCGCATCTTATCACATCCATTTCACATCACATCTCATTCATTCACATCCCGATTCACATGTTATCACATTCATTCATTCACATCCCGATTCACATGTTGCCACATTCATCCACATCCCTTATCGTTCATTCACATCTCGATTCACATGTTATCTTATTCATTCACATCCTATATCATTCATTTAGATCCTGATTAACATGACATCACATTTATTCACATCCTATATCATTCATTTACATCCTGATTCACATGACATGACATCTCATCTATTCATTCACATTTATCTGATTTGCATCACATATCATCACATCTATTTACCTTTCATTCTCATCACATCCATCCATCCATTCTTTCCCATCTATCTGATTCGCATTACATCTCATCACATCTATTCACCTCACATTCTCGTCACTCCTATTCTCATTGCATCCATCCATCCATTCATTTCCATCTATCTAATTCGCATCACATATCATCACATCTATTTACCTCTCATTCTCATCACATCCATCCATTCTTTCCCATCACTTCTATTCTCATCCATCCATCCATTCTTTCCCATCTATCTGATTTGCATCCCATCTCATCACATCTATTTACCTCTCGTTCTCATCACTTCTATTCTCATCACATCCATCCATCCATTCTTTCCCATCTATCTGATTCGCATCCCATCTCATCACATCTATTTACCTCTCATTCTCATCACTTCTATTCTCATCACATCCATCCATCCATTCATTCCCATCTATCTGCTTCACATCCGATCTCATCACATTTATTTACCTCTCATTCTCACCACTTCTATTCTCATCACATCCATCCGTCCATCCATTCCCATCTATCTGATTCGCATTCCATCTCATCACATCTATTTACCTCTCATTCTCATCACATCCATCCTCTATTCATTCTCATCTATCTGATTCATATCACATCTTATCACATCTATTTATAGAATGTAAGAGAATTCTTATTTTTGATATAAAGATTCTTTACGCATCTTTTTAAATGCATAAGAACAACTTCAGTGGGAAATAACACTTTTATAAAAATTTGTTTATGCATCTTTTTATGCATAAATTCAATTTTTAGGAGAATATTACTTTCGAAATAAAAATAAATCTTTTATGCATCTTTCTATGCATAAATTTAATTTTAATGAGAATAACTCTTTAGAAATAAAAATAAATTTCTTTATGCATCTTTCTATGCATAAAATCAAAATTGATGAGAATAACTCTTTTGAAATAAAAATAAATTTCTTTATGCATCTTTCTATGCATAAAATCAAAAATCATGAGAATAACTCTTTTGAAATAAAAATAAATTTCTTTATGCATCTTTCTATGCATAAAATCAAAATTGATGAAAGTAACGCTTTTATAAAAAAAATGCTTTTATGCATCTATCTATGCATAAATTCAATTTTAATGAAAGTAACACTTTTATAATTAAAAAAATTCTTTTATGCATCTATTTATGCGCAAATCGATTCTCCTCGCATCCGGAATGGAGCCGAGCTCGCGTAAATCGAATTCGAAGAATCCTCCTCGGCGGGGGCGAGCAGCTCCCCCCTTCCTAATCCTCCTCGGCGGCGAGCAGCTTCCCCCCTCTCGGCGCAGCTCCCCCCTTCCTCCGTCGGTGCGCGTAGAACCCCCCCCCCTCCGCTCTGCAGCCGCCCGCGCAGAACCCCCCCTCTCCCGGCGGTGACCATCCCCCTCCCTTCCTCCGCTCTGCAGCCACCCCTCTCCCGGTAGAACCCCCCCTTCCTCGGCGCAGCTCCCCCTCTCCCGGCGGCGAGCATCCCCCTCCCTTCCTCCGCTTCTGCAGCCACCCCTCTCCCGGCGGCGAGCAGAACCCACCCCCCCTTCCTCCTTCGTCGGCGCGCCTGGCCCTGACGGCCGAAAATTCAAATTCAAAAATCCCCCCCCCAAAATTCAAATTCAAAAATCCCCCCCCCCCAAAATTCAAATTCAAAAATTCCCCCCCAACGGAAATTCGAATTCCCCTCCCCCCCAAACGGAATTTCGCCCGCACCCCGAAATTCCCTGCCGACCCCTAGAATTTTTTCACCTTTGGCCTTCTCTCTCTCAAAAAAAAATCGCCTTCCGACCTCGCCAAAAAAAACCTGCGCACTCCCCTTCCCTCGCAAACAACCAGAATCGTCCGACCTCGCCAAAAAAAAACTGCGCACCCGCCTTCGCCTTCCCTTGCAAAAAAACCGGCCGACCTCCCGTTTCACCCATACAAAAACTGCGCGCCTTAGAGCAGATATCTCGCAGCAAAAACTCTCCGCTCCCTGCGTTTCCAGCGCGCCCTTTGTTTCATGCGCACCTTGGAGCAGATCCAGCCCTGCGTTTCAAGCGCACCCTGGAGCAGATCTCCCTGCAACCCTACGTTTCTAGCGGTTTCTTTTCCTCGGATACCTCAAGCATCCCGTCAAGATCAAGACTGTGCAACATCGGAGACTTCAGAAAGTAAGTCCTTCTTTAAATGATTGTCTACACTAATATAAACGCTTACTTGATTGCACGCTAAGTGTGTCATTTGTCAATCGTTGCTCGTCGTAGATTGTTTGCACCACTTGCTCCTCTCTTTTGTATCTTCACATACGTCGAGAACCTGTAAAACTGATCCAAGATAGACTCCACAACTTGGATATAGACTCCACCTTAAGGCTCGAACTTGAGTTGGAGCCTTGGCTCTCGATGCTAGTGTACACCGGCCTTAAGGCTCGAACTTGAGTTGGAGCCTTTGTTCTTCAATCTAGTGTACACCGGCCTTAAGGCTCGAACTTGAGTTGGAGCCTTTGTTCTCCAATCTAGTGTACACCGGCCTTAAGGCTCGAACTTGAGTTGGAGCCTTTGTTCTTCAATCTAGTGTACACCGGCCTTAAGGCTCGATGTAGATTGGAGAACAAAGGCTCCAACTCAAGTTCGAGCCTTAAGGTTGGCGAGAGCCAAGGCTCCAACTCAAGTTCGAGCCTTAAGGTTGGCGAGAGCCAAGGCTCCAACTCAAGTTCGAGAGCCTTAAGGCTCGAACTTGAGTTGGAGCCTTGGCTCTCGATGCTAGTGTACACCGGCCTTAAGGCTCGAACTTGAGTTGGAGCCTTGGCTCTCGATGCTAGTGTACACCGGCCTTAAGGCTCGAACTTGAGTTGGAGCCTTTGTTCTTCAATCTAGTGTACACCGGCCTTAAGGCTCGAACTTGAGTTGGAGCCTTTGTTCTCCAATCTAGTGTACACCGGCCTTAAGGCTCGAACTTGAGTTGGAGCCTTTGTTCTTCAATCTAGGCCTTAAGGCTCGATGTACACTAGATTGGAGAACAAAGGCTCCAACTCAAGTTCGAGCCTTAAGGTTGGCGAGAGCCAAGGCTCCAACTCAAGTTCGAGAGCCAAGGCTCCAACTCAAGTTCGAGCCTTAAGGTTGGCGAGAGCCAAGGCTCCAACTCAAGTTCGAGAGCCAAGGCTCCAACTCAAGTTCGAGCCTTAAGGCCGGTGTACACTAGCATTGAGAGCCAAGGCTCCAACTCAAGTTCGAGCCTTAAGGCCGGTGTACACTAGCATCGAGAGCCAAGGCTCCAACTCAAGTTCGAGCCTTACGGCCGGTGTACACTAGATTGGAGAACAAAGGCTCCAACTCAAGTTCGAGCCTTAAGGCCGGTGTACACTAGCATCGAGAGCCAAGGCTCCAACTCAAGTTCGAGCCTTAAGGCCGGTGTACACTAGCATCGAGAGCCAAGGCTCCAACTCAAGTTCGAGCCTTAAGGTTGGCGAGAGCCAAGGCTCCAACTCAAGTTCGAGAGCCTTAAGGCTCGAACTTGAGTTGGAGCCTTGGCTCTCGATGCTAGTGTACACCGGCCTTAAGGCTTGAACTTGAGTTGGAGCCTTGGCTCTCGATGCTAGTGTACACCGGCCTCAAGGCTCGAACTTGAGTTGGAGCCTTTGTTCTCCAATCTAGTGTACACCGGCCTTAAGGCTCGAACTTGAGTTGGAGCCTTGGCTCTCGATGCTAGTGTAAACCGGCCTTAAGGCTCGAACTTGAGTTGGAGCCTTTGTTCTTCAATCTAGGCCTTAAGGCTCGATGTACACTAGATTGGAGAACAAAGGCTCCAACTCAAGTTCGAGCCTTAAGGTTGGCGAGAGCCAAGGCTCCAACTCAAGTTCGAGAGCCAAGGCTCCAACTCAAGTTCGAGCCTTAAGGCCGGTGTACACTAGCATCGAGAGCCAAGGCTCCAACTCAAGTTCGAGCCTTAAGGCCGGTGTACACTAGCATCGAGAGCCAAGGCTCCAACTCAAGTTCGAGCCTTAAGGCCGGTGTACACTAGATTGGAGAACAAAGGCTCCAACTCAAGTTCGAGCCTTAAGGCCGGTGTACACTAGCATCGAGAGCCAAGGCTCCAACTCAAGTTCGAGCCTTAAGGTTGGCGAGAGCCAAGGCTCCAACTCAAGTTCGAGAGCCTTAAGGCTCGAACTTGAGTTGGAGCCTTGGCTCTCGATGCTAGTGTACACCGGCCTTAAGGCTCGAACTTGAGTTGGAGCCTTGGCTCTCGATGCTGGTGTACACCGGCCTTAAGGCTCGAACTTGAGTTGGAGCCTTTGTTCTTCAATCTAGTGTACACCGGCCTTAAGGCTCGAACTTGAGTTGGAGCCTTTGTTCTCCAATCTAGTGTACACCGGCCTTAAGGCTCGAACTTGAGTTGGAGCCTTTGTTCTTCAATCTAGGCCTTAAGGCTCGATGTACACTAGATTGGAGAACAAAGGCTCCAACTCAAGTTCGAGCCTTAAGGTTGGCGAGAGCCAAGGCTCCAACTCAAGTTCGAGAGACAAGGCTCCAACTCAAGTTCGAGCCTTAAGGTTCGCGAGAGCCAAGGCTCCAACTCAAGTTCGAGCCTTAAGGCCGGTGTGCACTAGCATCGAGAGCCAAGGCTCCAACTCAAGTTCGAGCCTTAAGGCCGGTGTACACTAGCATCGAGAGCCAAGGCTCCAACTCAAGTTCGAGCCTTAAGGCCGGTGTACACTAGATTGGAGAACAAAGGCTCCAACTCAAGTTCGAGCCTTAAGGCCGGTGTACACTAGCATCGAGAGCCAAGGCTCCAACTCAAGTTCGAGCCTTAAGGTTGGCGAGAGCCAAGGCTCCAACTCAAGTTCGAGAGCCTTAAGGCTCGAACTTGAGTTGGAGCCTTGGCTCTCGATGCTAGTGTACACCGGCCTTAAGGCTCGAACTTGAGTTGGAGCCTTGGCTCTCGATGCTAGTGTACACCGGCCTTAAGGCTCGAACTTGAGTTGGAGCCTTTGTTCTCCAATCTAGTGTACACCGGGGCCTTAAGGCTCGAACTTGAGTTGGAGCCTTGGCTCTCGAACTTGAGTTGGAGCCTTGGCTCTCGCCAACCTTAAGGCTCGAACTTGAGTTGGAGCCTTGGCTCTCGATGCTAGTGTACACCGGCCTTAAGGCTCGAACTTGAGTTGGAGCCTTTGTTCTCCAATCTAGTATACCGGCCTTAAGGCTCAAACTTGAGTTGGAGCCTTGGCTCTCGCTAGCCTTAAGGCTCGAACTTGAGTTGGAGCCTTGGCTCTCGATGCTAGTGTACACCGGCCTTAAGGCTCGAACTTGAGTTGGCTCTCGCCAACCTTAAGGCTCGAACTTGAGTTGGAGCCTTGGCTCTCGATGCTAGTGTATACTGGCCTTAAGGCTCGAACTTCAGATTAAGCCTTTGTTCTCCATGCTAGTGTACTCTGGCTTTAAGGCTCGAACTTGAGTTTGAGCCTTTGCTCTCCATGCTAGTGCACCCCGGCCCCTTAAGGCTCGAACTTCAGATTGAGCCTTTGCTCTCCATGCTAGTGCACCCTGGCCCCTTAAGGCTCGAACTTCAGATTGAGCCTTTGCTCTCCATGCTAGTGCATCCCGGTCCCTTAAGGCTCGAACTCCAGTTTGAGCCTTTGCTCTCCATGATAGTGCATCCCGGTCCCTTAAGGCTCGAACTTCAGATTGAGCCTTTGATCTCCATGCTAGTGCACCCCGGCTCCTTAAGGCTCGAACTCCAGTTTGAGCCTTTGCTCTCCATGCTAATGCATCTCGGTCCCTTAAGGCTCGAACTTCAGATTGAGTCTTTGCTCTCCATGCTAATGCACCCCGGCCCCTTAAGGCTTGAACTTAAGTTTGAGCCTTTGCTCTCCATGCTAGTGCACCTCGGCCTTAAGGCTCGAACTTGAGTTGGAGCCTTTGTTCTCCATGCTAGTGTACACCGGCCTTAAGGCTCGAACTAGAGTTGGAGCCTTGGCTCTCGATGCTAGTGTACACTGGCCTTAAGGCTCGAACTTCAGATTGAGCCTCTGTTCTCCATGCTAGTGTACTCTGGCCTCTTAAGACTCCAACTTAAGTTCAAGCCTCCCATACATGGAACTTCGCCTTAAGGCTCAAACTTGAGTTTGAGCCTTGTCTCTCTATGCTAGCGTACCCCTAGCATATGAGTGTACAACTTGGATCTAGGCTCCACCTTAAGTCGAGCTTCTGTATAGATTAAGTAAATGCAAGTGAGGCTCTTGCTATTCAAGAAAACTTTTTGTAGCATGCATTAAGTTTCTTAAGTTTGATAGGTTTTGATTTGATATGTAGCATTTAAATCCATTTTTTTCTAAGGTTTTGAAACTTTTTTTTGCTTCACAGGAATGGAAGCTAGCAGAGCGCCCGCTACCTCGCAACCACATGGTGCACCAATCTTTACTCTGGATGCTCTCGAAACAACAACTCAAGCTAAAAGTGTCACTCCTAGAATTAAGGTGGATAAAACCTTCGAATTGAGTAACAAAGAAGGAGTAAAATGGTTTGTGGATAGCTACGATGCTAGTGCAAACTTCAAAGGAGTCCTCCATTTGTTTTTGTCTCAAGGTGATACATCATATGGAGATATGGGGATTGTGGTAGGCGCTAAGGATGATGTGGATGCAAGAGCAAACCCATGCTTCACATGCACTGTATTGCCAGAAGGAGAAACTACAAAAGCAAATAAGTTTTGCTTATCATTGGAAACTTTTCACCCAGCAGACATGACTGGCAGTAAACTAGGAAAGGGCAATTGTATTGTAAAGTTAGGATTGAAGATCATTGACTTTTCCAATCAAGAAGACTCAGGGGTGGATAATGTGGAGGACCTGGTGAAAGCAGTGAGGCATGCGTCCATACCTGAAAAGGAGACAACCACTCAAGTTAGGAAAATTGTGGAGAAAAAAGGCAGGGCCATAGTGAAGAGTGCACTTGAAGCATCTACAAATGCTGGTGCAACTTCTTCAAAACATAAAAAGGAGGGTGACAAAATAAAAGCCCTTGATGCAAGCACAATAGCAGCTGAAGACATGGCAGGCTCTCAAGTGCAAGAAGAGGAGCAAGCACTTGCAAAGAAGAGAAAGACAAAGCACTCTACTGTTGAAATATACAAGTGAATAGGGTGTGTGTGGGAACAAGCTCTTGGATAGAGGCTGTAAGAGAGGAGATGTAATCGTGAAAGAACCTGTGAAAAGGTTAAAGGAATCTACTGGGAGAGAATAGTGGGTAGCATGAGGGAATTTAGGAGTGTGGAGTTATTCTGGGAGATAATTAGGGAAAAGAGAAGAGGTGGAGAGAATCAGGCAAAAGGTGGAGATATTCAGGGAGTGAATCATGGAGAAATCAATGGGATTTGATGCTTGATGTAAACACTATAAATTGAGGCATAGCCCTAATGAGAATTTGCTGGTTTTTGAGTATCCATGCCTACATTAATCTATTTGCTAATTACCCACTAATTACATCTTAATTATTTCTTAATCACTTTGTTAATGATGTTGATTCTAGTGTTTGATCCACCGTAGCTCATCATTATGCCCAAATTTCAACATGGTATCAGAGCCATGCCTAGAATCAATTAGGTTTATGAGCCCATTAGTTAATTAATTAGAATTAGTAAAAAATTAGCAAATAATTAAAATTTTAGTGAGTTTTCACTTCTCCCCTTCACCCCCAGCCAGTGGAGGACTCCATTCTCCTTGCACACTCAACCATTGCCCAAACCCTTCTAGCCCAAGATAGCTAACCCATAGGAGCTCCAGCCCATCAAATTAGAAGCGCAAACCGCCCACGCAAGCTCCCGATTTTTGCTGATTAAAAAGCTACGTTTTTCTGCAGTAAATCAATGATTTCTACTTCATCAAATCAAATGGGTCTAATTCCTCTTAGCCCTGGGGGTTTTCAAGCATGCTCTACAAGCTGGTGAAGACAGAATTGAGTTTCATCAAGTCTACATTGAGATCAAAGCTCTTCATCAAATCTGCAGGTGACTTTGGTAAAACAGAGATTAAGCTTTCATTATTTGGTCAAATCTTGTGTTTCTTGGCTTAATCCTCTACTACACTCATTGCTATTGATGCCTTTGAAAGCATTTGAGCTCATTTGAAGTGGAAGGCACCAGATCTGGACTCCCCGCATACTCTGTTTTTTGCACACAAAACAGAGCATTAATTTGCTAATCAGTGATTAATCAATGCTAATCACTGTATTTTGGTGCAATTGAGGGTTCAAATTAACCATTAGGTATCTGATACAGATACCTATAACTTCAGATTGTAAATTGGAGTTGGTTTGATACTCCAACCATCCCGTACAAATTGGTTACCCTTAATTTAGTGTAATTTCTGGAAAATTGTGCTGATAAAATTTGTGAAAATCATCATTTTGCATTCAACCCTTGGTTAATGCCTGTAAATCTCATTCAAATACAAGATTATTCACAGCCAGAGTTGCATTTGAAATGTGCATGAGAATGAATGCTATACGCATTATGTATTGGGCACATTTTATCAGTGTAAAAATGGGAACAGACACTGCCCTTGTCCAGATTAAGGCAAGAGGTAAGACCTCCTGCATAAATTTGGGTTTGCATTGCATAATGATACAAAATAAACATAAAAAGCCCAAAGGAACTGTCAGCAAAACATTGAAACATGTTGCTCACATGGAGCAAAATGACCTGACGGACGAGCTCATGGCCCCAACCATGAAAGAAGAAGAATATCTCTTCCTAAGAAGAGGATCCACACCGAGAAGAAGACCTGAAGGAAGACATGGACACGAGAAGAGAAGCTGCCACAAGAAGAGAAGTTGCCCCGAGAAGACTGGAAGAAGAGACGAACGCGTGGAGAGATGCTGCCACGAGAAGAAGACTGAAGAGAAGAGAAGATGTGAGGCTCCAAAGAGTGAGGAGCCATGTGAAAATCTCTGAGAGAGAGAGAGAGAGAGACCCCACAACCCAATGTAACCTGCCCCAATAAAGTAAAACCACCTCTGAGCCACCGATGATGTAGGCCACGTGGTAGATGTATGTGTGAGCACTTTAGTCAAGGTCGCGGGCACTTATAGTAGCCTTGGACACATAGAGAGAGAGAGTGTCAAGGACTATGGAGTTTAGGGACTTGAGGCACTGGTCGCGGACTGTCAAGTAAGAGAGAAACTTGATACAGGGTCCAGGTGTGCTGAGATAACTTGAGGGGAGGAGTAGACACTGTCGCAGACTACCAAGTAAAGGGTGGCAAACTTGGTATAGGGTCTAGGTGTACTAGGAGTATTCACTTGAGGGGAGGTGTTGAAATATACAAGTGAATAGGGTGTGTGTGGGAACAAGCTCTTGGATAGAGGCTGTAAGAGAGGAGATGTAATCGTGAAAGAACCTGTGAAAAGGTTAGAGGAATCTACTGGGAGAGAATAATGGGTAGCATGAGGGAATTTAGGAGTGTGGAGTTATTCTGGGAGATAATCAGGGAAAAGAGAAGAGGTGGAGAGAATCAGGCAAAAGGTGGAGATATTCAGGGAGTGAATCATGGAGAAATCAATGGGATTTGATGCTTGATGTAAACACTATAAATTGAGGCATAGCCCTAATGAGAATTTGCTGGTTTTTGAGTATCCATGCCTACATTAATCTATTTGCTAATTACCCACTAATTACATCTTAATTATTTCTTAATCACTTTGTTAATGATGTTGATTCTAGTGTTTGATCCACCGTAGCTCATCATTATGCCCAAATTTCAACATCTACAAAGGTTCAAGAAATCTCTTTAAAGAGGCAAAGGACAAAACCAGCAAGTGGTTCAAAGGAGATAGATGTGTCCGATGACGAGCTAATGGAGGTTGAGACTCTAAACAAGGGCAGCAAAGCAATTATCTCATTAGAAATAAAGAAGGGATATTATCCCTTTGGTCTAAATGAGGTCTTCAGCATTGATGTGATGAAATGTTATCCTGCTCCTTCAAACTATGTGTATAGAAGGTTAAATAAGGATTGGGTTCGTATTTTGACCCAAGACTTTATTGAGGACCCAAAGCAAGAGGAGATACTTGCAATTTTGATGCCCTGTAATCGTGCTACAAAACAACCCCTTGATAAACTCGCAAAAGAAGATATTCATAAAGTTGAATATTGGATTATCTCTGGTCAACACTCCATTAGTGCTGCAAAAAGCTTGCAAGCTCTAAATATGGCTAAAGTGACCCCTCCACTACGTCAGCAATTCAGGTTCAGGAGATCTAAGATAATTCTAAATTGCCCGCCCAATATTTCTCCTGACATTTCCAAGGATGCGAATTTATCTGTTGCAAAGTCAATGCAAAAGGAGCCATTCCTCGATCAACTTCTACAAGCTCGAGCACAATGGCATGCAAACGGTCGTCCTAGTAAACCTTTGCCTGGTGTCAATCAACCCAAGATGGACGAGTCTTGGAAGGTACTCTTTTGATTCTTTGCTATATCTTGGTAAATCATAGACCTACATTATTTCTTCTTTACTTCTTCATAGATCTATAGTTTTAAGTATAGCAGTAGCATAAGAAAGATGCATGTAAGGCTTCTTCTCAAACTACATAAACTTAATAGTTTGGTTTGAAATTGAACTTCAAGCCTCACCTCTCTGTGATGGTGTAGCACTTGCATATCTAATTATGGCTCGAACTTAAGTTGGAGCCTCACTTGCAAGTGCTAGATTTGCATACGGAGGTGATGCTCAAACCTAAGATCGAGCATCACCATTATATACTAGTTTAGCACTGCAAGTGAGGCTCAAACTCAAGTTTGAGCATAAGCTTCAAATGATTGAAAACCCATAGATGCATAATTCGTCCTAATATTTTGTGATATCTATAGTGAGGGGGCTAACTTCTTACTTTGCAACTTTGCAGGCCTTTGTGGAGACCACGGAGCACACATTACATAAGAACTTTGTCAAAAATGATTTACACTTGCTTCTATGTGATGATGATGTATGGCAGAACTGGGTTAAGATCATGAGGCTTTATGCAAAAGGCTTGCTACCAAATACAAAGGGAGAAACCCAAACTAAAGGTCTTGATCAAAATCCCAGACTTTCAACTTTGAAGAGTGGGCAAATTCAGCAGGCACCAGGAATAGTCCAACTAGGCCCAACGTTGTTTAGGTGCATTTTAGGCCTTCAGAAGAGTGAAGTTTTGGACATTCAAACATCACTTCTTGACAAGAGAATATTGCTTAAAAAGGGAAAGCAAACCCATCAAAGAATGGATATGGAGGAGATGGCTTGGAAGCTAAAAACAGATCGAGTTCTCAAAGATGCAATAACCGCCTTCTATTTTGATCTGACAAGGGAAAAGATGACTTGGGAACAGGTGTGTGAGACATATAAGCTAGGGGAGTATGAGTATAATCAATTGAGGAGTTACAGCCAGTCCTTTGTTAGGGATGCTCTCAATCCTTCAAAAAAAAATCCTTCACTTCCAAAAAGTGTAGTAACTTTACTGAATCACCTATATAGAGCATCTATGGGTATTGTATCTCAACAAGAGTCTATTCCTTGGAAAATTAGGGGGGTGGGTTTTGATATGACAAAGATTATAGCCTTTTGTAGTGAAGAGCATGTACCATTTCAGCTGGCAATCATGGACCTACATGGTACAAAGGAGCAGCTCTCGTCAGAATTTTTCTCCAAGTTGGCACTTGCTTTGAACACACTAAACTCACAATATGAATATATTCTTGTGTGTTTTGTTGATTTCATCACCATTGGAATGCTTATCGAAGGGATTTCTAGCCAGTCAACAAAGGTGCACTATGAATTTGGTGTGATCCACACACAAAAAGATGATGCCTGGACATCTGGAACAGTTGAGATTGCAACTGTTATTCTTTTCATCAGCAAGGTTGACAAGTTTGAGGCCATTGATAAGGTTCTCATAAAAAATGTATTCATCTCAGGATCTAGTAGCCAAAATAGAGAATTCATCGACAAAGGCTTTATTGATGGTCTCATCACAGGGTTTTGTCCTGAACAGAGCTATGTTGTAGAGATATATTGTGGTGGAGTTGTGCTAGAGGAGAGCTTGCTAAAGAAGAGACGATGTATTGCTTTGTGCAAAGATGATTTGGAAGCGATGGCATTAGAATCAAAGTGCTCTGCTCTTTTAGATGGTCACCCGTCCTTGCAAGAGTGGTGTGGTGCAAGTGGCGGCACAAAAAAGCAAACACTAGATGATGCAGAAAAAGAGAACCTTCAAAATCTTCACATTGATGACCCACCAAGTATAGAGGACGAAGAGGAAGGTGATGATATTGACAACAAAAATGACACAGATGATGATAAAGAAGTTGGGGATGCTACAGACTTTGAAGATGCAGGGCAAAGGAATGAAGAGGACCAAGGGAATGATGCTCTATTCAATGAGGATGCCGAAGACAATTTTGAAGATATTGGAAGGCATGAAAATGATGATGAAGGTGGGAATGGTGATGATATATTGGATTCTGCAAAAGCCATGGAAGCTACAAATGTTGGGGTTGCTATGGCCGTTGAGAAGATTGGGGATACAGATGTCAACAAGGCTTTCCATGCTCATAGCCCATCAAGCTCTCAACCAAAGAAAGGTAGAAAAGTACATTGATAGTGCTTATTATGAATGTACAACGAATGGTGATCATTGAAAGGAGCTTATCAACAACTAATATTAGCATAGGTTTTGTTCAAAGTGTGGATTTGTTGAAATAATTATTTGTCTTTTGATTAATACATTGGCTTTTTATCCTTTATTTCATGCCAACGTCTAGTACAAATGATGATGCACACTTACTATTAAGAAATTACTCTATATCCTAGTGTAGCAGTGAGGCTCAAAATTAAGTTTGAGCCTAATACAAATGATGACGCACACTTACTATTAAGAAATTACACTTACTCCATATCCTAGTGTAGTGGTGAGGCTCAAACTTAAGTTTCAACCGTACCTCCACTTATGTCCAACCTTGGGGATGTCTTCCAACACAAGGCACAATCTCAAGTTGAGCGATCTTTACGTTGCCCTTGTAAGTGAGGCTCAAACTCAAGTTTGACTCTTATGTTATGGTTCCTAATTCATTATGGTACATCAGTCGAAGTTTAGTAATCTAAGTTTGGATACAAAGTATATGTGTAGATATAAAAATGACTAGTATTGTATTAGCCTTGGTGTATTATTTAAATCCTAAAAGTAATAGTATTTTATTTTAATCTTACAGATATATACAAAGAAGGGAAAGACGAAGATAACATTGCTCAACTAGAACATCATCATGAAAGCCCTACTAGAGAGATCAACTCTCATGATTTAAATGCTAGAAATAATGAAGACAACATGGTGGAGGTAGATCACATCGATGATTCAGCTTTGCAAACATCTTCAAGGCCTTCAAGTGATAGGACTAAAGAGACTAAGGACATTCCTAATTTGCAAGTTAATGTTGAGGTTAGTGAGAATAAAGATAAAGTTAATGAAGAGCTTCAAGAGACTTCTGCAACCAAGGAGAGACAAGAAGAGATTGTTGAACAAATGGATGAGGCTACATATGCTACAAATAAAGGGAAAATAGTTGAAATCAAGGACTCTGTGGGCAGAGGGTGTTGAAGAAATTGATGAGGCTACATATGCTACGAATAAAGAGAGAATAGTTGAAATCAAGGACTCTGTGGTGGCAGAGGGTGCCAAGAAACCTAAAGGTATATCTTTTTCAATAGGATGTTATTTAAGATGATTTATTCAGCAATTTTGTGTGTTAAAAAGTATGTTTCTCAGCGAGAGTTGTTTTTGCAGGTATAGCTACTTCTAACAATCACAAGTTAAGTACGCAAGAAATAGAGCAACGTGTTGAGGAGCTACGTTCCGATACACAAAAGAGTAGGCCTCTAGGAAGTTTATATTCTTTTGAGAGAGATGGAGATAGATTAGTATTTCAATCTTCACCAATCAATAGGGAAATGCAATCAAGTCTAGGAGCCATTGTCATAGATGAGTATGGGAGCATGAAACGAAAGTAAACTTGTGGATGTTTTGTTGTAATTAGCTCTCATTGATAATATAGGATCACTTGTTTTAATATTGTTAAGTATGTAAACACATTAAAGTGTTATCATTCTTCTGTATTGTATGCAGAAAATATTCCTCGTGCAATCACCATAAAGAAACATGCACTTATACTTGATCTTAATGGAGTTTTACTCAACAAGGAAGAGAAGAGGCATCCACAAACAAATTGTATTCGAATTGATATTGGTCGCACCACAGTTGTTATTCGCCCCGGGTGTTTTGAATTTTTGGATGAGATTTGCCAGTACTTTCATGTTGGTATTTGGTCCACCATGCTACACAAGAATGTTTGTGCCTATGTAAACACTCTTGAACAGTATGCACATAAGAAATATCATTTCTTTATGGTGTGGGGACAAGAAGAATGTTATATCCATAATCTTCGAAAAGTGTATAGGCCAGATAAGCCTACTGTTGAGGCTATGTTTAAACCTTTACTCAAGGTTTGGAATCAGTTCCAAGATATTTGCAATAAGAAGAATACATTGCTTATTGATGATAGCCCTTTCAAGGGATGTGTTAATCCAAAAGACAACTGTTTCTTCCCTGAAAGTTTTCAAGGAGGGCACGACTACGTACTGTGCAATGACCTTCTACCCTACCTTTTCAATCTAAATAATACAAATGACATTAGGTCTATTATTTTGCTTAATCGGCTAGGTCAATCTCCTATCACACATGGCCATAATTTATTTATCGATTTTCAAGATGTATTGGAAGAATGGCTCCAATTCACCTCCCTATTTTTGCGAGAAGAAGTGGAAAACTCATCTTCTGCATCTTCACACTTACCATTATATGGTGATAAGCTAAAGTATGTCCAATCAAGAGGGGAAAAAAGAGAAGTAGAATCTATAAGCAAGGATCTAGCAATGTTGGCATCCAAAGCTGGAGTACCATTACTATCCAAAGACCAGCTAAGCTTGTTAAAAGTGTGTTACAAAAGAAGGATTTTGAGTGATCAACATGCTATTGCTTATGCTACTCGCTTGGGATATGATCGTGGTCATCTCATAAGTGGAGTTGCAGCAAAAGCATACATATCAAGGCTACAAAAGGCTTACTTGAGCTTATGGGTAGGATAATGTCTGGTTTCATTAAACATTGAGTGACAGTATAATCAGATTCCAACCTAACCCAAACTAGTTGTTGCTACAGGTCGAAGGAAACCATTTCTGAGGTCTAAACGTGCAGTTTGAAGTATGGGATCTGCACAAATATCAAGACTTGTTGGGTGCAGAATGTTTGGAGCCATTTTGTACCTAAAAGCCCATAAGATAGACTTAGGCTTTGGCCAAAACAATGTGCTTAGATGGGTTTAATTTTTGGATTGTACGAGCCAAATCTTTACACTATTGTATCAAGAAATCAAATGCCTTCAAACTGACTGTCATTGGATTATCTCTTTTGTCAATATTTGCAATTCGATTGCAATAAAGATGTGTTTGTTTTTTATTGAATATATTGCCTTGTCAAGGTGTAAGGCTATGAATATCATAATAATTTAATTTGGATAGACTCAATTATCTCAATAGTGAAAATCTTTTATACATCATATTCAATAAATTTGATGAAATTTAGCATTGACAATATACTCGCTCTTTTATTTTTTTGGTTGAACTAATGAGGTATTGGAGCATTTGTCTATGAAGGTTTAAGACCATCCATATCATGGATGAATTTATGTTGTTGGCACATAATATATTTATTCAAAATTTTGAATGTACATTAACCAAACATTTTGTTTTCAACAGGATATGTTGAAGCATATAGCTTTGATTTCAAGTGTACAGAAAACTTACTATTGAGGTGGCACCAATCATTGGTGACTTATGTACCTAGAGGCAAAAGAGTTCCACCACCCCCAGATACAATAAGGAAACAAAGAAGAGTATTGATACTTGAACTCAATGGTGTTTTACTTAAGACCATTGAGATGCAACATGGTGATGTATGTCCAGACTGGGCCAAACATATGCATCTTGTGGAAGAGAATACAAGTGTTTGGCATTTGATTCGCAAAGATGCATTCACTTTCCTTGATTTTTGTATGCAATGGTTTGAGGTATGGATCTGGAGTACTAATAGACTACAAAGGACTCGATGCATTCTTGAGTTGTGCTTTCCTCGGCACCATCAAAAGTTTAAGGTCGTAGCAGGGCATGCAGCATGTCAAAAGACGGATCTTCTTATTGGATATCGATTTGTATACAACAAAAACTTAGATGTAGCATGGAGAATTTTTCATGACCTGGATGGAAATAACACACTAATTTTTGATGATACCCTCTACAATGTAATGTAGAATATGCCCGGAACCTACTTGATTTTTCCAAAGATGTGGAATCAAAATATAGAGGAGCTTCAAAGTTTTTTGGAGACAACAATCAGCGCATGGTTACTTGGTTGGATTTATGCAAAGAACAAACGGGAGTATACTTGCAACACTTTAGTAAATGAAGCAGCTTATGATAGAGAAACTTTGTATGTATTGGAGCAATACATGAGAAAACGCTATGTTTGAGATACAATTTGTACTCAATTATTATCTTGACGAAGGATTTTTGTCTTCTTCATATGAAAGGTGTTGTATAATCTCAATTAAGTTTAGTGTCACGTATGTATCTATACAACTACAAACAAATACGCCAAATAGTTGTGTCAAGATATAATCTATTGGCACAAAGAGTGCACCAACAAATAGATGTTAGCTCAAACTACACAAAAATACCGAGTTTCCAACCAATCCTATAAGAAATGGGACTCGAATAATTCCCAAAATTCCTAAATTTGTCTTGAATGATATTATGTTAATTCACTTCCATAGTTGCTATAAACACCATGGGGTGAAATCATGATAAGGTGGACTGAAAACTTGTGTCCTGGACAATGGTTTACAATTGGTTATGAAACACTTTTATGCAGAGTTAGAGAATTAAAACATGGTTGTTTAATCTTGTTTCACATTTATTATATCTAAAAGGCACTAGATAAATTGCTAAATACATCTTATGATGATGATATTAAATCCACTAATATTGGTTGTCTTCAAGTGTGGTAGCAACCAATGCAAAACTGGTAGAAAGTATACCACCTTATCATTCTTTCACCCCATGTTTAATGCCTTAGCTAAGTGGGTATGAGATAGAACAAAGTATAGTAAAAAAAGCAAAGAGTATGCAACTGGTAATGCAGAGAGAAAATTAGCACATAACTACATGACAGTGTACAAGCTTTAAAGACCTTGGAGCTGAATTGAGCATTTAAATACTATCTTGTGGAGCTATTAATCTTGGGGAAGCTATCCATTACAAATTTTTAAGCCTGAGGGAACAACAACAAACAAAAACGAGCTGACCCAAGCAATAGAAATTTCTGGTTGTGAAGCTCAACATTGGAGCTATGGTGTGGATAAGATTACTTCATTACACAATAGTGTATGCAAAAGCAAGTCCTTGATGATGTATGAGCACATTGAGGAGTGTATGAGCAAGAGAAAATACATTGGGTTTATGTGCAGGCAATTATAAAGAACCCACAGCTACACATACTATCAAGAAATGGCCAATGATATTATATTAAATCACTTCCAAAGTTTCTAAACACCATGTTTAATGTCTTAGCTAAGTGGGTATGATCTAGAGCAAAGTATAGTAAGCAAAATGAAGAGTTTGTAGTTGGTAATGCAGAGAGAAAATCAACACACAACTACATTAGTGAGTGTGCAAGCTTTAAAGACCTTGGAGTTGAATGGAGCATTTCAATACTATCTTGTGGACCTCCTAAGCTTGGAGAAGTTGGCCATTGCATAGTTTTGAGACGAAGGAAGCCGTAACAAACAAAAATGATAAAAAACAAGCTCTCCTTTATTGTAGACAAGTTTGCACTAGTTGCAGTGGAGTTTATGAAGATTATAAGCTCTGTAACATACCCATCTTCACTAATAAAGAAATGTCCATGTAATAGATAAATTTATGAGTTTTTATGGTATAAAGATCAATGATTTTATTATTTGAGTCATTTCTGCTTAGAATCTTCAAATTTTGGACTGTGCGTGCAATTTTACCCTAATATAGGATTTTACAGCATCCAAAACGGACACTGGATCGAGCTTATACGCAAATTTCAGTCATTTTTAGTTAAAAAGCGACGACCTTTAACCTTAATAAATGCACGACCGGGCGTCCGATTGACAAACGATCTGCACCCCAATGACTAGGAGAACATCTCGGATAAAAAAAAAAGTTGGGTGGTCCGACACACAAATCGAGGCCGATGCCCCAAATTTGGGGATCCCGTCCCAAAATTTGGATCGTACACACTTACCAGGGTGCCCGTACGATGGCCGCACAAGAACCAAAGGACGGCCACCCATTGTGTGGTCCACACGTACTGCTACGTGGGCACCCATGCTACCCCTGACCAGAGAAGGTACATGCGCACCACTCCTTTCCCTTTTAACCGACACCATACCTTTCGCCCTGAGCCATGTAGGCCACTTTTCCAGAGCCTTTGCTGGTACACCGTCCTTGCTTTGTGCAGTGCCCATACCCGTACCCCCCCGCAGTTATATAAACCCCGGGGTGCTCCATGGGCAACACACATTTCTGCATAGCTTATGCTATGTTGTGCCGCTGTTCGTACTGTCGTCCGTCTCTGTGCGCAGTGTACTTGATTCATGTATAAACTTTTTTATAAATCTTGTGTTTGGCATTATTGTATTGTGGAAAAAGACTGTTTTAACAAACCTTGTGAAAAGGGCCTTAATTAAGAAACATGTTTATTTATGTCAAACAGTGTGGTAGGATTAATTAGAAAACAAATTGATGCGTGAGTAGGATGGAAAGTGGGAGGATGGAATGCCCGAACGGCACCATCCTATGGACGGGTGGACCCGATTAGTTGGGTAGCTTTCCAACAGATTAAGTGAAAGCCGTACGCTAGATAAATAGGTTCTTGGACAACTCTATTCTAGAAGACTAGGCGAGCGGCTGTGCCTTGCATGGATGAGGAAAAAAGCATTGCCTCTAGAAATCAAGTCTAGTAGTTGCCCAATTTATGATCAATTACCCTATGGGTGATTTGATTTTTAGAAGATCGCGCTCCCCCTGCGGGATAGGACTAGGACTTACCTATGAATTGTATCCTTGAATCTCTACTTGGTCAAGGTGTCGATGAATAGGAAATTTTCTCCAAGTTAAGACTTAGTGGACTATCTTAAGTGTTTCCCTTATTTTAGAAGGGGGGAACCTTACAATTGGTATCAGAGCCGATCTTAGCTCCTAGGAATTACCATTTAAGGACTATTTTGCAATGAATGTTTTACCTAACATAATGCTAATTAATAAACCCATGCGGTGAATACCAAGGTCCGAATAAATAATTTGGTGTAATCCAAACCCCAGCCACACATCACGGTAAGCCATTCCAGCTTTTGATTGATTGTGGCAGTACCCATTCATTTCTTTCTCCTAGGTGTTTGCAAAAATTAAACTTGGGTCAAAAAACAGCTAGAAGAATGACTGTGGAGTTAGCCAGTGGGAAAGAAGTAGTATCTTGCCACTCTATAGGAAACCTTGATTTTGAGCTGGGTAATGAGCAAACTCATGGGACACTTTAGAGTCTTGCCACCCATTAGGAATTTATGATGGAATCCTTGGGATGGATTGGTTAATTGCAAACAAAGCTAGCATTCATTGTAACTAGGGGAGTATCACTTTTGAAAATGAGCATGGCCAAGTAATATTCGTTCAGGGGGGATAATAGGAAATCCTAAATCTAGGGTAGTCAAGGAAAAATATCTTCTCAAGGGAACACGTAAGGAGACAGAACCCTCTTGGCTCCAAGAATTCTCTTACATCTTCCCTGATGAGCTTACAGGGCTACCGCCTCCTCAAAAAGTCGATCATGAAATCGAGGTGATCCCTGGAGCTCAACCTGTCTCAAAAACACCCTATAAAATGTCCCTTCCTGAAGCCATTGAACTTAAAGAGCAACTTACCCAACTCATTGAGCAAGGATTCGTACGCCCTAGTAGCTCTCCTTGGGGGGCACCTGTAAGGACAGAACTCTCCGCCTCTGCATAGATTATCGAGGGCTAAATCAAGTCACTGTCGAGAATAAGTATCCTATCCCTCGCATCGACAAACTTCTTGACAGGCTTCATGGGGCCAAAATCTTCTCAAAAATAGATTTGAGGTCTGGTTACTATCAGATCAAAGTCAAGGAAGTAAATATACCCAAGACAACCTTCAATACCCGTTATGGCCACTATGAGTTTACTGTAATGTCATTCGGGTTAACCAATGCTCCTGCAACCTTCAACCGCCTAATGCAAGATATATTCCGTCCTTACTTGGATGAATTTGTGCTTTTTTTTTATGACATCTTAATCTACTCCAAATCAATGGAAGATCATGAGGAGCATGTGTGTAGAGTTCTGCAATTGTTGCACAGACATAAACTCTATGCCAAGAAGAGAAAATGTACCTTCTTTACTCATCAAATTGAGTATCTTGGGTTCATCGTCTCCAAAGATGGCATTTCAATAGACCCCGCCAAGGTCAAAGATATTATGGAGTGGCCACCCCCTAAATCAATTCGTGAAGTTCATGGGTTTTTGGGAATCACGGGATGGTATAGGATTTTTATCAAAGATTATGCCTTGGTAGCTGCACCTTTGACAGATCTTCTTAAGAAGGATTGCAAAATAGTGTGGCTGCCAACCCATCAAAACAGTTTTGATCAGCTCAAGGTCATTTTCTGCCCCAGTCCTGAGACTTCTTGATTTCACCAAGGAGTTTGAAATGGTTACTGATGCTAGTAGTCTAGCACTTGGTGGTGTCTAAGGCCAAGAAGGAAGACCAGTCACTTATACTTCCCACCGTAACAAGCTGAAGCAATATGAAGCAAATCATGCCACCCATGATTTGGTCTTAGCATTTGTTCATTGCCTCAAATTATGGAGACATTATCTCTTGGGGGGCAAATTCCAGCTTCTAACTGACCATAAAAGTCTGAAGTGGATCTTCACCCAACCTAACCTCAACATGCGGCAAAGGAGATGGATTGAAATTCTACAAGAATATGACTTCGACATCAAATTCCGCCCTAGGAAAGATAATGTGGTAGCAGATGCACTTAGCCGCAAATCTTTCTTGAGTGAAATTTCAATGCCAAATAATCCCATACTGGTCAAGGTGGAAGAAGTCTCATCTCATGATCTAGATTATCAGAGGATGATGAAGTTAGTAGAAGAGAGGGGAAATTCAGAGAAAGAGAAGAATCTAATCAAGGGATACTCCACTCATGAAGGGAGCCTCTACTTCAATCACAAGCTATGTATCCCTAAGGATCCTACTTTAAAGAAACTAATCCTCCATGAAGCTCATGATAGTCCTACTGCAGGACACCCAGGCTATGTAAAAACAATAAATGCCATAAGAAGGAGCTTTCATTGGGTAGGCTTGAAAAATAATGTCCTTCAGTACTTGAAGCAATGTCTCTCATGCCAAAGGATCAAAGCTGAAAGGATCAAGATGCCTGGGAAACTTCAACCCTTGTGGGAGTGCATTAGTATGGATTTTGTCACAAGTCTCCCCACTGTTCAAGGAGGATATGACTCCATTCTGGTAGTAGTGGACTTACTTACCAAAGGAGCTCACCTTATACCAGCAAAAGAAGACCTTCAAAGCTTCTGATGTTGCTCGAATATTCATCAAGGAAGTCCTCAAACTTCATGGTCTCCCAAAAAGGATAGTAAGTGACCGGGATTCTGACTTCACTTCAAAGTTCTGGCAGTCCTTATTTCAAGCCCTGGGAACTCAACTTTGCTTATCATCCAGAGAGACTGATGGCAAGACTGAGAGAGTCAATCAAGTAATTGAAGACATTCTCAGAGCATATTGTGGACGGGAACCAAGAAGTTGGATTCAATACCTTCCTCACGTAGAATTTGCCTACAATGCATCTTATCATCAGAGCATAGGAATGTCACCATTCAAAGCACTCTATGGGCAAGAATGCTTGTCTCCTCTAAATTTATCTGATCCGACCATAAGAGTTGAGGCATCCGGGAAAATGCTCGAAGAGATGGAGGAACAAACCGAGGCAATCCAAAAGGATATTAAAGCTGCTGCCCAAGATCTACAAAAGCATTATGTTGACACCAAGAGGTCTGAAAGGATCTTCAAGGAAGGAGACAAAGTTCTTCTACAAGTGTGTGCGACCCAAACGAAGTTGTCTATCACTTGGGAAATATAAGAAGCTCAGCCTTAGGTATTGTGGTCCCTATACAGTTATCAAGTGTCTAGTTAGTAACATAGCCATAAGAAGCTTAGCAAAACCTATAAATTAATAGCCATAAAAAGCTAGAGTGGAGAGAGAGGTAGGGAAGAGTGAGATGCCAAGCAAAGTAGAAAAAGAGGGAGAGACTCTTACCTTTGGTGAGTTGAAAGAGAGTTGAAAGAGAGAAGTGGGAGAAAGCAAAAACTTGCAAAACTATACACAAAAAGAGATTAGCAAAACCAAAAAGATATTAGAGTGGAGAGAGAGGTAGAGAGGGAGAGAGTCTTACCTTTGGGTAGAGAAACAGAAAAGAACACCAAACCTGCAAAACCAAAAAAACAAGGACATATAGACAAAAACATCAGTACTACCTGCAATGAAAAACAAAGAGAAGGTAGAGTAGGTTCGAGAGAGAGAGAAGAAGAGGGAAAGACAAAGAGAAAGGGAGGGGAGAGAGAGAGAGACAAGGGGTGTGGGGGAGGGGGAGGGGAAGAGGAGAAGGGTGGCTTACCACACACCTCCAAAACAATCTAAAACTCACTATAACGCACACGTTACACCTCCGAGTTTTTTAAAATTTTCTAGAGTCAGTATTTGGGTCAGTATTAGAGTCGAAATTAGCCTAGGTAATGTTTGTAATAAGCAAAGTCGGTAATGGCACTAGTATTAGAGTTGGTATTACCGACCTGAATACCGACTCAGATACAAACGTAAATACCGAGTCATATACCAACCCTAATATCGATGCCCGACAAGTTCACATAATAATGTAATCGACTTGATACAAGTCATGGTACATATTGACATGACATTTCAAGTGAAAATGCACACTTTGAACATCAAATCTCTGACTCTCTCTCTCTCTCTCTCCTCCCCTTTGGCCCTTTCACACTTTGAATATCAAATCTCTCTCTCTCTCTCTCTCTCTCTCTCTCTCTATCTCTCCCTTTGGCCCTTTCACACTTTGAACATCAAATATATATATATATATATATCTCTCTCCCTTTGGCCCTTTCATACTAACTCTTCAAATTCATCATGGCCTCATGCTCATCATCTAGTGAGAAGAGTGTTAGGTTGGGCGTGATGCCTATCTTTCTCAAAGAATCCTTTGCCCTTGTAATGAATGCAAGTGGATCGCCAGAATGGAGCAATGCATGACACTGGGACATGTTCAAGATCATGGAAGATTTGATCCAGCACTCATAGATCAAATAATCCAAGCTTAACTAAATCAAAGCAGTTTGTCTTCTTCCATAGAACAAGCCAAGATTAACTCAATAGAAGTAGTTTATCTTCGTGTTGAGAAGTACTTTCTGAAAAGCATCCTAACAGTCCATGTGCATCTACTAGTACATGTGGTGGACGAAGTATCTATAGTAGGTCGTACATAGCCATTGGATGTTTTTCTTGGAAAGATTCGTGAAAACTCTCAAAGGTTTTGTGCGAAAAAGAGCAAGACTTGAGGGGAGCATGGTTGAGGGGTGGCTAATACAAGAGTCACTTGAGGGGAGCATGGTTGAGGGGTGGCTAATACAAGAGTCACTAGTGTACATTTTTGAGTTCCTTGGTCGAAAGGACGAGGATATGCCTCTTTTGTGGACAAATAAGGACAATGAGAAAATAGTTGGTGAGGTCCCTCAAGGTAAAGGAAAAGACCAAAGAATGAATTCAACACTAGCAGATAAGGTCAACAAGTTTTGCATGTTGAATCATCCTACCATGGAAAAGTGGCTTCAAAAGTATGAAGATGCAAAGGTGGAATGAAGAAATGCACGACAAGCCTTTAGGAGACAAAATAGACAACGAAACATCTGGTACCCTAAGGAATTGGAATATTTTCCTCCTTTCATGAGCCTAAGATGGCTAAACAATGATTTAACAAAGGCTCGAGAAGAGGTTCAAAGAGTCACTGACATCGAATGGGAGTTCTCTAGAGGTTGCAGTGAAAAGGAATATAATTAATGATCATTACTACATTACTTGTATTTATTGTATGTCTCTTTCATGCAAATAATTACTACATTCTTTATTTGGCAAAAATAAAGATGATTATTATCTCACGTTGGTGTGTGTTACTTTGTAGTATTTATCATTTGGAGCATTATGGTCATACGAATGACATTTTTGAGTGGAGTGGATAGACAAAAATTGTACAACATTTGACTGTGGAGTGATGGAAAAGTTTGAGCACCAAAGTCAAACAAGTGCAAGTGACACAAACATCCGTATATCAAATATAGAATATTTTGGCTTGATTCAAGATATTTTAAAAATAGATTTCCAGTCAACCTTTTTACATGTTCATCTTTGATGTGCAATGGTTAACGTTTAAAGTGATCATGGAAGGACAAGGTGAAACTATCCGTAGAGATAGATCAGGTCTCATGGAAGCTGACTCCATAAAATTATGGACTGATCTACATGATACATTTGTTCTTCCACAACATTGTGAACAGGTATATATAAAAGATGTTATACTTATAACAATTAATTATTTATTCTAACATACATTTAATATATACATACAATTTATATGTACGATCTAAAATTAAATATCAAGTTGTTTTTCAACCAAATCTAGTTGATAAAAAGTGGTGGTACATTATTGAAGTTGCTCCTTGCTTCCAAGAAAATTTATGAAGACAAAGAACTTATACATGACCCTATGGATACTTCCATAATAAGTACGACACTATCAATGACCAATGTCAAAAATGAAGAGAACAATAATGAGGATGTCAAAGTTATATGTCCTAATGACATACTTGATCATAATGATGCAGTGCAATTTGTACAAGGTGAGAATGAACAAGGTAATGAAACGGATGAAATTCCAATACACCTTAATTGAAGTTGACTATAAATCAGATAATAATCATGAATTCATTGATGAGCTGATCTATGTAGACATTTTTGCACATTTAGACTTGGCACAAGATTAACGAGAGGATTAAATAATATAATTCTCAAATAATTTTGTAGTTTCAAGCTTATATTCTACTTTTTCACAAATTTCTAGATGCAAAAATTTTTTAAAATTTCTCTAGATACCGAGGCCAATACTGGCCTCGGTATCTGCAAAAAAATTTTAAATTTTCTCCAGATACTGAGGTCAATACTGGCCTAATACCGACTCTTATACCGAGGCTATTACCGACTCTAATACCGAGCCCTAATACCGACCCTAATATCGAGCCCTATTACCGGCCCTAATACCAAGCCCCGTAACTTTCACCAAAAATTGATCCCCAAAAAACTATCTGCCCAAATTGTTGGGTGATTAGCCTCGGTATCTGGCCAATATGTTGTAGTGACACTTAGCCATTTGGGCACAACCATTATTTTCCATACACACTATCCACAAACAGGTTGCTAGTCTAGTGTCCACCCCTACCAGTAATTCTATCTACTAGTTGGCCGACAATGAGCTTGCATTGTCAACACATGTCTTGTGTATTTAGTACCTTTAAATCTTTTAACTTTTGATATTTTTACACAATATACATATTTTACCTTTTTTGGAGCTAATAGTCCAAGGCACCATGGGTATTAACCAAGAGGGAGCACAATAAGGTGAAAAGGGTGATGCCTATTTTCATACACCAACGAGAGTAATGCATTCATTGAAGGGTGCCTTCACAAAGAAGAAAAAGAAAGGAGACAAACAATTATATGGCCTCAAGACACATGATTGGCACAAGATATTACAGATATATAAATATTTGCTTATTCATTTTCTCTTTGTGGTACATAATTTGTAAGCTCATCAAGCTATGAGGAATCTAGCTAATGAGTTATACCCTACCCATGTACCTCTCTTTCAATGGTATTAGAAATTTTCTTAGGTCCTTTTGTGTAGTGAGTACTATGTGTGTGTGTGTGTGTGTGTGTGTGTGTGTGTGTATGTATGTATATATGTATGTGTACACACACACACACACACGCACATATATATATATTATATATGTGTGTGTGTGTGCTTGTATGTGTATATGTATGTGTACACACTCTCTCTCTCTCTATATATATATACACACACACACACACACACATATTTACACATATATATTATATACATGTACACACACACACACACATGTATATGTATATGTATATGTATATGTATGTGTGTGTGTGTGTGTGTGTTTATGTGTGGAAACATACATACATACATATATGTATAAATACTTTAAGGTAATATAGATAGATATTTATGTGTATACATGTTCAAGTAGTAAGCATGCTAGAAGCATTTACTTGCTAATAAGTTGGCATAACTTCTTTTCTCCTAAACTAAAATAAAACAAGTTTTTTTAGAACTTTTGAAAGAGATAGAGAGAGAGAGAGAGAGAGAGAGAGGGAGAGAGAAGGGGGAAGGGGTGCAACCATATTCTTGTTCAAAGAGGCTACATGACAGGGGAAAAAATAGGGACTAGCCCAATGATCATTTTTTATGAGGTTATTTGGTTTCTAAAAGTAAAGTGTTATGCCCACAATATTTTTTGATCCCATAGAAACATGCAAAGTCAAATGGGAAGTGAAATTGATCAAAACATCAATACATGTGAGTTTCTATGATAGACATTTTAAATATTTTCCCAAGGCTTTCATACCTCTATATTTTAGAAGAAATGTAATCATGAACCTATTTATGCGTATACCATGGAAGTTATCAGAACATTAGTTCATGTGAGTTTCTATGATAGCCATGTTGAAATATTTTCCCAAGACTTTATTACCTCTATGTTTTAGACGAAATGTAATCATTAACCTATTTATATGTATACCATGGAAATGACGGCGATGACTCCTTATTTTTAACCTTGTTTAATGGATGTGGGAAATTTTTGGAAAATGGAGTTTTGTGGTTGCATATTGAAACGACATTCATCCTTGGAGATTCCATGTAAACTGCCAACACATGTCTATCCTATCCCTCATCTAAAGATGAATGATAAACTCTGACTTTTCAATGGTGGGCATGTAAACTACCAACACACCTCTATCGCTCATCTCAATGGTGGGCATGAAAGAACAAATTGTTCTTGTTTACGATATAATTGTATTTTGGTCATTTTTGCTATTTTGCTTGATGCTACACTTTTTACTAGATACTCCCATGAGTGCAACTAGTCATGAAGCCTTGCACACCTCACCAGTTGTAAACAAATAACATCCAATGCTTGAGCAAGAAAGTATGGGTAGGTATTATATTTTTTTAACCCTAACGGGTCTCCACTTTTAGAGTTCTAATTTTGGTTCACGTTCTATTCTTTATACGATCACTTTATGCTTGTCATCTGGTGCATGCCTATTTTTGGCTAGTTTCTCATATCTCGAACATGGTCTGCAAGTTCTGCGATCTTATCTTGTACATGTTCTCACAACCTGACATGGCAAACACCATACTTGTTAACGAGTTTCCTTCTGGGCAGCGTTCTATTCCTCTTTTCCAAGGCCAAGGATTTCCTAGTTGGAAATACAAGATGCTATTAATTTTGGAAGGAGACGAATTGGCAGATATTCACACACACACACACACACACACACACACACACACACACATGTACACATCTGCACATGCATTAATGTAAACACACACTCTCTCCCCCTATATACACTCTCACACAGACAAATTCTCTCTCTCTCTCTCTCTCTCTCTCTCTCTCTCTCTCTCTCACACACACACACACACACACACACACACACACAAACACACACTCCCTTTCTCTTCTCACACAAACAAACACACACACACACACGCACACACACACTCCCTCTCTCTTCTCACACACTCTCTCCCACACATAAAAACGCATGCATACACATGCAAACACACACATAAAAACTCTCTCTTACACACGCATGTATACACACACAAACACACACTCTCTCTCCCAGTACAATAGAGCCATAGTATAGCAGCATTTTTGGCAGTGTTATTATAACTAAAAGCCTTGGAAAATGTTGGGGTCATTTTGCTTCTATTACACACATTGCTATATTTGCTGTGCACCACGCGAGCACGGGAGTGCTGCTCAGCAACGTTATTATTAATAAAATTTCTCCTAATCACTAGCAGTAAAAATAAACCTATAAAAAAAACGTTGGGATAGACTAGGAAGTTCTCATAGAACTCAGCAACATTCTGAGTAGCGAAACTTTGCTTATTACTGAGTAGGGAAATAATAGTGCTAAGTAGTAAAAATAAACTTACAAAAAAAGCTAGGGCAGACTGGGAAATTATCATAGAACTCCCTAGTCTGTCCCAACTTTTAAAAAAATTGTCTGTTCCAAGATATTTTTTTCAATAAAGAGAGTAGAAAGAAGTGGACAAAAACATTAACAAAAACATATATTCACCCGATTACAAAATATTGATAAGGCCTTTAGCCATTTACAAAATAAAGCTAAAGGGATAACTAATCAACATCCTCATCTTCAAAATCACTTTCTTTATCTTCCTGGTCTTCTTCATGTGCATAGTCCAAATCATCTTCACTCTCCTGCATACATGCACACATGAATAATATAACTACTAAATAGTAAAAGAGAATATATACAGAAGAAAAAGACTTACATATTACTTACCTCGTTAACTATAGTTCCCAAAATGGAATCATTCAAGGGAACACCTTGCACGTGCATCCATGCTCATAGTTGTTCGAGGGGCTGTGTATCCATAATCATATTCTTCATTTGTTGGGGGCAACTAACAACCCCCCTCTAAAGAAACAATAAAATAGAAGATCAAATTATATTTAACAGAAGAGTAAAATAGAAGACCAAATCAGATTAATGCAAAGAGAAACATATACACCTATGAAGCGTGTATTGAAGGAAGATTTTCCTCCCGACCCATAGTGAGAAGCTCCTCGCTTCAGTGGTCTTCACCCTTGCCAATGATTGTTTTTTGTATGCATATAGATTCTTCTTTACATAGCTCCACACATGCGTTCATTCCTCCTGTGTGCAAACAGTAGGCTTCTCGGAGTTTGACTTGGCATATTTCTTGATGTTTACTCTTATATAAGAGAAAAAAAGCTTCAATTTTTTTTCCATAAATGTTGAGAGATGTAATCCGATGTTGTGTGTATGTGGGAAACCACCCTAGAGGTGAAAGATATTATGATAGTATAAGAATGCCACATTTAATATTTTATGGTGTGTGAGTGTTGACCAAAAGAGTGGAAAAGAAGTTGCCACATGGATGATGATGTGTAAAGTGGGATAAGGCTAGAAAGCCTATATCATTGTATGGTTCATTTGAGATATGCAATAGAATAGAGATCAGGTTTTGAGTGTGCAATATCTTTCTCTCTCTCCTACTCATGGAGTTTTTAGTGTGGTATAACCCACCTTAAGTTTTATGCTTATCTTTTGTCTATCACCATCATTAATCCCATTTTAGGATTGTTCACATGGTATCAAAGCTTGGGTGGGCTCTTCGTCATGGTGAATATTTATGTATAGTTTTCTTGGTTATGTGTTCATTGATTAAGCATTATTTTTAGTTGATTATGAAAAAAATTAGCACACTCATTGCCATTAGTATCGCATTTGGAGAGAGATTATGCTCATGGAAATTTGGAGATTATGGTGCATGGAAGCTGAAAATGGAGATTTCAGCAAGTATGAAGGCTATGGAGTCTTCGATATCAACAAGGAAGATTCCAAGGATATTTGTAAAGGTATTTTGATGATTTTTCCTCTAATTTGGTGTTTGAGCATGGAATAATGCTCATATTTGAGAAGGGTTTCTTTGTGTGGGATTTGTGAATCCCATGGCTCTTACATTTGGGCAAGGAGCATATTGAAGGTGCATGCTTGTCCATGTCAATGGCAAGTGGTGATGGGCTGGTTGTAGTCCATTTATATTGGAGCATGTTAATTGATGCATGTGTCATGGTATGCTCATGAAGGTGAGCATGAAATGGTGGAAGTGACTAGGGATTTCACATAAGTGTTTTGCACCTTGGAGGCTTCTTGGAATAGAGAGGCAAATGTAGAGCACCCTTGAAATAGTTTGCTTGAGGAAGAAGCTGCATGTAAGGATGGGATGCATGCATGTTTGGAGCTCAATTGGGAGCTCACAAAAGCCATGCTAATGGCTGTGTAAACCTCAAGAAGAAAGGAGGTTTTTGAGGTGAAATGTGTATATAAGGGGCTTCATATTTAGATGACTTACATCACAACAAGGAACATTCAAGAAACTCACAAAAGGACCATATGATTGGTTGTTGTTGAGACTTCAAAAAGATGGCTCCATATAGGCAGAAACATACAAAAATGTAAGTTGCATACCAAGTTCAAGGAGAACTACTGATTTATAGGGCACCAATAGCGCATTCCATATATAAGTTAAAGGAAGAAATTCTTGTAGAGTTTGTAGGGAAACGTGGCATTGATCATATGTCTCAAAGAAAGAAGAAGATAACCAAACGTAGTGTAGAGAAGGCATATTTCACACACAAGTAGGCACAAAATGAGTTGCAAGCTTAGAGAGCGATACATGGTGCAAGAGAGTGGTCATAGAAGAAAAGGACCATCAAAGGTTGCCATAGAACCTTCACATAGAAACTGCACGTTGAAGTGTATTATCCTGAGATCCTTCGTTCTTTTCAAACCCAACAAACCTGCAATTGAGGGCAATTGCAAACTCAAGCAAGAGGGATGTCATGAGAATATATTTTAAGTCCTCTTTAAGAATATTATTTTCCCCTCTTGAGTAATTTGGGGACGCCTAGGTTACTCTTGCGTCATGCCGGCTAGGTTAATATCGTGGATGACACCACTATAAATATTAATACCTGCGGTATATGATGTATGCTTGGGGCCGTCTATGATTATTTCAGTTAGGTTTGTATGGCAGGGTGATTCCTGGGGTACTTACGCCTGGCAGTCATGAGTTGGTGATGGTTTGTGCCTGTTTAATATTTGTGGGATTAATTAATTATTAATTGGGCTTATATTTTCAAGTGATGAAGATTACGAAGATTGATGAATAATGTAGAGGAGAATGTTTCTTATGCGCATCATATTTATTTTTATAAGCGTAGCTTATAACCTTAGTAGTTGATTTTTCCATTTTGATACATTGAAAAAAATACATTTATAATGTTGAATTTATTAAAGCCTAAAGGCTTTACCCTAGCCCCAATTTTTGGGACACTCTATTTTTGTTGTGGAAGAGTGTCGTGCTCTCTAAAAGCACACTTTGTATATTTTTGGGGGCTATGGCCTATTTTTGGTTGAAAGCTAATAAAAATACTCTTGTGTGGGGGAAGGCCACGCACAAGGGGGGGGGAAGATTGCACCCAGCATGTTTGTCTTGGAGCTAAGTATTATGTTTGCTATGCTTTTGTTCAATTTATTTGATTTTGTTGAAACCTACAAAGCATGTGTTTTCATGGTTGAATTTATGTGTTGAATTTCTCAAGTGTTCCACAAGCTATCCTAGAGAACGATTCCGTTTTCAGATCTAGGCTCTGATATCATGTTGAGATTATGGAGGCTTGAGGAAGATGATTGAACTCATGGATGCGACATTATTATGGAGGCTTGAGGAAGATGATTGAACTCATGGATGCAATCTAAGATAAAACAACATTATTACTTAATCACATGCTTTATCAAATGGAGGACAACATAATGACACAATGAGATAGGATAATAGTAGTGTGCTCTTACATTAGATCAAATCCTTTAAATAGGCTAGAGTATAATGGGATTAAGGGCATGGTTGACCTTTAAGTAAAACCTCGAAGTGAGAACCTCCAAGATCTCCAAAATTTCCTAGACTTGGGTGCAAGTTTAAACCTCTTCCCACTTGTAATAGGCACCTAGAATATGTAAATTTGAATCCTCCTTTGACCATAATACACCATATTTATGATGGCTATAAGACCTTTGAACCGTATGCCAATATCCCCAATGTCACATGTATGATATTTTGGTGTATTATTTCAATAAATCTCTCTCTCTCTCTCTCTCTCTCTCTCTCTCTCTCTCTCTCTCTCTCTTCACATGTGGCTATGAATATTAAGTAAATTTTCTTTCTATAAAATAAGTATTGATATTCTATCCAATAATAAACATTTTCCAGCGTGACATTGGCCAATTTGGTTAGTAGAACATTGACCTACTTGGCTAAGGATTTGAGTCGAACCTTGCTTGATCATGTCAATCGAGAAGGTTTTTAGCCATGTGCATGTTATGTTCACCTCTCTCTCTCTCTCTCTCTCTCTCTCTCTCTCTCTCTCTCCAAATATGAACTTCAGAGTTAAAACTTAAAATGCCAAATATCAAAAGGCCAACGCTCCCCTTATTGGAAAATTAAGCTTAGCATAGTGCACACCTAAATAGGTAATCTTTTCATGATGATTAAAATAATTAAACTGTGAAATCCATCATTTAGAAAACAAATTCAAAGATTTGCAATTATTATTTTTATTTAGCAAGAAATAGTATCAAATTTCCTACAAACGAAGGCATGTGGTGTGCATGCCAATTATTATTATTATTATTATTTAGCATGAGAGGGAGATGTCGATCAATATCATTAAGGAAACTATCAACAAAGCATGGAAAAGCATCTTCCAACTCCGTTTGATCACATTCATCATCCACAACATGCACTGACTTGCGAATTCTAGCACACATTCAGAGATAGTGTAGATGAGGCACGGTGGAGGAATACACACAGCTGAAGGAGGCAGAACGAAACGGCGGTAGAAGACAAGAACACTTGACATTTACGGAGGACGAGTACCACATTTACCGAGGATAAGCACAACACACGTGCAAAAGAGCATGTCCACACATGCCAAAGAGGACGAGTACCACATTTACCAAGGATAAGCACAACACACGTGCAAAAGAGCATGTCCACACATGCCAAAGAGGACGTGGGGCCGTACTCATGATGATTACGGTCAATCAAATTTTGACATGTGTCATTATATGTGTGCAAAGCACGTGGTGTGCCATCATGCATGTCTGCCACGTGTACAGCCCGTTAGTTTTCGCGGATAAAGGTGACCAGCATTCATTATTCGTTGCTTCTTTCTCTCGTGCAATTTTTCTCGCAGTCATCTCGTGCAATTTTTCTCACAATCATCACCTTCACCCTGCTTCTTGATCTCCTACAGTCAACTTCGTTGGTTGCTTCTTAATCTCCTAGTGAATTTCGTGGTATGTTTTCAAATATTTTCATGTTTCAATTTGGTCGAAGCTGTATAACTGTTTTATAAATATTCCATCAAAGATTACTGCTTTTAGAATTCTAAGAATTTAATTTATTTCTCCCAAATATGTCATCAAATCATTACAATGCGAAGAGGGATCTCGGTGAGAACTAACGTACCCATATCGCGTTGTAGTGTGATTTGATTTTGCCCACAGTGGTAATTTTCTTGCATAAATTTCTTGAAAGCACTACAACGCGAGAAGAGGTCTTGGTGCGAACTCTCTCAAGCATATCACGTTATAGTGATTTGTCCCACTGTCATTCTTTTTTGTCTTTTTCAAAGATTTCATCGTTTAGATTTTTAAGAAATTAATTTTTTCCTTACAAAAAATTGATCAAATTACTACAGCACGAAGAGGGGAGTCGGTGAGAACTCTCCCACCCATATCGCGTTATAGTGATTTGTCCTAGTGTCGTTCTTGTAGTGATTTTTCTTACAATCGTCATTGCCTTTGAAATATTGCATCAAATCACTATAACATGAAGAGAGGGCTCCTTGTGAATTCCCCCACACGTATCGTGTTGTAGTGATTTTGGCACATTTTTCCTTGCAATTTCATTTTCTCACTAATATTTCATCAAATTACTACAACGCGACTAGAGATGTCGGTGAGATTTCTCCAACGCTTATCGCATTATACTGATCTAATCCTTTATTATCTTACATAGAACTTTCGTCCTCCTGACATATTTCCTGGCTTGTAGATGGAACCTTTTGGGATTGAGCTTGAGTTTCAACATTTTTCCTACGTAATTCTTTGGTAAGTTATCAAGCAATCACTTCTGGTCTTAAATGTTATATTCAATCATATATATCATGTTTTATTTACATTTATTAGATATTGGGTCAAACGAAAGGCAATGTCTAAAAAGTAACCACGACGCGAAGAATGAATTACGATTTTTTCTGATGTAGCCATATCGCGTTATAGTGTTTTGGATATACTTTCTTGTTCTATATATTGTTCTGTGTCGTGTATATTATCTATTAACTATTTTCATGACCTACTTTGTGAAATGAAACGCTCTGTGCAAGAAGTCACTACAGCTCGTCGATTGTATGACGATTAGGTCTGATATGCCTCTATCGCGATGTAGTGATTTGGACCTATTTTATCATCATAGGTGTTGTTAGGTTATATTGGGTTAAACGACAGGCAATGTCTTAAATGTTATATTCAATCATATATATCATGTTTTACCTATGTTCATTAGATATTGGGTCAAACGAAAGGTAATGTCTGACAAGTCACCCACGACGCGAAGAATGAATTACGATTTTTTTTTTGTAGCCATATTGCGTTATAGTGTTTTAGACATACTTTCTTGTCCTATACATTGTTATGTGTCGTGTATGTTATCTATTACTTATTTCCATGACCTACTTTGTGAAATGAAATGCTCTATGCCAAGAAATCACTACAGCACATTGAGGGTATGACGATTAGGTCTGATATGCCTCTATCGCGATGTAGTGATTTGGACCTATTTTATCGTCATAGGTGTTGTTAGGTTTTATTGGGTCAAACGAAAGGCAATGTCTTAAATGTTATATTCAATCATATATATCATGTTTTACCTACGTTCATTAGATATTGGGTCAGACGAAAGGTAATGTCTGACAAGTCACATGACAGGAAGAATGAATTACAATTTTTTCTGATCATATCGCGTTATAGTGTTTTGGATATACTTTCTTGTCCTATACATTGTTCTCTGTCGTCTATGTTATCTATTACTTATTTCCATGACCTACTTTGTGAAATGAAATGCTCTATGCAAGAAATCACTACAACGTGTTTAGGGTATGACGATTAGGTCTGATATGCCTCTATCGCGATGTAGTGATTTGGACCTATTTTATCGTCATAGATTTTGTTAGGTGTATTGTTCTTGTGTTATTTTGTCAAATGAAAGGGTCTCTTTGAGAAATCAATACAACACGAGGAGTTGATGTAGATTTTGTCTGAAGTACCCATATCGCGTTGTAGTGATTTAAAGCTAATTCATTATCCAAGTTAGCTTTTTCAGTAGTTTTTGTATTATTGTCCTATGTATTTATTAAGAAGCTTATCATGTAACATTATGACTATTTTCAGATGGCGCGTACTAAGAAGACTGCAAGGCTCTCATCTACAGATGATCCTCAATTAGGTAGAGAAGCTAGTTCGGGAAAGGAAATTTTTGCACTACGCTCAATGAGGAGACACAGATACGACCAGCATAGATCCGTCCTTCTTGAACTAAGGAAGGTGGAGAAACATATGCATTGCGCGGTTCCGAAGTTGCCATTCCAACGTGTAGTCTGGTCTATATGCGAGAATTTTGGCATTAATATGTGTTGGCAGGCCTCTGCCTTGGATGTTTGCAAGAGGCTACGGAAGACTAGCTTGTCGAGTTTTTTCAGGATAGCTATGCCCTTGCCACGAATGCACACAGAGTCACTGTGATGCCGAAAGACATGAACTTGCTTTGTTTGTTGAGGTTCAGATATGATCGTACGCTGGAGCCCGCGCCCTACTTAGTGACAAGAGAATGAAGGGAATTTTGGAAATCCTGCCTTTGATGAAGAAAGTTAAGATCACAGAAGTGACAGAGGCTAGTCATTCACGTGACATAAGGCTCAACGCAAGGCTCAATGCACAAAGGATTGGCGACCAAGCCAGGATGCCAAGCCAAGATGCAGGAGCTCCAAGAATTGCGGTTAAAGAAATCGGCTATTCGGGAAATGCATAAGTTAAATGTCAGAGCTTTGAGTTATTTTGTCCCCTCATTTCATGTTAGACTTCCGATGCGAGGCATCGTGCAATTTTTCCCTTTCGATGCGGAGGAGATTGATGTTTTGTCCAATGTTTTGAGGGAGGTCAATGATAGAATTATCATAACAGTTCTAAGGTTTGCTACGCCCTTTTCATCATCGTGATTGTAAAGTGGGTTGCTTGTCTAAAGTAACTAATATAATGTAATCTTGTGTAGCTTGGTTGTATCAAATCTCCCATTCGATGTTCAAAATCGTGTATATATTGTAGATTCCCTTCTTTCCTCGGTTCTTACTGCACAACATACTTCATTGGTTGATGTATGCCCGTGGTTTAGTTCGATAAATTTCGATGTAGCTCAAATAATCCTAATGGCATACATTTAAGTGTAAGTGACATGCAATATCATTTATAGTCTTAGTATTGTGACCTATATTTACTATATATTTTTGATGTTACTTTTGATACTCCTAATTGCATGTTGTAGTTCACACTCGAGTTTGATCCTTTACGATATGGAATCGAAGACTTGTTACTTGGCCAATTCAGGTGAAGAATTCCATGGCACCGTGAGACAGTAAGTCCATACATTCAGTATTTATATATCGTAATGAGTTGGGGAGAGAGAGAGAGAGAGAGAGAGAGAGAGAGAGAGAGAGAGAAGGAGAAGTAGTTAGAGAACTTTCAATATTGACAACAGTATTGTTTCGTGCAGATCGGTTAGAAATCTAATAACTGCTCTCGAGGCCATAATCCAGGACACACTACTAGAACACACAAGGACTGTGAGATGCAAAGTCCCGCAGCAAACGGGATGGCCATAGTTGCGGTTGGAGGGTGTGCTACAACGCAAAGTTACTGCTACATTTAGTTCTCTCGTTACCCGTAGAAAATGTAGGCATGCTCCTTTTTTCTAATGATATGTTACTTTCCTTCCTCATTCTTTGACGACACATGTCTATTTTTTTGGCTTTTTGTAGAATCCACGATTATCAGAATACTCCGATGTGGATTTAGGGATGTTTAGGGAAGAGTCCATTGAGCATATTATTGTCAACATTCATAGCATGCTGCCGAATATCCATGTTGCGTTTGTGTCCCCCCCACCACGATTGTGACCAGGACCACCACCATGGCAGTACCCCCGAACACAAGTCGACAAGTTTGTTGTCGAGCTTCCAGAATTTGATGAATTTGAAGATGTCAATTTGGAACCTTCAACCTTGCAATGATAGCAAGCTTTAGTTCCAGAAGAGCAACCACCCTAGGAGCGTCCGGAAGAGTAACAACCCGAAGAGCGTCTCGAAGAGCAACCAACCAACCACCCAAGAGCAACCAACCAACTAACCAACCAACCAACCACCCAAGAGCGTCCCGAAGAGCAAGCACCCCCTCAACGACAAGCCTCACCGCCCCACACACAATAGCACGCTTTGTAGGAAAAAATGAGAACATGCTATCAATGTTTTAAACATCCAATAAGAAAATGTAGAATATTTGTCTTAGTTTCTATTGCTCTAAGAAATACAAAATGTTGTCATGATTGATGTAACTATATGCTATCAAAAATACATTTATCTCCATTTATCTCTATATGTGATGGTCGTTTGCACCACAAAAACTTGTTTCCTTGTAATGTCTTTACATTGAATGGTCCTTTCTTTTCTCTTTGGTACCTATTTCCAAAAATCAAAGTAATGTATATAAGTAATAATGATTATGGCATAGTTTTGGAATGAATACTTTTTCGAGGTTAGATTGAATAACATACCTTATGGCCGTTGCACTTGAACACATAATCATCAGGCACTTGTAGGTCATCCTCATTTGCCAAGTCTGTTCTCACTTAACGCAGTGAGATTTTTTACCTTATATTGAGTACTGTCAAGAGCTCATGTTCAAACTATATCTCTAATAACATCAATGGATTTTCAATGTCATCCTCCAAGTCGTGATCAATTGCTACAAGTTTTCCATTGACATAATGCCATCTCATATAATGAAAGGCCAAAATAAAATTCTGGGAGCCAATCATATATTTACAGACAATAGATTTCCTATGGATTTTGTAGGTAACCCCATCTAATTCTTTCACATCCCAATTTTGACCTAAGAAATCCAAACATTTCTCTGATTTACAAATAAACATTTACAATGTTTTTTTGACCTCCTCGTTATAAAAGAAGTCGACAAAAACATGCAACGGCATAAAGACAACAATTTTCACGTGACGATTTGCTACATTTGATCTTATACACCTTTGCACCCCTTGGTATATCTTTAATCTAAAGCACGCACTTGTTTCTGCTGTTGGTATGTGCCATTCTGGATTATCGAATGAAGGCCGTGGTAATGCTTTCAAAGATCTATAACCTATAACACTATGAGGTGCCATGTAAAATTCATTATAAAAGAAGACTCCTCTCTCTACCAAAGACCTGCTGGATGTTTCTTTGTATAGC
The DNA here is from genome assembly GCF_041138505.1 of Cibotium barometz. Taxonomy (NCBI): domain Eukaryota; kingdom Viridiplantae; phylum Streptophyta; class Polypodiopsida; order Cyatheales; family Cibotiaceae; genus Cibotium; species Cibotium barometz. Next base: position 37,690,089 of record NC_141092.1, read on the forward strand.
TACTCACCAATAGATGCATGCAAAACATCGAAGATTACTATCTATAGGTTGCCAGTCAACCAAGTTTGAAGGATATATATCTATACAGACGAATACAAGAGAAGCATAAGTATAGAAATGAAACACATTACATAAACATAATGTAAAGACATTTACTTACAGTTTGGTCTATGGAGTGGGATTCCATCAGGCAAACGTCGTAGACGTAGTTCTAAGTGCATGTAGGCATGTTGTATAAGGACTTCCTTGATGCTTACCTGTGTCAGAGAGTTTGAAGTCTGGAACTCTGCCTTTGTAAGTGTCGATGAACTCATTCTTTGTTTTTTTCACTTCCTAGTCTGCAACATAAGCCTTTGAGGCTTTGGACAGGAATTTACAAGATGTTTTATTTACAGATAAACCATTTGGCGGGAAAGTTGTTCTTTTAGGGGGTGACTTTAGACAGATTTTACCAGTTGTTGTGAAGGGAAGATGTCAGGATATTGTTGATGCTATGATGTGTATATCTTACCTGTGGCAATTTATCAAGGTCTTGAAGTTAGTTGGCAATATGCGAATCACAATGGATCATTCAAGTGAATTTAAGCAATGGGTGATGGATATTGGCAATGGGTTGCATTGTAATGAGGGTAATCTAGTAGAGATACTACCGGCTAACATGGTCATGGTGGAAAGATCTAACTTAATGGACTTGGTTCATTGGGTTTTTTCTAATTTGGATGTTACTATTTCCTATGTATCATACTTTAGTGATTGTGATATTCTTACTCCCAAGAATAGTGAAGTTGATGATTTCAATCAATGTGCCTTAAATGCAATGCTAGGTGAACTCAAGGAGTATTTTAGTGTAGATTCAGTTCTTGATATAGAGAAAAACTCATTCCTTTACCACACTGAGTTTCTTAATTCTTTGAAGCTAGGAGGTGGGTATCCACCACATTGTTTGGCCTTGAAGCTTGATGCCCCTATTATACTACTTCGCAACATAGATCCAAAGCGTGGCCTTTGTACTGGCACCAGGTTGATATGCAAGGCATTTCACTCAAAGGTCTTAGAGGAGAAATTATCACAAGCACCAAGGTAGGTGACAGGGTTTTTATTCCAAGGATCACTTTATTATCATAGAGACTCAACTTCCCTTCACCATGAGAAGAAGACAGTTTCTAGTGCACCTTGCTTTTGGAATGCTTATAAATAAAGCATAAGGCCAGTCTCTTTCGGCATCTTGGGTGTGTACTTTTGGTCTCACTGGTATTTACCCATGGGCAATAGTATGTGGCATTGTCACGGGCTCGCTCTCCTAATTCCGTAAAGGATTTGCTTCAAGATAATAGAGTTGCAACCGTTAGCTGCAACTCTTGAGAGCCATATGTGTACAACAAGTAACATTGTGTATAGAGAAATTATGCGGGCTTAAAAGTAAGTCATTGTTTTTTGTTTCTATAATACATAATTCGTGGTCATATTCCAAGTGTAACTTGCTCATGATTTTTTTTTTGTCTTGGCAGATATGTCCGAAGTCATTTTTACTTTGGACACGCCTCAAGGAAACATTCAAGGTTTAGTAATATTCTTACAAGCTATATATTAGGTCTTTATTAAAGATATTGAAGCAATCTTTACAGTCAATTATATCATGTTTTATAGATCCACCACTATGGATGGCTCCTTTGCCTAGGACTTGCATAGGCAATATTGTGATTGATGCCTTTGCTTACGAGTAAGTATAGAGCTTGGTTTTATTACTATACAAGTGGCTTTGAGGAATGGTTGCACATTACTTTTTTTTTATACTTCTGTGTGTAGGATTTTGCCAGTTGATGCAAATCAACAATGTGTCAAAGTCATTAGTGAATGTATTGAGGTTTTTGGTATGGCTATTCTTTTGATGATTCTTGGGGAGTATATTTGTATCGAAAAGAATCAAGTCGATTCTTGGCGTCTTTGTTGGGGTACTCCATTCCTTGGATTGAGAATTAGGTTTTTCATACCTCTATAGTGACGTATGGTATGCATTATGAGTATTACGTTGATACTCATTGTATACCATCTTTGGCTTTCTCTATCTCTTGAAAAAACTGAAGAAAATAATCTTAGTGAGGAAGACGATGGGTTCCCTGTGTTTGAGAGGAGGCATTTGATTTACATCAAAGGAATAATAGTTCGTTTATGTCCAGAAGAGTAGAGTTTGAAGATTGAACATTACCAAGCTGTTAGAAGATTAATTAGAGATTTCCTCATTTTTGTATGGATGTTTTGTGAGAGAGTTGGCGGAGGAAGGGACCTGACTTATTATAATATATAACATCCATCAGCTATCTATTTCTTTTATGCATCTTTTTTGGTTAATTAATGGTGCAAAATTTAATTGTTACTATTGAAGTAATTGTTTATTTTAAATAAATATCTTCTGCTCTTATAGCTTTCCCTCTCTTTCATTGTCTCTCACACATAATTGCGAAAACACATGGTTAATGTGTTATTGTTGCATATTTATAGATAGAAGAGTAATGTCGGAAGCAACTTTCAATATGGGGATGTCATGGATGAAAATTAGGAAACTTCCAGGTAAATAACATTTTTTTAATTTTTTTTAACATTATTATTTATCCCACATGACATACCTTCGTTTTGTATAGCACCACCAATTTGCTTTGCACCTGATGGGCCTTACTTTTCTCTGTATGAGGCAATAAATGCCTATCAAGATGGGTAAGCAGTTTGTACTTTCCTCACTATCAGTTTTCTTTCTAAAATAGAAGTTTGAGAACTGTGTTTTGATTTACTTTTGAATTTTGGGATTTACCACCAGGGGATATCTTCATATTACAATTATATGAGGATTCTTTAGAGATGTATGGCATCTCTATTCCTGAGGGGCCACAAGGTGTTGTCTTTCACTGCTACTGCCCGATGAAGATTCTCCTACTTGGAAAGTGTCGTTTCTAGGATCTCATGTTCCAAAAGAATGGATACATTATTGTAAGAGAACAAATTTCTACTGTAATGTTTTTTTCATGCCTCCCCCTGAGACACCAACTGAACGTTCTTATGATTATGGTGGTGAGTGACTATCTTTACATGTTAATGTAAAGATAACAAATTTCTACTGTAATGTTTTTTTCATTCCTCCCCTTGAGACATCAACTGAATGTTCTTATGATTATGGTGGTGAGTGACAATCTTTACATGTTAATGTACTCTTTTTTATCATTTTAATTTCTCCTAATTTAATATACTTTTTTTAAAGGTCCTATGCCACAATCGATTGGGGATATTGGATTTCGAACTGCTCAGTATGAATTAAAAGATGCCCCTTACAAAAAATGTCGGCGCTTAGATTTTTGATAGGAAATTTACACTTCCAACTATGAACACTTACTATTCTCAAATTCCCAAAAGCTATGGTTGCACTTTTTTTTTTGTGTAAAAGTGATGAACTGCCAACTATACATGGTGATTCTTAAAATCATTAGCATTCTATTTATTCACTCACACTCGTGCTCTTGAACGCACATATCATTGCAATTACTTTATGTGTGTAAAAACACATACCATTGCAATTACTTTATGTGTGTAAAAACACATAAATTGAACGCGATATATATGTCATTCCAAACAATGCCGCAACATCGTGCGGGTCCCATATTATATGCATGTGTGTGTGTGTGTGTATGTATGTATATATGTATGTATGTATGTGTGTGTGTGTGTGTATGTATAATATATCTATCCACCTTACCACCCATCCCGACACATTAAAATTTAATCAAAATTAATTAAAATTACGTTTGTGTGTGTATTCATATTTTTAAATACACACACACATATATATATATATGTATAAGTATATGTGTCTATGTATTGGTATATGTATCCAAAACATAATATTGTATATACTAATATTTACATGAGTGTGTGTGTGTGTGTGTGTGAGAGAGAGAGAGAGAGTGTGTGTGTGTATATGTGTACGTACGTGTGTAAGAGAGAAAAAGAGAGAGAGAGAGCTTCTATGTGTGGGAGAGTGAGAAGAGAGGGAGTGTGTGCACGCATGCGTATGTGTAAGAGAGAGAAAGAGAGTACGAGTGTGTACATGTGTGTGAGAGAAAGAGGGAGGTTCAACATTTGAGACAGTGTTTGTGTGCATGACAGAGAGAGGGAGAGGGTCATGTGCATGTGTGTGTGAGAGAGAGAGAGAAAAGTGAATGAGCAAGCATGGACGATAGATATTTTGGATCACTGATTGGCCCACGATCCTTAGCCCATAGCTATTCCAGCTCGTAAGGGACAAGTTTAGAGCCTATGGTTTTCCGCCCCGCGGCTCCTGGTTTGCTGATTGCGATTGGAAAACCCTCGGGCTTATTATATGTCCACCGTAGGCTAAAACAGCTTTTTCCTTGCTAACGGCGAAGAAGCCTATAGTTTAGGGCATACATGATGATGATGATGATGATGATACATATAAAAGCAGCACAGACGAGTGCAATGTATTAACGTACATTTCTCCTGCTTCTGTCTCAACATCAAGCTCTCGGTCGCGCACTTCCAATGGCTCTCTCTCCTCTGATCTCTGCCGGCAGGTCTGCTACACAACCATCTCCCCCCTTTGCAACCCCCAGACTCCCTTCATTTCCATCTGCCCAACGAGCAGCAATCCAGCCTCCTAGCCTGTCTGAACGCAGAGAAAGCGGTGCCCAACTCTGCAGGTGGCCGCTTTCCACGCTACCTCCTGTCCGGACACCCAGACCGGCTCTACAAGAGCTACACTCTACCAGGTGCTGGAGATCCCCCAATCGGCCAGCGAGGCAGAAATCAAGGCCTCCTACAGACGGCTGGCCCGCCTCTATCACCCAGACGTGGTGGCCATGGAGAACAAAGAGACCAGCACCAAGCTTTTCCTGCAGATCCACGCAGCCTACGCTGCCTTGTCCGACGCCCAGAGCCGAGCTACATACGATCTCCAGCTCTCCATGCAAGCTCTTCAAGCAGCCGATTGCAGGAGGAGAACATATTCTCAAGCGCAGGACTATAGGAGATCACCGCAGCAAGCTTACTCCTCTTCCAAAATCGGCGGTGCCAGGAGTGGGAGAAGTTGGGAGACCGACCAATGCTGGTGTTAAATTGAGTATTCACACGTGTTTATCCGTCCCTCTTCCGGAAGCCCTTTCTTGGTGGGTGCCCGGAAAGGGAGAAGCTGGGAGACTTAGCAAGTGCTCTATCAAAAAGGTTCTACTACCCTCAAACCCTCAAGGCCCAAGCCGGGGTTAGTGAACTCAGCATTTATCCGTATAACCTTGTAGAGAATGTCCGATCAGTTGGACGGCCCTTCAGACTCTCTTCCCTCAAGAAGCTTATAGTCAAATATTAACTTGTATGTCACATGTGTCTCTGTCTAGATTATACAATTTGGACAGTACAATCTCCTATAAGAAACATTCCTTGCCTTCTGCCCAGGTCACTCACAACAAATGACACAATAATGTTAAGCAATGGCTCCACATCTCAAGTCACTCACAAGCATACATGGTGTGTGTGTGCATGCACACCTCATGAAGTTGATGCTTTATGGCATGTCTATACGCACTCATAACAAAATGATTTAGATGTGTGTTGCAAGGTATGTTTCAATAATATTGTATCATGAAACTACAAGCATTGTGACCGTGCTTTAATGAACTCAAATGCTAAGCATATGCCATCAAGTAACACTTTAAGATGGTTGGGTAGGGCAAGTGTTGGACTTATGGGAAAAACCAATATGTGATGCCAAAGTCATGGACTCAAGTCCAGGACTCAACCATGTGAAATAGACTAGGTTATCGACCAATATGTCAAATAGACAAGGCCAAGACAAATGGGAGTTCAAGGCTATAATAATGATGATAGTCAATTTTGAGCTAAAAAATGTATATTTTTTAGCAGAGTGAAGTAGTTTTTTTTAAAAAAAAATTGGTAATTTTTAAGACTAAATTTAGAAAATTGGTTTATTTTAATAAATTAGAGGGACAATTTAGGGTTTTTCAAATTTAGATTTTATTTTAGGATTTATGCCAAATTTTAAGGCATACTGCCCATTTGTGGATAAATTGAGTGTATTTTAAGTAAAAAATTTCATATTTTTTTAACAAACGTACGAAACGAGAATTTGTTGCCATTCTTGATGTTAAGTGTAATCCATGGGAAGTGGCAAAAAGTAGCAAGAAAACATAGAAGCAAATAAGAAAATTGCCAAAAAGGGCATTTTTGGGGTGCCTGGCCAAAGTAGATATGAAAGGGTGCATTTTTAGTGTGAAGTGTCCTTCAATCTCAAGGGAAGAAGGAGGTTGCAAGAAAAAATTATGAATATGAGTGTACTGCCATTTTTGAGGGTTGTAGATTGAGCTAGATATGTTGCAAAGAGATAGTCAATCTTAGGGTTTCATGCCGTGCCAAATGCAATGGAAGCATTTATTCTCTGCATTTCAAGGCATGCAAGAAAAGTTATTAGCAATGTTAATCATGGTAATTAAGGTATAGTTAAGAAAAGTAACTATTCAAGAAAGGGGAATAAAGCCATTTAAATAAATTAAAAGAGCAATAAAGAGAAATGGGCGGAGGAGGATGACAGAGGCCCTCTCATCAGCATTGGAAACATATTTCCCTTCCAAATTTGTAATTAGATCGATCAAATTAAGAGGTAAGTGTCTGTGTGATTAGTAGAGAAATGAAAATTAGGGAAAATTAATTAAGAGAATGCATTATCTAAATAAAGAACTATTATAAAAGAGAACTAGATGAACAACTTGATCTATTTATGCCCTAAACATTAATTATGGTTGGGTTTAACTAATTAATTATTTCTAATTTATATAATATCTTTAAAAAATTAAGGATAAACATTTATCAAAATTTAGGTTTCATATTCTTCAGAGTAATCAACTATGGTTGATTTTACTAAAAATTAATTATGGTTGTGTTTAACTAATTATAATTAATTACGGTTGAGTTTAACAAATTCATTATATTTAATTTATGTGATTTCTTTAAAAAATAAAATAAGAGAATAAAAGTAATTAAAATTCATGGTTATATTTTTTAGAGTAACAAAATATGGGTCAAAAAACGATGTAAGTTTTCTTGTAGCTTTTAGAGATATTTTCACATGTTTAAAAATACCAAACCTAATTTTTAAGCAAAAATAGTCATTTTGGGGTTATAAATTATAAAAAAATAGTAAACAAGTGAGATAATTAATGAAAATTTATAAGAATAGAAAAAAACTTTTTCTAAAACTTAAAAAAATCAAAGAATAATAATTATTTCAAAAAAATAAAAACAATTTTAATGATAAAGAAATAAATTTTAGACTTATTTGGGATATTTATTAAAGGAGATTTGCAAAGAATTAGGGATAATAATTCATTAATAAAGTTAATTATAAAATTTAAATTATCTAACAAAATATGAGTGAAATGATATAATGTTTGAAACCAATACTTTGTGTGCAAAGTGAAAAATAAGATATAAAGAAAAAAAGAATATGAGTGAATTAATATTTTGAAAATAAAAATAATATTAAAATAATGGAAAATTTTGAGTTTCATTTAAAATTTTGAATGAAATAATTAATAAATATTAAAATATTACTTCATTAGAATAAAAAGAAAGATGCATAGAGAGTCATGATAGTAGAAAGTAATTTAGCAAGATGCATAGAGAGTGAAGATATTAGAAAGTATATAAGAAAAATGAAAAGAGAGAAGAAATAAATAAAGTGAATTAAATTAGAAGGAAATAAAATAAATTATAAGATAATATTTTATTTAATTATATAAATTTAAGAAGTAAGAATATAAGAAGATTATAGGAAAAAGAGAGATAAATAGAGAAAAGGAAGAAAGTGAAGCAAGAAGGAGAAAGAAAAAGAAAAGTTATTATGAAAATTTAGATATCTAATTAAATCTTAAGTAGCATAACAACTTAATACTTCGTTGGCTAGTAACACGGTTTTATTGGAGACTACGGAGTGGGTCATTTTTGGTGCACTCACGAGAAGAATAACAAGTGCTACAAAAAGAATATATTAGCATGAGTGAGATTGATTTAGATCGGGTAGATGAACCTCTAAATAGCACAAAGAAGGTAATCATAGATAGTTCAGTGAAGGAAACATATAGTGTTTGTTTTAAGGCCACTAAGACACAGAAATATGGAGACGAGTAGGATTCTATAGCTAGGAAACCTAGTTAGCCAAGAATCAATGTAAGAGGGAGAAATTTGTGATTAGGGAACCAAGAAGAAAGGCTTAATTCTTTGTGTGAACGTTACAGCTTCGAGTACAAAAATTGATCCTGGTTATTTAGCCATTCAGTTAGCCACACAGCACTAGGGTCTAGTGGATAAGATCAATTTCTCTAACTATAGTGGATATTGGAGAGGCCTTATGCCAACAAGGACCACTCGACATAAGGTGTGGAATGGCTACAAAGACCTTAGGAAATCTTTCATCCTTTGTAGTGACATGAAAGTAGAATTTTGCTTAACTGTTAAAACAGAGCTAGAAGACTTAGCTCTAGACTTTGTGGGAAGAACGTGCTTCTTGTTGAAATTTGAGCAAAATGATGAGCTATGGTGGATCATACACTAGAATCAACATGATTAACAAAGTGATTAAGAAATGATTAAGACGTAATTAGTGAATAATTAGCACATAGATTAATGTAGGCATGGATACTCAAAAACCAGCAAATTCTCATTAGGGCTATGCCTCAATTTATAGTGTTTACATCAAGCATCAAATCCCATTGATTTCTCCATGATTCACTCCCTGAATATCTCCACCTCTTGCCTGATTCTCTCCACCTCTTCTCTTTTCCCTGAATATCTCCCAGAATAACTCCACACTCCTAAATTCCCTCATGCTACACATTATTCTCTCCTAGTAGATTCTTCTAACCTTTTCACAGGTTCTTTCACAATTACATCTCCTCTTTTACAGCCTCTATCCAAGAGCTTGTTCCCACACACACCCTATTCACTTGTATATTTCAACACCTCCCCTCAAGTGAATACTCCTAGTACACCTAGACCCTATACCAAGTTTGCCTCCCCTTACTTGGTAGTCCGCGACCAGTGTCTACTCCTCCCCTCAAGTTATCTCAGCACACCTGGACCCTGTATCAAGTTTCTCTCTTACTTGACAGTCCGCGACCAGTGCCTCAAGTCCCTAAACTCCATAGTCCTTGACACTCTCTCTCTCTATGTGTCCAAGGCTACTATAAGTGCCCGCGACCTTGACTAAAGTGCTCACACATACATCTACCACGTGGCCTACATCATCGGTGGCTCAGAGGTGGTTTTACTTTATTGGGGCAGGTTACATTGGGTTGTGGGGTCTCTCTCTCTCTCTCTCTCTCAGAGATTTTCACATGGCTCCTCACTCTTTGGAGCCTCACATCTTCTCTTTTCTTCAATCTTCTTCTCGTGGCAGCATCTCTCCACGCGTCCGTCTCTTCTTCCAGTCTTCTCGGGGCAGCTTCTCTTCTTGTGGCAGCTTCTCTTCTCGTGTCCATGTCTTCCTTCAGGTCTTCTTCTTGGTGTGGATCCTCTTCTTGGGAAGAGATATTCTTCTTCTTCCATGGCTGGGGCCATGAGCTCGTCCGTCAGGTCATTTTGCTCCATGTGAGCAACATGTTTCAATGTTTTGCTGACAGTTCCTTTGGGCTTTTTATGTTTATTTTGTATCATTATGCAATGCAAACCCAAATTTATGCGGGAGGTCTTACCTCTTGCCTTAATCTGGACAAGGGCAGTGTCTGTTCCCATTTTTACACTGATAAAATGTGCCCAATACATAATGCGTATAGCATTCATTCTCATGCACATTCCAAATGCAATTCTGGCTGTGAATAATCTTGAATTTGAGTGAGATTTACAGGCATTAACCAAGGGTTAAATGCAAAATGATGATTTTCACAATTTTATCAGCACAATTTTACCAGAAATTACATTAAATCAAGGGTAACCAATTTGTACGGGATGGTTGGAGTATCAAACCAACTCCGATTTGCAATGTGAAGTTATAGGGATCTGTATCAGATACCTAATGGTTAATTTGAACCCTCAATTGCACCAAAATATAGTGATTAGCACTGATTAATCACTGATTAGCAAATTAATGCTCTGGTTTGTGTGCAAAAAACAGAGTATGCGGGGAGCTCAGATCTGGTGCCTTCCACTTCAAATGAGCTCAAATGCTTTCAAAGGCATCAATAGCAATGAGTCTAGTAGAGGATTAAGCCAAGAAACACAAGATTTGACCAAATAATGAAAGCTTAATCTCTGTTTTACCAAAGTCACCTGCAGATTTGATGAAGAGCTTTGATCTCTCTGTAGACTTGATGAAATTGATTTCTGTCTTCACCAGCTTGTAGAGCATGCTTGAAAACCCCCGGGGCTAAGAGGAATTGAACCAATTTTACTTGAGCAAGTAGTAATGGCAGAAACTACAGAGAAAAAAGGCGCCTGTAAAATCAGCGATTTCTCCTAAACGCCTGCGCGTTTTGCTGCGCCGTTTGATGTGCTTGTAGCTAGGAGTGTTTGCTAGCTTAAGCTAGAAGGGCATAGCCTAATAGTGAGTGTGCATGGAGAATAGAGTCCTCCACTGGCTGGGGGTGAAGGGAAAGAGTGAAAACTCACTAAAAATTTGATTTTTTGCTAATTATCTTACTAATCCTGATTAATTCACTAATGGGCTCATAAATCTGGTTGATTCTAGGCATGGCTCTGATACCATGTTGAAATTTGAGCAAAATGATGAGCTATGGTGGATCATACACTAGAATCAACATGATTAACAAAGTGATTAAGAAATGATTAAGACGTAATTAGTGAATAATTAGCACATAGATTAATGTAGGCATGGATACTCAAAAACCAGCAAATTCTCATTAGGGCTATGCCTCAATTTATAGTGTTTACATCAAGCATCAAATCCCATTGATTTCTCCATGATTCACTCCCTGAATATCTCCACCTCTTGCCTGATTCTCTCCACCTCTTCTCTTTTCCCTGAATATCTCCCAGAATAACTCCACACTCCTAAATTCCCTCATGCTACACATTATTCTCTCCCAGTAGATTCTTCTAACCTTTTCACAGGTTCTTTCACAATTACATCTCCTCTTTTACAGCCTCTATCCAAGAGCTTGTTCCCACACACACCCTATTCACTTGTATATTTCAACACTTCTCACGTCTGAAGGGAGTGATTGTCATGTAAATGGATGGTCTTATCACTAGACTCAAACTCTTAGGAATTATAGGAGGATCGGGGTACTTCAGGAGATTTATAAAGAACTTCTCTAGCTTAGTTCAAGCGTTGCAAGCGCTAACAGTGAGGGCATCTTCTATGTCTCAAACTCTTAGGAATTATAGGGGAATTGGGGTACTTAAGGAGATTTATAAAGAACTTCTATAGCTTAGAGAGAGAGAGAGAGAGAGAGAGAGAGAGAAACATTGGGAAAGATGTAACAAGAGAATCGCTGAGCAATTGGAGTAGTTGAATGAACTAGTAAGAGAAGGAGCTATAGGAGCAACATTAGCTAGTAGTGTTGAATGAACTACTAGGATATAAATTTAAACAAAGGATGAAATACTAGGAAAACTCTCTCAATATAAGTGAGAATGATCCATACTATTGGGAGAGGCTTGTTTCAAACCTCTCCTAATAGTATGAGTGAGAACAATCTACACTATTGGGAGAGGCTTGAAACAAGCCTCTCCTAGTAGTATGAGTGAGAAAAATCCATACTATTGGGAGAGGCTTGTTTTAAGCCTCTCCTAGTAGTATGAGTGAGAAAAATTCATACTATTGGGAGAGTCTTGTTTTAAGCCCTAGTAGCCAACCCGACATAGGCCCAATTAAAAAAGAAGTGGAGAGTAGTAATGGGGAAGGTGAAGGAGAGGAAGGTAGCGTTAAAAACCGCACACCCTCCACATGTACTCAAGAAGAGTATAGAGATTTAGAAGATAGCGAGGATTTTTGTTTTCTACCCTTATTCCATATACTAAAAGAAAAGGCTTTAGTCTTCTTTTAGGAAGAAGACTTTGGATTAGACTCTCTTTTTGCTAAAATCATGGCAATCTTAGTGCCTAGAGGTATAGTTCATTTAGCGAACGTTACATAACTTGGTGGAATCTGGGATGAATACCCAGATGCCCATAAGCAACAATTTGAGGGCATATATGTGGGCAAATGAAATCATTGATGATGTATTTTTCCAACCACACTGAAAGATGAGGCTACAAGTTGATAAGTCATTGTATGTGGCTTTTGAAGCTAGGTCTAAGTTTCCATACCACATTTTGTGGACTTTACATAGCTTGATGGAATTTGGGATGAAGACCCAGTTGCCCAAAAGCAACGATTTGATGTCATATGTGTGGCAAACAAAATCATTGATGGACGACCAAAAATTGCATCTTTTTCTAGCCACAAAAATAGATGAGGCTGTAAATTGGTATGGAAACTTTGACCTAGCTTTAAAAGCCACATACAATGACTTATCACAAGCTATCTTTATAAAGTTTAGGAGGCAAGGCTTTCAGGAACGATTAGTGTAGCAATTAGACTATTTTTCTCAAAGGAATCAATGAGAATATTGATCAATCATCACTACATGCAGATAATTATGTGAAAGATGGGAGCTAATGCCCCAACGAGAAATCACAGAAGTGCCAATTTATTGATGGACTTTGTAACGTAGAAGAACAAATGCATGTAAGCCTAAGATGCCCTATTATGCTAGCAAAGATGGGAGCTAATGCCCCGACGAGAAATCACAGAAGTGCCAATTTATTGATGGACTTTGTAACGTAGAAGAACAAATGCATGTAAGCGTAAGATGCCCTATTATGCTAGCTATCTTTATAAAGTTAGGAGGCAAGGCTTTCAGGAACGATTAGTGTAGCAATTAGACTATTTTTCTCAAAGGAATCAATGAGAATATTGATCAATCATCACTACATGCAGATAATTATGTGAAAGATGGGAGCTAATGCCCCGACGAGAAATCACAGAAGTGCCAATTTATTGATGGACTTTGTAACGTAGAAGAACAAATGCATGTAAGCCTAAGATGCCCTATTGTGCTAGCAAAGATAGAGATTGGGAAGAGGTATAGTTAAGTCAAAAAGGCAATGGGAGTTGCTACAAGATCCTAGGCTTCCACAACCTTCATATGCTGCACATGTGAAGCCAGTAGAGCCACTGCAACCTTATGGTGTGCCTATCGTGCCTGGAATGAGTGTGATGAGCGTGCAAGGACAAGCCATAATGGGTCCTGACCCATCTGGTTATGTTCTATATAATCCATATGTGTCAGCACCAGCTTATATGGTTTAAATGGGTACTCCTCAAGCAACATCCTCAAGCAACATTGAGTGAAGCTAAAGTCACTGAGATAGTGGTAAACTCATTAGAGAAGTTCAAATATTAAATTCTAAATATGATACACCCACAAGAAAAAAGAGTATATGTTATAGCTCCAGAAAATGGGTAATGCTCAAAACCCACCAAGGTTGTGGAAAGTGTTGAGATAAGCCCATTTAGCAACAAAATGTCCAACAACATCTATGATTGTTCAAGACCAACCTCGAACTCTATTCTATAATATTTCTTGAGAAATAATCATACGTAAGGCCAATGTTTTATTAAACGTAACCATCAACAATGATAAGCTCAAGGCTTGTAAACTACCCATAATTTCATGGATCAATCAAATGTGATACATAAAATAGGACCAATTCCATAAGTGTTTATGCAATGAGGTTTATCTACATAAGAACAAAACCTCCTATACCAAGAATGAACTATCTTGGGGATAGTGGAAATATACGAAGAAGGAACTTTGGGAGTCTTGGAAATAGTGGAATGGGTGGCAATTTTCTTTAAGCTGACAGGCCTGATTATATGCCGTTGCTATCAACAAGAAGGTCATATCTCAACTTATTGCCGTAACAAAATGAAACATCAAACATTCACTCCTAAGCCTCTAGGTGATATATTCATGTGGACCGTGCCTTCCCATTTCAAACACCATCCTAAGCATGTCTTCTATATATTCACATGGCGGTGGAATGTAAGAAGGAAATTTTAAAGTTTTGTGCCCCATGGGGTTGGGTTGTGTGGTTTCCAACAATATAGTTCCACTCTTGCAAGTTATACCCTAAAAATCCCAATAATTATATTGCACATACTTTTGTATAATTTTTTCTTTCTAATCCATTGTGGCTACAATCCTACATTTTCTAAATATGAACTTGTGGTCATGTATCAACTTTCATATCCCTTGTTTTTACTGTTCTTTGTGCATATAAGAAGATGACGTAAGCCTGGACATGTGCAGGCAGAATGTTATAAGAAGCAAGCTGACATGCAAAATGGGAAAGTGCAGTAGAACAACTATGCATCCTCAAGCAGAAACAATGAGGATAACGAAAGGTTGTTTGTTATGCAGCATGTCGTGAATGCCATGTCTGAAAATGTTGAAGCAGCACAAAAAGATGATGTATGGTATGTGGATTCAGGTGCTTTGAACCACATGACAAGTCATGGGGAGTGGTTCAAGGAGATGAATAACCTTGAAAGACTAGGTTTTGTGGAAATAGGGGATGACACTGCTCATCCAATTGCCCATGTTGGAGATGCGCCAGGATGACAAAGTGAAGTACCTTGTAGATGTACTTCACATTCCGAACATAACAAAGAATCTGGTTTCAGTTGGCCAGATGATTGGGCAGGGTTTGCAGGTTCGGTTTAACCCTGATGGTTGTTATGTTGAAGATTTTAAAGACAAGTGCAGGTACAGAGTGGGCAGAATGTTTACGTTGAATGTAGACATACCTGAAATGAGTGCTGCGATGTTTGCAAATGGTTCACGAATTGTTGCAGACACAGACATTTGGCATAAAAGAATTGGACATGTGAATGTGCAGAGAATGAAGTCTATGCAGACTAAAGGGATTGTGACAGGGTTGCCAAAGTTTAAAGTGGAAGATATGCAGAGAATATGTGAAGCATGCCAATTTGGAAAGCAAACAAAGCATGTATTTCCACGTAACACATATGTGAGCAGAAATGCACTAGATGTTGTGCATTCAGATGTATGGGGTCCTACGAAGACCATGTCTATGGGAGGCTGCAGGTATTATGTGACATTCATTGATGACCACACAAGGAAAGTGTTTGTATATTTCATGAAGGAGAAGAGTGAGGTGTTCACTCACTTTCAGAATTTTAGAGTTTTGGTTGAAAAGCAAACAGGGAAATATGTAAAGTGCCTAAGATGAGATGGAGGGGGAAAGTACTTCTCCAATGAGTTCTCTGAATTTTTGAAGAAGAATGGTATTCGCAGAGTTTACATGCAGATACACTCCGTAGCAAAATGGAGTTGCTGAGCGAAAAAATAGGCACATTGCTGAGATTTCACGAGCATTGATGGAAGAGAAGAATATGCCGCATAGCTATTGGACTGAGGCTGTTTATACAGCAGTATACATCATGAACAGGACTCCAACTGCAGCCATACATGATGTAACTCTAGAGGAGAGGTTTACTGTGATAGAAAACCTGATTTGTCTCATTGAAAGTCTTTGGATGCATTGCATATGTGCATGTGCCAGATGGGCTGGATCCAAAAGCTGAAAAAGGTGTGTTTATTGGATATTCCCTTGAGCAAAAGGGATACAGGTGTTATAACCCTGCTACACGTGAGTTGAGGGTAAGCAGGGATGTTGTATTTGATGAGATGAGCAGCTGGTATGCTACTGAAAAAGATGCTGTTGGGGCTGATGTGAGTGGAAGTGTGGTTGCACAGAATCTAGGTCCGCAATCACAGTCTTTGAGTGGACCAGGAGAGTCCTCATCTAGTGGGTCTGTAGACCATGGAGTGGCAGGCTGCGTCATAATACCAGTCTTGCAAATGTGATTAGTACATCACGTAAAGGAAAAGAGAAAGTAGTTGAGCCCCTTGGTATGCCTGACATTTCTGCAGGGCATTCTCATGTTGATGGAGAGTCTAGTGGCTCAGAGATGAGCCTTGGTGAGGAGCTTGGGATCCCAGCTACGAGAACACCTGGTGTAAAGAAGGCTATGGAAGCCATGAATGAAAAGATCTGGGAGAGTGAAAAACCCTGTGCAGAGGTTTACCTATGATGGTTATGTGGCACATCATTATGCATATATGGCAAAGGTTGTGCAGGTTGTAGAGCCCACATGCATTGATGAGACTGTTGGAAATGTGTGTTGGGAGAAAGCTATGGATGAGGAGATGGATGCACTATATGGAAATGAGACTTGGGATTTAATGCAATTGCCTGAAGGCAAGAAAGCCATTGGATGCAAGTGGGTGTACAAAGTAAAACATAACAGTGATGGAAGCATAAACAGGTACAAGGCTAGATTGGTAGCAAAAGGATATGCGCAGACATATGGCATTGATTATGAGGAAACTTTCAGCCCAGTTGCCAAGATGGCAACAGTGAGAGTTGTGATAGCAGTGGCTACGTCAAAGCAATGGTCTTTACATCAGATGGATGTAAAGAATGCATTTTTGCTTGGGGATTTGCAAGAAGAGGTGTATATGTTGCAGCCACCTGGTTATGAGGATGTGCAAGAAGAGGTGTATATGTTGCAGCCACCTGGTTATGAGGATGTGAGTCACCCCGAGCATGTTTGCACGTTAAAGAAAGCCTTGTATGGCTTAAAACAAGCACCAAGAGCATGGTCTGACAAGATTTCTGAATATCTTGTCACTATTGGCTTTCATGTAGCCAATGCAGACTTCTCGCTGTATGTGAGACATGGTGATAGAGGGGTTGTGCTTGTTGTCATCTATGTAGATGACTTGATCATTACGGGGGACCATGATGCAGAGATCTTTGATGTAAAGATCTTGCTTAGACTGAAGTTCGATATGAAGGATCTGGGGGAGCTCAGATATTTATTGGGCATTGAGGTGATTAGGTCACCAGATGGTATTGGATTACTGCAGAGACAGTATGGCTTGGACATGTTGTCCAAGTATGGTATGACAGGATGTAAGCCTATTTCCATGCCATTGGATCAGAATGGCAAGTTGAGTGCAGATTCAGGAGATATCTTGAAGGATCCTACTATGTATAGGCACATAGTAGGAAGCTTGATCTACATGACGATCACCAGACCAGATTTGAGCTATGCTGTTGGGTTGGTGAGTCAGTTTATGCAGGTTCCACGGAAGCCACATTTGGATGCATTGAGACGCATACTGAGGTATGTGAGGTCTACTTTGCATTGTGGACTATTTTATGAGACTGGGACAGAGATATGTGTACATGGGTACACAGATGCTGATCGGGCTGGCAGTATCTCAGATAGAAGATCTACTAGTGGCTTCATGTTTTCTTTGGGGAGTGCTGCTGTGACTTGGAGCAGCAAGAAGCAGCCTACTGCGGTTGCTCTATCCAGTATAGAGGCTGAGTACAGAGGAGCTGCTATGGCAGCATGTGAGGTAGCTTGATTGAGAAAGCTACTTGCAGATCTGGGTCTATCAGTGGATAGACAAGTCATTTTCTGTGACAACATTAGCAGTATACAGTTGGTCAGGAACCCAGTTTTTCATGCTCGCATGAAGCATATAGAGGTCCACTACCATTTTGTCAGAGAGAAGGTCTTGGTAGGAGACCTTGACCTTGGTTATGTCAGCACACAGGATCAGGTAGCTAACATCTTCACCAAAGCATTGGGTACAGAGAAGCTCCGCAGATTCAGGGCTTCGCTTGGTGTACATGAGATGGAGTTGAGCTCGAGGGGGAGTGTTGAGATATCGAGCTCATCTAGTGAGGCGGTGGACACTGATGACCCGCCTGGGGAATAGGCCCCACACTTATACCACTGGCATGGTTGGTGAGATCATGGGTGATATGCGGCCAGTGGGATGACAGGCTCTGTGATAGCCATTCTAAAGACTGGCATAGTTATAGCGCGAGCTCATTTAGTTGGGTTCACACTATAGTACTCTTATCTTGTATATGGTGTGTTGAGTGTTGAGTGAAGAAGAAGAATATTTTCAGCCTCTCACCTCGTGTGTTCTCTATTAGGGTTTTGTGAGTGTGTGTGTGCTTGCAGGAGCTCAAGCTCTCTTCCCCCTGCATCTTTTCAACCTTGTCTCCTCTATGTGAACTTGTGTAGAAGGCCTACTGCTCTGAACTATTTTTTGTCTTGTTAAGACTGTTGATCTTCACCCAAATTCTTCTCTTCAATAATCAGCATTATTGACACCAAATTTGTGAAGTTGGGAATGTTCTCCCGAGTTTGAATAGACGTCTTGTGAACGCCTTGTATTGTGGCCCGAGACCATATAGACACACTTTCACCTTATCATCATCATCAACAAAAACACTAATTGATGCAAGGGATTCCACAATTCCCTTAATCTTCAAGGCATAATCATTCACAGACATAGTTTTCTTCTCCACACTATGAAGCTCATTCTTCAATTGAATCTTTTATGCCTTGGTGTTGGTTTCATACAGCTACCCCAAGGTGTCCCATGCCTCCTTACGTGACTTGGCATTCTGTATATGTCCAATCATAGTGTCTTGTATACTGATAGAAAGCCAATATATGACTTTCCTTGCTCCTTGATACCAATCCTTAAATTCTTTTACATCTGCAGAGCAGTTGGATTAATCTCCCGTATCTCTGGTGCCTCCTCATGTTCACCTTCAATGTAGTCCTAGTAACCTTTTCCTATGAGGAAATTTGTCAATCTAAACCTCCAAGCATGGAAGTTGTTCTTGTCAAGCATCTCAACAACAGTTTTGTTTATTCCACCATTCGACATCTTGTCTACAACACAAATTTACCAAAAACAACACTCTTGTTTGACCTGCACAAACTGTTGTATTCTCTACAGCGGTACTATACTACACCCGAACTGTCACAACCAGTGACCTCAATTTGCATACATACACCCAATGGCAACTTTGAGAACTCTTTGTAGCACACATAGTATCTGCACAACCAATCATTCTTCCTGTAGCTCTAAAAATAGAGTTCTGTAGAGAATTGAAACTTACCTGCCCGCAGTGCCCGTGAACACCTGCAAATTAAAAAACGGAGGTCCAAACGTGCCCAAAAATGCATTCTGGACAATATAGTTCTGCTCCTGTAAGAAAACTCCTCAATTGGAGTTTGTTTTTCGGTGCCTCCCGAAGAGCTCCTGGACAAGGGTGTAGTAGCCAACACAAAGGGGAAAGAGTAGATGAAGCTCTTACCCTCGTACCGCTTCCTATGCTTCTGTTGCTTGTTGCTCAGCCCTTAGCATGAACCAAGCTCTGGTACCATGAAAAGATGCACGGGAGAAGAGAGCTTAACTTCTTGCAAGCACACACACACTCGCACAAACCATAGAAGAGAACACACAAGGTGAGAGGCTGAAAATTCTTCTTCTTCTTCACACAACAAAAGTGGTCTACAAAGAATATAAAGTGACTAACACACATAATAGAGTATATACAAGCGGTCCATAATAAGAACACACTAAGTGGAGTGGGTAGGTGTGGACTAGTTGGTGTAGTCCAACTATAGAATCTCTGACGAAGATATGTCGGTGCCAGCTACCAAACCCGCCAGTGATGTAAATGTCAAACGGTCATGCAGGCGCCTCGTGAGTGTCAGCTCATGTTGAGCTTGACATCTCAACAGAGGAGACTATGAGCCTTGCAAGAGATGCGAGAAGATGGAGGTTGGAGTATCTCTAAGGGCGATGGTGTTATATGCACATTATGTGTGCATATAGTAGGAGGCTAACCCACATTAGGCTTGTGAGCATGGGAGCATGGGAACAAGCTCTAGTGGAGCATGGGTTAGGACTAACCTTAAGGGTTAAGGTTAGGGTCAGGCATCCAAGGGTCACACATGGGAAATGGAGAGTCAAGAGTCACTTTAGAGTCCTCCTATATAATAGGGGCATGGGGCACACTTAAGGGAGGCTTGGAGGCTTAGGCTATGGTCTCTTGTGTAGAGGATCGTATCTACTCACCTACCATTTCACACTATAGCTACATGCTATTGGATTGGAGTTACACCTCTTGATGGTATGGGACATTAAGGTAAAGGTATGATGTATTTCATTATAATTCATGTGAGCATCCCTTGGACTCGAGGGTGTTCGAGTGGATGAGTTTATGCCTGGTTTATGCATGTTTATGCATAACAATTATCTAGAGAGATCTTAGAATTTTAACAGTGGTATCAGAGCAATCTCTAGTTAATTGTTGTTGATTTTTCCTTCTTATTATAATTTTTTGTAAATTTTTAAGTAAATTTTAATATTTACTAATAAAAATGTTATTTTATTGATGATTTACACGTGGATCGTTGATATGGTGATTGGAATGCATGTTACTACTATTCAATGGACGAATCGACGTTGAGGGGGAATTCCGTGGGTTTAATGCTATTTTTCTCTATTTTTTATGGTTTAAGATAAGCATTAATGGAAATTTTTATAAAAATTCCACATATTTTATTGTGGATATTTTTGGTAGAATGGATTCCCATTTCTAGAATTTTTAGGAAATTTTTCCTAATTTTTTAAGAATTGTTTGAGCATTTTTATGGTTAAAAATATATTTTTTATACATTTTGCGAGTTTTTCCACGGGTATGCGATCAAATTTCTATCGATTTTCTGCTAAAATGTAGTAGAGGGTAGCATGTTGATGCATTGAATGCTCTCCCGTGTGCGTGGGACCCTCTTCGTCTCTCATTTCTGAATTTTCTTCTATTTTCCTCTCGCGTGTATAAACACCTCTTGAAAAAGAACATTTTTTTATTAATGTTAATCATAATTAGGAGTTAATTATGATTAACAAGTTTAACCCCATGATACCACCCATACATACCTTAAAAATTTGAAACTCCCTAGTATGCCATCTAGGAAAATATGAATAAAATCCTATATAAAAGGAATAAGATGGCCTTATCCCAGACTTTCACATACTAAAATCTGTCTCTACATATCTCAGGACTATCTCAGGACTACATCAAGGAATAACTCTTTCCGAGTACATCATTAGAAAAGAAATTGAATTATTAGCGCCTTTCTAATGATAACTATCCAATAAACACAATAAAGCTAGAATAGAAAAATAACTCACCTAGATACATAAACAACTAGGTATCCGAGTTGGAATATGTACAAAAGTACAAGCAATATACTCTAAAATTATGTGCAAAAAACGAAGGCATATGCTACCTTCAAAGCACATGAAGTTATCCAAAAGATCAAAGATCCTTATAAAACCATGGATAAAAGCATAGAAGCTCCTCAAATCCATGAAAACCATAGTTGATCATAAAAATCAATGCATGCCATCTAATGATCATTAATCATGCCAAAAGAAGCATTTAAAATTGGTGGTGGCCAACTCATCAAACCGGAGTATATGAACGTGGTGTCATTCAAGCAAAACTCCAAAGTAAGCAAGTAAAAACACGTGTAGCACTCATTAAAAAACCCCTAGACATAAGTGATCTAGCCAGAACCTGATGAGTCCAAATAAAACTTGGAAAACATCCAATCAAATCCACCAAAATAAACAGATCAACTAACCCATGATAGAATTTGTCTTAGGCTTAAGAAGTTAAGACAAACCACCCTTAAACAAGTGCAAATTAAATTATCATGGAAAAGTGTCAAAAGTGAAACACACTTTGAACGCAAATTCTAGCCATCATTGAAGAAAGTAAGGAGCATGTCCAAAAATAATGGCTAAACAATGGTAAAAAATCATAAAAACATCATTTAGAATTAATCCAAACAGAAATAACTACTAATATGAGGTATAATCATATTAATAATATGCGAATAACTCGCATCTATCTAATGTCAGCACGAGAAAACGTACTTCAACATTAAATAACCCTCGAAAATATTAAATTCTCGAGAAAAAGAATTGTCATGATTTTTTTCTAATTTCCCCTAATTTTATAGGGCCTCAAAATATGATAATTTTGAATTCCACCAAACCTATCTTATGGCATTCCAAAGCTATATTTTTTCAAAAAAAATTTAGCAATTTAGATTTGCCAAAATACCATTGATATTTTAAAAATATCAAATTTTAGGATTTCTAAAAATAATTTCTAGAATATTCCTTATTTTTCTTGAGAATCCCATCGTTCACGAAATTTCCAATACTACCCGACAATTCTCAAATCCAATGAAAATTTATAATTTTCAATGGATTTTCTAAATTTTTGGGTCAAAAAATATATTTTTAAAGAAATTTGAATGGTCACGGGCACCTGAATGGACACACCACATGCCAAACACCAACCCCACATTTTTTTGAAATTTAAAATAACCTTTGTCTAATTTCCCACTAAATTTCAAGATTTTTAATTAACCCCGAACGCATTTAGAATACGAATGGTCGAAAAAATTCGGAATCCCAACAGTTTTCCGGAATACGTAAAGCCAACAGTTTCAGGAAAATGAAAAAACAAAAAAAAAACGAAATGTAAAAGGTCAAAAGTTTCCGGAATCCAAAAGGCCAAAAGATTTTCCGGAATTCAGAAAGCCAAAAGGTTTCTCGGAAGATGAAGGTAAAGGTATGATGTATTTCATTATAATTCATGTGTGCATCCCTTAGGCTCGGGGGTGGTCGGGTGGATGAGTTTATGCCTGGTTTATGCATAACAATTATCTAGAGAGATCTTAAGGTTCTAACAGATGGAGTCCTTGATAGTGGGATGAGGTAGGACCTCAGGGGTTAAAAGGGTCAACTTTAGATTGACCCTAGCAATAATTCTGGCCCTAAGTACAAAAACAATTGCTTGAATATATATATATATATATACCCTCCGGCTTACCGCTTCAGGATCTAAGCCCTGTGGTCTAGGTAAAGTGGTTCTCTCTCTCTCTCTCTCTCTCTCTCTCTCTCTCTCTCTCTGCTTAATCGCTCGCAGTCCTTATCTAGGACCTCTTTCCAGCCTCTGTCCCCACCCCACGCCTCTTCCCAGGTTGAACCACCCGCTCCACTACCGCATTGTGTCGGATCGCCCCTAGCACTACCGCACTCATCACCCCGGTCGATTTGTTCAGTCCTAGTACCCCATTTCCAATGAATGGCTTGAATTTGTGATTGAAGGGCCGATTTAATAGCGTCGATTTTTTCATTAAAGGCCAACTCGAGATCGTCGATCTCTCGAATACATTCCTTCTCAAGGTTGTCTCTCGCGATCCTTTCTTCGGCTCTGATTAGAACTCTAATACCTAATTACATAAATAGAAAGGGTCATGAATTAATTGGCACTTTGGGCTCTAACTTGACGTGCTCGATCTGTGGTTTCTCATTTCCATCCGGACTCGCAAAAAAGAGCAGACATATGACATCTTCTCTGCCTTTGCTAGTGTACCTGATAAAGGTCATAATGAAGAAGATATACGAAGAACTTCTATTTATATATATATATATATATATATATATATATATATATATATATATATATATATATATATATATATATATATATTCATACTAAACAAGATACTGAATAGGTTCCATAACGATTGAAAAAATGGAAAATGCATTAATTAAATAAGGTGGAAGTGAGTATTAACATCCTAAGGTTCTAGATGAGTATTGAAAGCGTAAGGTTTTGTGGCATTTTTAGCAGATTTTCACCACTTCATCGCATCCCCTCTCCATCGCCTCTCTCTCCTCTTTGCTCTCTCTCGATTTATGCACTCCTCTCTCTCTCGATTTTTGTATTCTTCTCTCTCGATTTATGCATCGCATCCATGGGCATCTCTCTATATGGCAAAAGTGATGGCAAAGAACAAGATGATATATGATGAGGGATGCCACCATGAAGGAGGTGCTTGTCTCTTAATGATGCTGCACACCACCCTCTCTCAAATGTCTCTCTCTCTTCCACTCGACATTTTATTTCTTGTTAAAAATTATAGAGAAGTCTCTCAGATTGCATTAATTAAATAAGGTGGAAGTGAGTAATAAAAGCATAAGGTTTTGGATGAGTATTAAAAGAATAAGGTTTTGTGGCTTTTTTAGAAGATTTCCACCTCCTCAATCATCACACCTAGGTTCTCCATCGCCTCTCTCTCCTCTCGATTTGTGACACTCCTCTCTCTCTCAATTTTTGTATTCCTCTCTCTCAATTTTTATATTGCATCTACAGGCGTCTCTCTATATGCAAAAAGTGATGGCAAAGAACAAGAGGATATATGATGAGGGATGCCGCGATAAAGGAAGTGCTTGTCTCTTAATGATGCTGCACACCACTCTCTCTCAAATGCTGCACACCACTCTCTCTCAAATTACTCTCTTTTCCTCTCGGCATTTTGTTTCCCTCTCAAATATTATAGAGAATTGTCTCTCAGATTGCATTATTTAAAAAAGGTGGAAGTGAGTATTAAAATCCTAAGGTTCTGGATGACTATTAAAAGCATAAGGTTTTGTGGCTTTTTTTAGAATATTTCCACCACCTCATCACACCCCCTTTCCATTGTTTCTCTCTCCTCTCTCTTGATTTCTACACTCCTCTCTCTCGATTTGTGCATTCCTCTCTCTTGATTTCTGGATGACTATTAAAAGCATAAGGTTTTGTGGCTTTTTTTAGAATATTTCCACCACCTCATCACACCCCCTCTCCATTGTTTCTCTCTCCTCTCTCTTGATTTCTACACTCCTCTCTCTCGATTTGTGCATTCCTCTCTCTCGATTTCTGCATTGCATCTACAGGAATCTCTCTATATGGAAAAAGTGATGGCAAAGAACAAGAGGATATATGATGAGGGATGTCGCGATAAAGGAGGCACTTGCTTTTAATGAGGATGCACACCACTCTCTCTCAAGTGGCTCTCTCTCTTCCTCTCTACATTTTTTCCCCTGTGAAAAGTTACAAAAAATTGTATGAGATTGCATTAATTAAATAA